>NW_027210605.1:9005000-9260000 GCF_029030835.1 Brachyistius frenatus | reverse complement strand
GGGAATATGAGCAGGAAAAGCTTTGGAGATGCCGGTTTGTATCAGCCCGGCCTCGTATTATCAAATGCTCTGGGACCTTATGGAGAGAGGAATATAATATAGATGCAATGAGTTTGTACAAAGACCAGCATGCTCTGATGTGTTAGGTGAATTGCATTTATAGCAGTGTGTCCTTGGGAGTGATGAGATGTAGAATCCTTGTTAGGTGCTATATTGCCTCGGTAGATAATATATAGGAACGTGTACCATACACACCGTGTGTGTTCTTTTCACCAGAATCCGTGAAAAAGAAATGCATATTAGGAAAATGGTTTATATTGAGTTTTGACACCTCCAAGGTAAAAGTGCTCGTCTTAGGAATCAGAATCAGAATCACCTTTATTGGCCAGGTATATTTACACAGACAAGGAATTTGACTGGCTGTAGATTCATATGATGGCGCCAGAGTGAGAACAAAAGTCTGCTGTTTCTGTATTCACATTAGACTAATTGAATTGTATTCTAACCATGCTGTTTTTATTGTTGTAGATATCTGAAGCAGTTAAAACCAGATTTTTAAATTAACGGTATGAGCGTTAATACTGGACTTTTCTTTTTCATTTAACTGTCCGTTCATTGTAATTACAACTAGGAGACTAAGATTACTGGTTTTCCTACTTTGTTGCTTGTATTTACACTTTTTACAATATATAATAATAAATAATAGCCAGTCACCAGTCCAAACTCCAGAGAAAGGGAATAATTTCTTATTAATACGGCTGAAAGATTTCAAACTTGTGTCTGTAACAACATCCTTAAGCAGGGCTTTAAAAGTGTAACACCGTGGGTCCCCCTACAGACAACAATATGATAACTACACTCCTCCCAAACCTTCAAATATACTCTGTTGTCAAAAAAATAATGTTAATGGAACATGAAAAAAAGTTAATGTTAATAGATTTTTTTCACTCCTATTAATATTTGCATCTATTTGGGGGAAAGTCATTATCATTAAGTTTTGGAAATGCAGTTTCCATGAACTACAATTTGAGCCCCATTTATTTTTTCTAGCATGTATTTCTTTACATTTTGGCAAACTGCCACTGTTAAATATACCATGCTAGCTATCGGGCAGTTCCTGTTTGCAGTGTACACGAGCATGTGCAACTATTGCTGGGTACTGAAGAAAACTGAAATATAAGAAGTGACTTTTTTTTTTTTTTTTTTAGCAGATTTTTGGATATTTATTAAAACTAAGTATGTGCCTAAGTGTTCAAATTTGACTTGGCTATGACTTGAAGGAAATAGTGTGAATTAAGGAAAATGGTTTTAAAGAACATGAATTGCCTTTCACCTCACACAGTATCTCTGTCCTCTGTCTGACAGTATTGTGAAATAATTCCCAAATTGCTAACATTCTGAACATTTTCAAGTACAACCCTAATGCACTGAATGTACCTTGGCACAAGGTTTTCATTGAATTTAAATTAGACAATCCCAGTGTCAAAGTCACAGTCTACCTGTTGCTTTTAGATTATTAATTTAAAGGAAATTGGTATGCATTACTGTCTGCCAGTGTTTTTTCAAATGCGTTGTACCAGCAGGTGACAACTAAGGTCAGAAATGTTACAATCTTTCACATACTATAGAGGCCCTGTGACTACAAACTGGAAAGATACAGTAGTACCTGGCAGCTGTGGTCTCACCTGTTGTGGCGCAGCTCTGTACGGTGTGACTCTGGTGGGACAGAGTCGGGTGCTGCTGGGAATGACCAGAGTGCTGTTGGTGCTGACCGTGCTGACCGTGCGTCTGGTGCTGACTGTGGGTGGAGTGAGGGGAGAGGTGAGGGTGGTGAGGGTGGTGCGACGTCTGGCTGTGGTTGCGTTGGTGGTGGTGGCCGCCGCTGCTTCCAGCACCAGGAGAGTGCTGGTAGGAGCAGGCGGTCCGGGCCTGCTGATTGGAGTCGCCGGGCATACTCATCAAACCTGCAGAGAAGAACAACACGAAAGTGGAAGAGGACAAAAAACAAGAAATCAAAAAAATAAATGATGAGCCTATCCCGGCTCACCAGTCCATCGCAGGGCCAACACACAGAGACAGAACATTCACGCGCTCATTCACCCCTGAGGACCATTTTTGTAGAATCGCCAATTAACCTGACATGCATGTCTTTTAGATGGTGGGAGGAAGCCAGAGTGCCCGGAGAGAACCCACGCAGGCACAGGGAGAACCTGCAAACTCCACACAGAAAGGACCAGGCCTGGAATAAAACCCACAACCTTTTTACAGTGGAATGACAGTGCTAACCACTGCATCGCCCTCATGTTGTTTCAACCATCCAAGCTTTTATTTTTTCATATATACACCCTCTCATTTACCAAATTTAAAAATTAAATCAACTAAATAAGAAACTGATCATGGATTTATGACCTGTGCTCTGGCACGCCGTTCTATGACATCACGTCTGCAACACCGTTTTGCTGCACCCTCTGCAACGGCTTCATACCCAATCGGGAACGTTTCAGAAGCAAAGTGTTTTGCCTGCCTGATTATGTTGACTTGCTTTGCACCTCTTTACATTGATTGTTGAGCCTATGGTACGGGTAATTAGGCCACAGTTAAATGGTTTATTTTCATTGTTGTTGTTGTTTTTTTGTGTTCATTGTTATTTCCTGCTTGTTGTGCTGTGGCCTACAAATAAAGTTTTGAGGCGCTTTTAAAAACTTTAATCACAAGCATCGTCTAGAACGGACGCTCTGGCGGTAGCGTTGAAGCCCGAACGCGACGCAGACGGTTCCGGTGGAACCCAGGGGTAAAACTGATATTTTTTATGGTTCTGGTTCCATGGAGTCATAAATCTCTGACATTCAAGTATTTGTAAGAGGTTTACAATTCTTTTTAGAATCACTTTGAGAGGATGACTTTTCAGAGATAAAGATAAACACTGGGTGCATGCTGCATACAATAAGTAGCCCTAAAGATTGTGAAGAGTTCAAGCCTGTGGCTTGTTGCTAGTTATAAAAATCTCCCACATCAACTTATGGATTTCATGTTTTGTGTCTGTCACACAGCAGAGGGCTCTTGTGAAATGCAGTTTCTATCATGCACAGGTTGCCCCGAGAGTGTGTTTTATCTTCTCTACTGTTCATCACGGATACTGACAACTGCAGAAACTTTTAAGTTGGCAGCTACCTTGTTAAATTTTCAGATGATGTTGCATTGTTGTCTTTTCTTTAGGTATTGAACTGGACCTTGGTTGTCCTCTTCCTGTTTGTGTGAGTAGCAGAATGACATTTTATTTTCCTTAAATGTTAATGTAAGTCGAGTTAAATGTGTTAAGAATCAGGTGGAATGTTAACAGATGATCATTGAGCGGACCATCAGATATCTTCTTCAAAAACTTTATTCCTTTCTGTCAGGGCATTTATTCTTAAATCTGTCATATCAGTATTTAGTCAGGAGTCTTTTTCCCTCCTCTTTTAGCTTTAGTTTCCCTGCTTATCACTAAAAGACAGGTTCAACCTGAGCACTGGTGTTAAGATCTCTTCAGTTAATTTTTGTGACCATCAAATCCTAGAGAAATCAATGAGTCCAAGCACATCCAAGTGATTCAATGTTCAGTGCTGCCACCGGGGATTTGTTACACTTATCCGTGTATGAAGGTGTTTTTTGATCCAGTTCCTTCACTATCTCTGCTGTGTGTCTGTTTAAAGCTTTCTGAAAATGTTTCATATTGTTTTATCTGCGTTTACGCTTTGATGGACATCCATGCAGTTTTTAATTACATTTTTAACATGACTGTGTTTTGTATGGGAGTTATTATTTCTAATAGGGATGAATAAAGCTGTTCTGAACAGTATTGAAAAATTACCCTTTTCTATAGGTCTTTATGATTTGAAAATAGTTTTCATGCCTGCCTTTCCAAGTTGATCCAACTAAATGATTTATCAATTTAAAGTTCTTTTTTCTGTCTCATTCTGAAATGTAAATTGTCATTGAGACGCCACCTGAGTCAGTGACAGTGTGGTGTGTGGTCTTGGACTCGTTCTGGTTTTTCAAAGGAGATGATGAGCTCTGCTGTCTGTGTGACTCTTCTGACTCTGATTCTCAAATACAATGACTACTGACACTGTTTCCGGCTAAGCCTCACACTTAAGAGACCCTCTCAGGCACCTGCTAAATCCATTTTCCTCCTCATTTTCCTTCTAGGTCTCGGAGTTGCATCTAGTCTTTTTTATTTTTAGCGAGTATTCTCATGGTCTTTTTTTCTGCGTGTGCACCCCTGACCACCAATTGAAGGGGACTTTGTCAGAGGGTGTATCCAGGCAGCAGTTGCGGAGCTCACCAGAGCGCATCAATCTCTTCGTTTACAGATAATTCGTGGATGCGTGCGTGTGTGTGTTTGAGAGAGGGAAGGTGATATGGGGGTGGTGCGATGGAGGGGGGGTCCAAGAGGGAGGAGGCCCGGTGATCTGAAAGGAAGCAATTAGCGAGATGCTTCACAAACTTTAGAACCAATCTAATTAGCTGCTATCAAAGCTGCAGAAGCCTTTGCTCTGCTCGACTACAGATGTGTTTGTGAGGCTTTTTTTTCCTCCTTCTGTTGAATTCTTATTCTTAATTGCCTTTACTCATTTGACTGAGCGAGCCGTAAAATGCAGATATGCGGAACAACAGATTGTTTGTTTATTAAAATACAATAGAGTAGGAGAAGTGTGTGGCAGAGGTTAATAGTGGGATGCTTGCTATGAAAGCAATGTTAAATTGTTTGAAGTGCAAGGGAGCTTAAGCTTGTCAGTTAATTATGAGCATGAATCCGAACATGGAGGTTTACAATTGTTTATTTCCCGCGAACACACGAGTTATTGTAGCTGTTGGATACATAAACACTCATCCATATACAAAATGAGGGCAGACACCCACCTTGCTGCGAGAAGGACTGCTCGAAGACGCACTTGTAAAGGCTGCGGAAAGATGCGCTAAGGTCCTCGAAGTCAGAGAAACAGAGCTGCTTGTCCCGCGACTCCGGGACAGGTAGACCGTACTGCGGGTGTGGGGGAGGAGGAGGGGGCGGCGGAGGCTGGGCGGGCTGCTGGAGACTCAGGGACTGGGACGAAGGCTCCGAGTGGCTGCTCACCTTCGAGACAGGCGGAGAGGAGAAACAGACAGACTGTGAGAAGGACAATGAGAGACACAGAGAAAAGATCAGTGAATGCATTGGATTCAGAAAAAAAAACTGATCAAATGCTGAATTTACACTGCAGCTGAAAGACTGAGGTCAGATGTCAGCCAACTGAGGTGATGGTGCAGCACTACTGATGCAGTTGAAAAAAACATGAGGTCTTCCCAAAAAACTCAATGCGTGTTGATCCTGTACTGCATGTCCAACTGCACACGTGTCTGTGAGCGCTGGGAGATGAGTGTTCAATCATGGGGACATTTTGATCATTTATTGTAATAATAATACACATTTTAGCATGGCGGTAAATGTGATTATGTGATGTTTTGGAACATACCTCTGCAAGCTTGTCCCTGAGCCCACAAGCCCCACAACAGACACAGAGATACATAACATTTGATGAACATAAATATTAAGCATACTAAATACATGAGACACACAAACAGGGTAATACAGGAGGAGACGAGGGAAGTGGAAGGAGTTGAAAGTAGGCAGGGGTCTAGCAGATGGGTTTTAGGATTTTTCATGTTTGTAAATGTATATATGGACTGCCTGGCCTTAAAGAAAGAACCAGGACATCTACAGGAGATGAGATGGCACGTAAAACATGTGACCGTAACAATTTCTGGGCTGCCTGAATTACAGTCATGCTCACTTACAAGATAAATCATGTTAATTCGTATTGTAAAGAAACCACTCGAGAGTTCAGAATTTTGTCCTGAATGTGACACAGAATCAATCTGAACAGAAGCACTTTTAGACTGTCTGGACTATGCATGCAATGTACATTTTAATCCTGAGATGAATTTTGTTGAAATTATCTCAGAATTTGTTCGTGTTGCCACTGACGCAAAGTTAAGATTCTGTCATTCAACTCTTTGGCACATCATGTTCGGTCACAATGTAAGCACCTTGGGGCTGAGCCAGGGTTATCATGAAGCATCAAACTATTTAAAAGTGGAAAAAAGAAATACGTCCAACTTCTCCACGAGAGGAAAATATGAGCAACATGGCCTGGTTGGCCCAGAGGAGTGGGCCACTAGCTGTCAGTCAACACACAAACAAAGTCCTTACCTCACTGTCTGGACGTTGGTTTTTAGTAGCTGAATCTAAATGGACAAACCAGAATTTCAGTGGAGGGAGCTTCATTGTAAAATAGATAGAAAAGTAGAATTCAATAGTAATCACATGGTATTTTAAAGAAATAAATTATAGTTCAACTGTGCCTTTCAAACTCATTCCTTATATTAATTAGTTACAAATCATTTTTTAATAATTCAGCCATTCAGTATGACGATCCCACCAAATTAAATTTCACACAATAAAAATAAAATCTTTGCTGCCACTCATTTCTTTTTAAAGAAACATACAAAAACAAAATACAGCTCTTCAGATTTCTGCCTCATATTGTGAAAGCAGCCTGTCTTCCTCCACCCTCAATCATCTCATCCCAGCTGTCATCTTCCTCACCATCCACCCAGTGAACGCAAGCAATTCGCTGTGATCACTGCGCCTCCGCCAATAGAAGCCAACTTACCATGACACATCACCCACACATCTACCTCCACCTATTAGTGGCAGCCTTGCCATAAACCCTCTTGGTGTCTGCGAGATCTCTGCCAGCGATGCCACCAGTAATCACCGTCACTCAGGAAGGGTATCACCTGCGCCAGGTAATGAGTCAGAACTAACCCTGATCCCACTGGACTCAACCACAGATGAGGTCTTAAAAGATGGAGGAGGAGGGAATGCGGGGAGGAGGAAAACAAAAGATGGCCTCTAGAAATTAGAGGTTAACGAGATGAGATTGCACTGACCTTTGCTAATGCAGGTGGGAGGTGAGCGGGGGAAAAGTGATTGATGGTAAAAAGGTGAGCAGCTGTTACAAGGGAGCAATAATGAAGACTTGGGATTTTTCAGCGCTCCTGTAATCTTGGACCAAATGTTATTGAGCAGAGACTGGCCGTTTAAAGGGACAGACATGAACACTTTGACAAAAATACCAAATGCAAAACAGGTCTATCTAAAGTTCCCATATTTAGAAAGGAACTTTAATGACCATGATGAGTAAATAAAGCTTTTGTAGCAGCATGAAGTAAAAGGGATGGAGAGAATACAATAGACTGAAAAAAAGATATAAAAGGGAAAATCGCAAAATGTCAAGTAGCTTCTTGCTCTCACTGGTTTATCCCATGAGGGCATGAATATAGATATAAATGACTGAGGCTGACACAACAGGAAAGCTCCTGGGCTGTAGTGCATGAGAGCAGGAATGTTCAGAGGAACTGTGTTTCTCGTGTACACATCTAGGTTTTGGCCTGATGGCGGCACTACAGGAAAGGTCATGGGGACTCCCAACACATTTGGATTTAACCTCCCTCAATTCAACACTACGAGTGAAACCTTTCACACCGTTTACAAGTTGTCATAAAGCAGCTGTTATCAGTTAGTTTTCTGATTTCAGTGTATTAAGTTTTAGCGATTGTTGCAGCTGCTGTTGCAGCCGTGTTTTCTGCATCTGATGACCCTGTGATAAACTCCTTCTATTAAGTGTTTTGCTCTAAATGTAAATCGCTAAGCACGGGATGGTTGATGTCCTGACAGATGGGCTGTCTGATCTAGCCCGTCCTTCATAAAAAGGAAACTTATAATCATCTCTCTCTGTCTCACCCACACCCACCCCCCGCCTACTCCCCCGCCCGTGTCGCAGTTAGTTGCACAATGTCGCAGTTAGTGTGAGTAGGGTGGCCACAGTTTCCCTCCTTTAGACGTAACAATAACAGTCTCAGGGTCAGTTTATTGCCTGTCAGAGCTGGTTGGTGAGATGTGCTGTTGTTGGACATCAAAAACCTGATCCAATCAGAGCTGAAGTGAAAAGCCAGACAGGATGGTAGTGGGATGGTGTTTGTGATATATCATTCAAATATGGGGATAACTAACAGAGATAGTTTAGATAGTCTCTCCTGGAAGATACTCATATTGTTGATATTGGATGTATACACAAATAGCCATAAATAGTTATGTAACAAATGAAAAAAAAAATGAGAGAGAAGTGCAGTCCTTGGCTCCTCTCTCACCTCCGCACAGCTGGCCAAACACAGAATTGTCGTGTTGGAAAGTTACATAGATGGTGGAGCACAGACGCCCCTTATCTGAAGTCAGACAGGTATAGGAGGGTGGGAGGCAGGTTTCTGAAGCTTTTCGAGCATCAGACACGCAGCTCAGATGGAATATAAAATCTTCTTCAACACACACACAAGCCATTTTCTTTGAAGGGTACAAGCACAGCACATAATCAGTGTTCAATTACTGGCTGATGTAATTATCTGCTTTAAATTGTATACAATTTGGCCTCTTTGTTTTAAATCTGTTAATACCGGAGTGATCGGATCATTTAGACGCATCCAAGACGATAAAGATTAACTTGTTTCCTGTCGTTTTATTTTTGCATGACAGAAGTGAGCCTGTATCAAAGCACACCAGCATTTCCCACAGGTTTAGAATTAATTTTGTGGTGTTCGACCCTCAGGGTTGTGAGGGGCTGCAAACAGTATTGACAGTCTGCAGCAAAACAAAATTCAATTCGAAAGCTAAATAATCAGCGCATATGAATATGACGTTCAACAACAAGCAGCAGAGTTTTCAATCAATCTGCACTTGCAGCTGCATTTCCATTTTTTTGAAAGGAAGAAATGATAAACAAAAGTCAGTCTGGATGGCGTCAGTTTGACTTATTTGAGCCCAAATACATTTTCCATATAGGAAGCACTGACTACAAGTGCATATTTGATTTTGTTTGTCTATGCATGTGGAAAAAAACAACAACAGTGAAATAATGTTGTTGTTTTTTTAAATTATTAACTATCATCAAAATTGAGTAATTAAGCACAATTGGAATTTAGGGTTTTTCTGTTCATGCAATCTGCTTAACTCTACTGATACAGAATAATTTATATGTCATCTCAGCAAAATAAATGTGCTCCGCTGAAGACCACTGAAAATATATTTGGCTGCAAAGTCTGAACATCGAAAACAAAATGAGAGTTTCAGCAGTGTACTGTAGATGCAGCGTACATGTCGTTAGCTGGTTACCACCTCCTCAGTCTGCTGAGGGTGCAGCAGACACCTTCTGTGCAGAATGAGAGTCTGGACCGGTGACTGAATCATCCAGATTGTGTCAGAATCAAGTGAAGGAGGAACATGTACAAAAAAAAAAAAAAGAATTTGTTTAAATGCTGGTAGTTTCAAATTTGCCAGTTAAAGATGAACAAAACAGCAGAAAAGTGTTTCTGCTGAAATGTTCATAAATAAAAGGTCTGTAGCAGCTTCAGGTCAGCTGCTGTCCTTGTGCAAAATAGACACAAGACAAGGGACTTTCTCCAAGTCGCACATTAGAGATAAAGAAGAGGTCTTACTGGTGTGTAGCTGTGCACGTTGCTGCCGCTGCTGACGGCGGTGTTCAGGTTGTTGAGGTTGACGGATGCCAAACTCGGCTCTGAAAGACTGTTGCTCAGGCTGCCGCCGAGACTTCCAGGACTCTCGCTGCCTTCTGCCTCTGGGTTGTACAGTGCTACCTACACACACGCACGCACACACATGATTCATGTTAACAGTGACAGTAACTATGACTATACAGGGCCAACATTTTGAGGCAATAAACTTTATAAACTCCTTCAGAGGCAGTGATTCATAATTTTATTGTCCCTCAATGCCTCTTTTATTACTTCTTTTTACCAATTCATTTTCAGTACGAAGCGAACACTGCCCACCTCAAGAAGTTACCCATGCACCATTAACTTACGGGGCAAATCATGAGGAAATATGCTAATTAAAAAGCACGTCTATGCTAATTAATCCCGCTGCTACAAAAAGGAGGCATAGATGTTTTCTTTTTTCCCTTAAACTTGTTGATTTTGATTATATGTCCTGATCCAGACCACACCTGGTAACTCCAGAAATGACTTTGGCACCGATAAAGACAGAAGTTTGGCTTCAGAGGAGCTACGCTGTATAATGTCTTGCAGTGGAAGATCACAAAGCATTTTAAAGCAATGCCGCAGGATTATGTTGAATCATGTTTCTCTTGTTATATTTGACTGTCAGTACTTGTGAAGCGGCGTGCCAGCGTTAGCTCCAGGCTACATTTAATTGTATAGACAAATGTGAAAATATAGCCTTTGGGTGAGACAACACTAAAGGCTCTCTGGGGCAGTGCTCTACCCTGTAGAAGATCTCGTAGTGGAGAAAAAAATATGTGTTTTTGAGTGGTGATAATCCTGAATATTTTCTGTTTTGATGGATTTGATCAAATCTGCAGTGAGTGAAATGTGCCACTGTAGGAAAAAGAACATTTGTATATGTTCACGTGATATTTGTGGTTTACATCTATCCATACGAAAACAACAGAAGGACTGATAATGACTGGTTTTAGGAAGGTTTCAAGTTTGTATGTTGTTTTTTTAGACTTCACAGGGCTTAAAGGGCCACGAATTTATGTAAAAACATTACAATACCTGAATGTGGAGATGACTGTAATCTTTCTCAAGTAAAATATTTTCTGTTATCATAATTTCCGAGTATCAAATTATAGGAATGTATTTTTCACCAACTCAGACATCATTTAATGCAAACAGAATCTCAGTGAGAAAACGTGTTACAGAAGATGCTCTGACGCACTGCTGTGCCTGCAGGACACCACCTGTCTGGATGTGGGTGGATATCATTGACGTTGGCATCAGCATCATTATCATCAAAGTCTTCCTCTCCCTGCTCTGAATCATTGTTTCAAAAATGTATAGTGGTGTCTAAGACGAGTCAGGTTTTAGTCCTTCCAGGAGGAACACAGAATGAATGCACACTGACAGGTTTAAGGTTTCCTGTTGTCTCTCTCCACCTGCTGCCTGTGTGACACACCGAACTGTCCGAAAGATGCTGCAACAGTAAACACTTGACGATCAACATCGAGCTGGCTGCTAATGAAGCTCGCCTCCTACTATCAAGTATTTAATAAAACTGGAGAAACTTTTACAGTGCAGCTTAATTATGTCATTGACGACACTGTTAAAACTAGGATGGTGCAAAATGTGTTGGTGTGACAGTGTCTGTTTTCAGGATGGTTAACTTCACCTGCTGTACTCAAGTGTCGAGTGCTTCTTTTCTCCATGCAAAGGTCTAAAACCAAAATACATTATATTTACAATGATATGAAATGCAGTTTGTTTTCACATTTAAAGGACATTTCTGCTGACAAATTAGTAATAAAAATTAAAGGTCTACTATGTAGGATTTCATGGGTTCTATTGGCAGAAGTGAAACATAATACTCATAATTATGTTTGTATTTGCTTAAAACTAAGAATCTTTGTGTTTTCCTCTCCTTATAATGAACTCTTTATATCTACATAGGAAGCCGGTCCTTCTCCAGGGAGTGTACACTGTTGTACCGCCATGTTTCTACAGCAGCCCAGAAGGGACAAACCCAACACTGGCTCTAAAGACGGCATTTGGCGTTTTCTTAAAATTTTGAGGCCACAGTGGATTCTCCTAAGTGCTTGGAAGAGGGGCGGTAAGGTGAGGAATATTCATCTATTTGCAATGTGGAGACTTACCACCAGATGTCACTAAATCCTACACACCGCTCCTGTAAGTGAGGCTACATAATGCTAGCAGGAAAAATATAACCACTGAATTTCTAAAGTGTTAAAAAACTATGATCGAAGTGTTTGATTCTGGCAAATATGAGCCAAAATCTATTTAAAGTGAAGAATGAAAAACTGTGATAAGCTGTTAAATCCAGACCTTCACATCACATCCAGAGCAAACAGGCACTATGTGAGCTGCTGTGGGACAAATTTTCTCTTTTGTCGGGGTCAGACAAAGGGGTCACTTACCACATTGTGTGTGTGTGTGTGTGTGTGTGTGTGTGTGTGTGTGTGTGTGTGTGTGTGTGTGTGTGTGTGTGAGAGAGAGAGATCAGACAGACGTCACAGGTCCCATTCACCCTCTGACCCTCATATAGACAGTTACACCCAGTTTAGCTTTTATGGCAGAGTGTGTACGTGTGTGTACGTGTGTGTACGTGCATTGAAGTTGCATAAGGTTGTGTGTTGAAAGTGAAGACTTAAGGCTATAGCAGTCCCAGACTCTGATGGTGAAAGAGAAAAACTGAGACTCTTTCAGCTGCACTTTTCAGTTGAATATGTCTTACATCCAGCCTGTATTAATTATAACCGTGACAGAGTTCAACACATTCTTCTCAGCAACAAACAGAAATGATCTTCTTGACTTATTCATTTGTCAAAAACATAATTACACATCATCAAAAAATCAATATTCATTAGACTCTCACCAAGTTGCAAACTTTATCTAATATTGAAAGCGTCTGTGGCTCCTGAAGTAAACTACGACGAGCACATAGCGACGTCACAGATATACAGATATAACGTATATAAAAGTCAACCGCTCATGGCTCACTGACAGCCTTGTCTACAGAACTATTCATGGAGTTGTGCTACTGTTGATAGAAATGTCCCTCTTTTGACCCCTTTATACACCAAACTTCAGACTCACAGTCATCCACAAACCTTTCAAAATGATTTTGTTTGAGAACCAGCCAGGTAGATAATATTTCTGTAACCACCACAGTGAGCTTACATAAACTCCTGTCAATATAATCAGCAGTGACAATTAACTTGTCCACATGGTATATCATTTTATATGTATTGGCTGTCCTGTTAGATAGCTCCCCTTTTGTTTAATTTTCCATTTGGGAGGTAAACGCATCCCAAAATGACAATTTGACCAGGAAATGTTGAACAGGCGGTCGTGTTCGACTTCGCTAAATTACATGTACTTTGTGACTTAATTTCTGTTTAACTATAAGTTGTACCTTTAAATTTAATTGATTTTTTTTTTTTTAGCTCAAAGTCACTACTTGAAAGGTCAGTTATGGCTGCTGCACAGCACTCTGCGTTTTCCCCACCTCAGTAGCTCAAATACAAGCAGGTTGGGAATTACCTTTCCATCCCGCACCATTACTAAATTGATTATTAGAAAATAAGAAGCAGTTGGAGATACATGTCAGGTGGAATAAATGTCTTTCAACTGCAATGTTGTTCTATTTTGGATTATAACACATGACAAATTGTTTCTCTTGCACTCTGGGATCTTTCTTACTGGTGTCCTACCTTGTTGGTTACAGAATTAATGGCCAGAGTGGGGGACGCCCCTCCTGACATGATGCAGTCCATCCTCAGAGACTCTGACTCCAGGCTGTAAGGAGTCGATGCCTGCAAGGAGAACAGAGCAGGGGTGTGAGAGGGAGGATCTACAGATCAAAAAAACATATGCATATATGATGTCACTTATTGTAAAAAATAATGCTGCTTTAGCTCAGGGTCCTGGTATTAGTCAGACATTTGAACACAACAGAGCTATTGTTAATGTTATTAGTAACACCTGTACTTCTCTTACTGTGACAAGTCAAAAAGTCTGCAGTGAAAAAGGCCTGTGATGCCCCTTAATTAGAGGTAAACCTGCAGTGACAGACTTTTGTCTCGTCTTTCTTCCAGAGAGAGTAATTATAAAAACACTGTCGACATGTGCGTTTGTCATACGCTCCTACTAATCCATCGCTACTGTCGCGGCTGTAAAATTGGGCATCAATTGTTTTGAGCCACACAACTCAACACAAAATGGTTTCACTATCAGAATTTGATTTGGAAAGTCTGGAGGAGCCGCAAGATTGAAGTATTTTATCACAATTTAAGTTAGCCAGCTTGGCTAGTATGAAGGTATTTATGTGTCTTTTTTATGCAAGCAAAAGAAGAAGAAAAAAACAGTTTTGAGAGCAAATTTCTCACTGCAATAAAATAAAATCAAGTTATACATAAAAATATATGAACTGAGAATAAAATTATTTGCATTGCAAACAAATTTGCTCTTACAGTTTTGGAGCACTATAACATAAGCAGATCTATATGTAGCTCAACACAGTCCTCTGCTGTCAGAGGTGTGTGTTTAAAAGTCGACTCACCAATAGAAACTCTGTCTCATCCATCAATATTCCCCGCCTATACATCCAACCCAACTCACAACCAAAAGTTTTTTCTTGGCAACCAAAAAGTCTAGTTTCATAAGCTAAATTCTGATCAGAACTAACAAAACTGTAAGAGCAAATTTACAAACTTGATTTTGGGTTGCAGTGTGAGAAATTTGCTTTCAAAACTGTTTTTGCTTTTTTTTGCTTGCAAAGTAAAGACACAAAAATACCTTCAGACTGTAGGCTGGTGGAAGTCTATGGTGCTCTGCCATTTTCCTAGTATGCACTGATGTGGCCAGCGCAGGAATGTCTCACCAGACACTAGATTTACAAACTCTGTGTACTGTGAGATAGAGAGGTGTACCTGGCAGTGGTAGATGTAATCTGCATTATGTGAACTCATTTGGTAAGGGCTTGAATGTAACAGACATTCATTTATATGTAAGTTACCTGCTATGGGTTTAAGATAAAAATGTGTTAATACCTCCCCCTCAGCAAAAACACAAGTGTGAAAATGGGCAATTTACTTGTACATGGTGAGAAAGAACATTAACATGAAGTACGGTACACACTTTAAGGCACTAAACTTGAAGATGCATTCCAAAACGACCCAACAAATAGTTTGTATTTATCAATTAACTTAATACAAAGTTAAATAAAGAGGAAAAACCTCAGTCAAATCCATATGTGGTATGACAACAAAACAGCAGCAATTCCCTTACGTAAATTTTCACACAATCTTTTAAGGTAATTTCTTACTTTGGTCCATTAAAACACAATGTCTCATTAGCTGAAGATCTTTTGGGACATAGTCTGTGAGTAAATTTAAGTTGTTAGTATTGATATGTTTGTAGTTCTGACAATAAACTCCAAACATTGATTTAAATCAGTGAATTGTTACACTCTGGAGATAATGATGAAATTTACAGAAAGCATAATAAAAACAATAAAATATCAAAGACCACTTTCCTGTTGTCCTGAGCGTGGGGAACAATAAACGACAAATAAAAATCAGAGTAGCAAATACATAACTGCTTACCTGATTAAAGCTTTTATAAAGCTTATTCACCTGCCAAGTTCATCATGTTCAGTTAATAAATCGCTTCGACCATGCAATGAAAACTCAGGGCAATAATGACCAAAATTACAATAAAGTGAGCCCCTGCCATTGGCTGGGGCATTTACTTGGTAAGATAAGCAAAGTATAGTATAGCGTGCCGTATTCTTTTTCAAGGGTCAAGTCAGGTTATATCTAAATATGTATACAAATATTTTAACAGTATAACTGCGAGTCTTGCCTGTTAATACGTAGAGCTATTTCAAATATGCCCTCCACTGATTAGAAATATCCAGAGGAGTTTGAAAATGAGGAGAAAAATGAAATGTGACAAAGGTTATGAGAAAATTTCTGTGTGCTGCGAGATCATGATTCTTTAGTGAGCCTCCTGAATCACCGCCGTGCCCTCCAGGCTCACACCATGTGAACTAGTCGAGGCGCGCTTCATTTAAACTGCTGGACACTTTAACAGCCTGGAAAGTGGTCACATCACTTGCACTTGATAAGATAAATCAAGCCACCTCATGCATTATTCATGTATCAAAACATATTCAGCTGCAGTTCATCTTCGGCTGTCCTCACAAAGAGCTAATGTAGGGTTAACTGAGAGTGAGGGTATGCGGAACTATTCAAAGATCGATGAGGGGCTACATTGACGCCCGCCAAATGAAAAAAAATAATAATAATTTTTTTGTCCTTGTCTGACTCCTTTCAGGGTTCAAGACAGCTTGCCTGCCTTCCCAAACTGCTTACAGTAAGAGGATTGGTTGGTAACAATGCAATCTTTAATTTATGATAAACTCCCAGCAAAACGGGTTGTCGGTTCCCTCGTGGAGGCACTTAAAAAGAAGACAACGGAGAGGTGAAGAGATGAGTGAGGAAGGCTTGCGGAAGAAGGCTAGAAAGGAAGAATAGGTAGTGAGATAATTGAGTGGTGACAGACAGGCGGGCAGACAGACAGGCGGATGGAGAGGCATACAAGAAATGAAAGAGTGATTATGCTGAGGGCACTGGAGATGCAAGTACTACACTAAATGTACACACTGCCTGTCTACACATTTATACGACGCATTATGAGGTTGACGTTTAGCCTCGCTGCCAACTTCAAATCTTCGACTATGTGCAACAAAACCCCAATGAAAATAGTGAGACATATTTAGCCCACCTTTTTTTCAGACGGTAATACTGCCATAAATCTTAGCACTTAAAACCTCCCTGTTTCTCCTTAGCCCATGTGACAGCCCACAGTGTGTCTGCCAGCGGTGCAAGTGAGGCGTAAGAAAAGGGGTCGAAGGGCCCATCCATGTAAGACGAGATGACAAGGCTCTGAATTAATTAATGTTTGTAATAAAAAAAAAAAATCGTTGGTGAAGAAAATATGTCTAACGGCAGCCCCGGGGCCTTCTGTGGTAATTAACTGGAACACAAGCCTAGAATACTCCCCCTCCTCCCTCCTCTCCTTCTTACTCCTCTTACTTCATTTCCCATCCTTGCAGCTCGACTTTTTTGCTCCACGCACTCTCTCTACCTTGATGTCTTCTTATTTTTTATTTCTGCATCCTTTCTTTCTCACTTCTTTCTGTTCTCCCCCCTTTTTTTTTTGTACCCTCCCCAATCCCCGTCTCTTTTTACCTCAATTTTTCCCCCCAATGAGCAACAGTGATTGTGCACTTTGCCGCTCCACTCCTGCCTGAGTTCCCTGGAGAGGAGAAGACTAAAGCAACAATATGGGCACAGAGGGTGAGACAGAGGGGAGAGTGGCAGACAAACGGAAAGATAATGATCAAGATGCACAAACAGTGACGGAGACGCTGGATGAGAAATGAAGAGAGCTGACCATGATGAAAGACTCCGCCGGTTTTCTTTAAACTTGTCGTGCGGGGCTTTTACATATAAATAAACATCCGTTGTATTCAAGCGCTTGTCGAATGAGTTGACACAATGCTGATTAAGCCAAAAAAATCTGATAAATCTGGTGTCTGGTGAAACATTTCCGCACTGGCTGGATGAATGCACATTGACCATGCTCTACGGACAGAGCATGTGCATCCGAGACATCCAACAGCCATGCCAGCAAACTTCTGTTTTAGCCCTATGCCAACTTCTCTAGACTTTCCAAAATGTTTTCAGACAGAATTGATCAAATGAATCAAGTCATTTCGAGGAGGTTAGACAGCCACACAGTAAGGATGGAGGAGGCCACAGCAGAGCGTCTGACGTAGCAACGTGTCAACAGTGTTTTTGTAGTTACTATCGCTGGAGGACTGTGGAGACAAAAGTTAAGCACTACAGGTTTAATGCAACAATCTAAAGCAGGGCCATTCAACGCCAAATCACGGTGGCTGCATTGTAAGAGCTACAAATAAGACACGCCTGCATGTGTGGGCCAATAGATATATTATCAATATTTAATCCTGTGTGGTGCAGCCTGTGGGCATTGATAGCATTGATGCTGGATGTAAACTTAAATCATCACTGAATTACAGCTTTTTTTTAAATTTCTATTTATTTGATATTTCTGGTATCGTCTTGAGGGCATGTAGTAACATGGTAACTAAGTAGGTGTAATCATTTAATGTCTGGAGCTTTTTGTTTTGAAAGAAAAGTTGATTCAAAGCTACAACACTGTCCCAAAGAGATATAAAGTATATAATCTAGTGCTTAGCCATGGACATCAAATAACTGAAGCTCATTTGAGGTATTAGTCGATTCATCCCATCTGTTTAATGTGTTGACTGAACCTGTTGTATAGAAATTTTGGTCATTAAACCAACATTAGATCCGAGTGTGATAATTAGCCGCTGAGGAAAGACTAAATGCACAGCATACAGTAGTCAGGGATGGAGTCAAAACAACGGAGGTGATACGAGACCTCTGTCTGTGCTGCTTTTGTATTCAGACCCTCAGGTTAATGACTGAACATCAGCTGCATTCTGCCGAGTTGACGCAGGTTTACATATATTTATAGCCTCTGCCGCTGTCAATCAATTTCCCAAAACCAATTTTCATTTCTACTTCTGTGTTTCACATCTATCCTGTAGCTTGTTCCCACTGGGGTTTTTTTTGGCATCTTGAAAATGGCAAAGCCAGGAGCTCGTTGTTTACATGGAATAATATATAGTCACAGGGTTGTTTAATTGTGACTATGGGTTCTGGTTCTGTCATGAAAGTGGCAAATGTGCCCACGATCGGGTATTTCTGTAAGACAGATACTTTTTCTAACATTCTCTGGTCGAAGAGGGCCCAGTAATGAGTTGATATCAATCAAATAACACACAGCAAGGGAAACACTGCCAGTTCAACCCAGCAAGGGAAAAAAGGTGCATTTCTGGTAAGACCATTATTACTGCTACTCGGGTAGCGTGCTGCTCACTCTGTGCCTCCTGTGTAGACACCGTGTTACACCGTGTCTCCACAGCAGCTTCAGTCCTGCATCTATACATGAGGCATTCAGGCAGAGCACACAATCACTGGGGTTCTCTGAGCGTAAAACTAGAAAATAGACTTGAAGCATAAAAACAAACTTTGGGGTTGCGATTACGACCGTACGGTCCTGAAAAATGCAGCTGAAATGCTTCTGTTGTAAACATGTCACAGGATGCAACTCAAGCAATGAAAACATAACCTGCATGTTTTGTTCTCTGAGATACTGTGCAGGTTTCTTTTCTTCCGGCGTGAAACAAGTGTTGCGCGGCAATGAAAGTACAGGTGTTCATGGTCCCCAGAGGATGAAGGCTAACAGTTAGTAACAGAATAAGAAATGGATTTATGACCAAATATCAACCTATAACTGTCCAAGCTGTACTTTTTGTTTAGTGCTACTTAGCTAAAGTGCTAACATGCTAAACAAAGACAATGATAAATGCTTTATTACAGTCTGCTACTGCCACAGAGTTGCTAGCATGGATGTAAACTCTTAAGAGATCTATTTTAAAGATAGTTGCATGGTCTGAAGCACTTTACGCAAGCGCCTTTAGAGCGTGTCCAAATCCACTTTGGACAGTTTAATGCCAAATAATCTGAGCGCAAAGTAAGGCCCAAGGTTCAAAAGGGTGGTACTAAGGTGCTCTTATTAATCATAGGTGGGCTTGACTGTAACACAAAATAAACCAATCAGTGTCATCAAGCATTCCCTTTAAAATCCAGGTGCGCTTACACCTTGACGGATTGCTATTATAATGGCAGATTGGCTAAGTAGCAGGAAGGAACTCTGCTGTGCAGCTGAAACGGATCTGCACATGAAGAAATTAATGTACACAATAATAATCTTTCACATTGCAATGTTTTTGTCTTTAATTATTTGCATGTTTGGCATCGTGATGGACTTGTAACCTGGCCAGTGTTGTACCATGCCTTTACCCAAAATCAGCCGGGATAGGCTCCAGCCCCTCCGTAACCCTGTCCAGGATAAAGCGGGTATAGACAAAGGATGGATGCATGTTTGTGAGCTTCTGTGCATCTCTCTGTGTGTAACAAGCAGAGTTTATGTGCGTTGTGCACCCACATATTTGTAACATTTAAATGTAATGTGTCCTTAAAATAACAGTAAAATACTGAGCACTGATTTAAAACCAGGGTGTTTGTTGGTCATTCGCGTAATCACTTTCACTGCCTTAAAAATAGCAATGCACCAACAATGCACCTAACCAGACCTCTTTTTAACAGGCCCATGAGCACTCAGAGGTGCTCAAGTAAATTTGCTGTTTAAACAATGTGGGTGCTGGATGGGAAAATGACAACTGCATCAGTCTAAAACTTAAGAGATATGATAAAGTTCTGGTTTTAAAAGCACCTTACTGGCCTGCTAGTGTATCCAGGCATCTTTCTAGTATGGGAAAAAGATAAAGACTGTAACTCTGTTCACACACATTTCTGTAGCATGTCAGGTGTGTGGAGCAGCTTTTCCAAACCTCTTGTTTCCCTGCTCATGTGTCTTCTCAGCCTGTTTCCACAGACAATGTTCACGCTGTCAACAAAATCATTCCTTGTGCTCCTTTGATGACACTGAGCTTGAACTGGTACAAATAAATACTTTATATAAGAATATGGAAACAAATAACAAGTGTTTGAATCTTTACTTTGAAAATGTCTGCATAGATGTTGTTTGAATACTAACTGGCTGCTGTACCACCACACTGTAAAGCTTTAAAACAACAAACTGTCCCGTCAAAAGGGGGTTTACAAAAACAGTATGGTTGAAGTACTTACTCGTTCTCCAGAGCGTGGTCTCTTCTTTGGCCTGCTGGGTACTGTGTCTTCTTTAGGGTTGGTGTCTATGGCCCAATAGGAACCCTGAATGGTGACCAAAATAAAACACACATTAGCCTCAGGTCTGTTTTTCTGTATTTCTGCAGCACTTTTGATTGCTCTGTTGGATTAGGTACACTTTAAATTCCTTTTTATCTTGTTTTTTTTTGTTGTTGTTGTTTTGTTTTTTTAATAAGGAGTCAGAGGTGGAAAAATTCCACAAATAATCCCCCAAAATAAATATAGAAACACACCAGGGAAAAACAAAATATTCAAGTAAAAGTACTAAATTCTGAATTTTTATTGGTGTTATGTGTAAATACAAAAGCATACTCTCACACATGATCAAATCATGTGTGAGAGATACTGGATTTCATTGTTGTGGGTGGTCAAATGTTGAAGTTATACTATTTGGTAGAACTTGCACTAAACATTTATGTTTATGTAACTAAAACTAACAGATAAAAACCTAAAATTGTCTTTCAATATGCTGTTTGAGGAAACTAAAATCAGTCACCTGTGCACAGCGAGACAAAATCCATACAGGTAACAGCAGGTAACATATGACAGATATAATGCCACAGCAGGAATAACACTAACACACAAATACATATTTCAAAAGGAGATTAGGGAATCTTAGGAGGCAAGTAAATAAAAAATAAATGTGATCAATTTATGAATAAACAGCCAGCCATAAGTGATGCACCTGAAAATAGCAACAGTCAACAACTATAAGGGAAACCTTAATTATTGACAACCAAATCAGTAAACAAGGGAAAAAAAAAAAAAAAAAAAATCGAAGGGATCCGTATCAGCAGATTGTTTGTTTATTTATATCCAGTCTTAGATTTTTTTTTAAATTCCCAAATATCCAGAATCGGGCAGGCTATAAACACCCCACATATGTTAGCACAGAAGAATCACACCACTCAAACATTTCACAGCTGTGGACACAAAATATCTTCTAAATCTTTGGCGCATCTTGACAACCGGCCAGTCAACACGCTTTTTAGACAACAGAGGATGACCTTCAAACTGAAGTCTGGTTTGAACTCATCGCAAAGATCTTTCCTCAAAACCTTTTCTAATAAATCAGGAGTCAAAACGAATTACAAATCCCAAATTATATTTGAAAAAAAGGAGAAAAAAAACCCCTCTATTGTGTTCCTGTCATTGACCGTGATGTTGTTACCCCGACAAACAACAGAGTACAACCAAGCACTGTCCTTTAATCAGAAAAAATTGTCTTGTTAAGTGTCTTATTAACCTGGAAAGACTTTCAATTTTAGGAGAACTGCAGCTTCTTAAACATAGTTTAAAGTTCCTTATCAATTTAATTTCAAATCAACATGAACCTTGAGATATTTTTGTTAGGAAACAATTAAAAATAGTTTTTACTGCAATTGTCAATAACAATATCTGTGCTGTCATAGTTCCAAGTGTGATTCTACTACTACTCATGTCAGTTAGATTTGAACACATTTTATATCACCAATTACAGCTTGTAACTGTTAATATCTGCCATTTGTCTACTTATGTGTGTCAGAGTTAAATCCGATACATTTTCACAGCTTTTCCATCTGTTTCTCAGTATCCCTCCTTATTGTGGATACGATTTTTCTCACTTCGTCCCAGTGAGGCTGCTTTGGTCTTCCTAATGGGAGGAATCAAGTGTCACTAAACAGCAAAAAAAAGTGAAGTAGATGGATCCACTATGTGATAAAACCCACGTATCTGTTGTTCTTCCACTTCTGCATCAAATCAGTTTTCTCTGGGTTTAGTTTTCCAAAAGTGCACGCTCCTGCTTCCTTTCCCCAGAAAATCCACTAAAATCCTTTTGATACACAATGTTAAAACACAGCGGCCTCCAGACTAAACACATACAACGAGAAGAGGAAATCAATTGCTTTTAGGTCCTTGATTTCCTCCTGGTCTGATTCTTTTCCCCCCTTTTCATTTTTCCTCTTCCCTCCTAAGGAGGTCCAAAGCTGCAGACTGAATTCAAGAGGTTCATCTAGGCCACACATACACACAGCTCAACTCTCAACATCTAGCTCCCTCCCATCTCTCTTATTCTTGCCGCTTCTCCTCCCCCTGTCTCTCAGTCCCACATCAGTGAACAGTACACAGCCAATTAACGTTAGC
The DNA here is from genome assembly GCF_029030835.1 of Brachyistius frenatus. Classification (NCBI taxonomy): domain Eukaryota; kingdom Metazoa; phylum Chordata; class Actinopteri; family Embiotocidae; genus Brachyistius; species Brachyistius frenatus. The sequence continues at coordinate 9,237,354 of NW_027210605.1, read as the reverse complement.
ACATGCATGATTTAGCTTCTCCCCTCTCTCCGTGGCTTCAAACAGAGCATGTACATTCAACTTCTCCACACACAGATGACCCCCCCCACCCCACCACGCCAAGGTATCGACCGCTTCGATCCACGGTGTGAATTAAGGTGCTGGTCAGGTCCAAGTAAGGCTAATCAGAGGGGAGCCGCTCTCTTTGTGTCTTTGCAGACTATAGGCCTCCACTCAAGCCCAAGGATTTTGTTTGAATTATTTAAACCTTCTTCCCCCTAATTCATTTTTCAATGGCTCCAAAATCCCTGCAGCCTGGAGAAACTCCCTCTTCCACACCAGACCCCGAACAAAATGAGTTTTGAGAGCTCAATGAAAAGTTTGGGCCTGTCAGATTTCTCTTTTATGAAAGTGGAGGATTGCCTCTCACATTATCCCCGTGATGAGTTGAAATGCAGGCATTTGAGCTTTTACTTAAAACACCGCGTAAAGACAAGCTTCAGTGATCAGCTATAATTATATACTTCCCCCCATCTTAGTGAGTCCTTGGATTCAGCACAAACAAGGAATTGACAATATTTTATTATCAAACTGCCGCTGCTGAAGTGGCCGTGGCAACTCTGTTTTGTAACCACAGTAGCAGCAGCGGTTTAAACATATCTAAAGCTTCCTCTGATTGTGTCCAAGAGAGAGACAGAAGCAGGTCCTAATAAAGCATAACAGATGCGTGAAAGGCCTTGCATCTGAAGGAGTGTACCTACATATACTTATCATTCATTTCTCCCTGTACCACATTATTACTTGGCAGAATCAATATTGTGGGAGCCACAGAAAACAGAGAAAGCAGCATTAGGCATTCAGCACAGCCGGTTATGGCGTTACAAATGGTTTTTAAGTGCAGAGACTGTGTATGTGTGTGTGAGAAACAAAAATAAACACGAGTGAGTGCATGTCTTTGGGTGCACTTATGCACAAGTGTGTGCACAAACATGACACCAGGTGAAAAGTCACCGCTGCCTTATTTGTAAGATCGCTGAAATAGACGTGCAATTTCATTGTGTGTCGCAGCGTAATTCAAGCAGAGCTTTTCAGTCGTATTATATTGTTCTGGAAATACTTACTTTTCCAGGGTCGTCTTTGGAGCGAGGCACTTTAAGAAAACACTTGTTCAAGGACAGGTTGTGTCGTATTGAGTTCTGCAGGGAGAGACAGATTGAGAGTGGAGGAGAAAGGAAAGGCAGCAGAGAAGAAGAAACGGGACAAAACACGGTTACAGAGTGAATTAACAAAAAAGGAAAACAACTTTTACAGTTTATCATATATCTACTGATTCAGCCCCATTCCATAGAGTTCATTGCCACTGCAGCTCTTTGATTTTTCCAGCCTTTTCAAGCACATGCCAGAAAAGGTTGGGAACCAGTGCAAAAACAATCTGTGACCTTGTCGTGTGCTCCATTCCCCCAAAGTACAAGGCAATTTCATCTTCATTCTGATCTGTGCAACGTCGCCCTCATCAAGACACAAGAAAACAGAAATAAACTGGTGATGAAGAGAGTTTGGAGTTGGAGCGAGTTTGTGGAATCAAGGGTAGCAGTAATACTACTAGAAGTAGTTTACAGTGTTTTTTTGGCAGCAAAAATTAAGATACATGCTCTATCCTGGCGCTCTGCTGCATGTGTTGGAGCCTTGCTAACTTCAGCTCGGGTTTCAGATCTGGCTCTGGACCTCTGTCTTGGCTGTTTTGAAGACACTTTTTTTTTGGTATTTGAAGGCAGAGCAGTCCTTCACTTTCTCTTCTTTACAATGTCGAATGAAAAATAACAATACGGGTCACAGTTACACACGAGTGAAGATAGCAGACGGCTGTATTGATTAAAACTGAATCATATCTGTTCTGTCAGACACACCTTGAACTGAAAACCTGGAAAAGGAGGCTGAAATACACCGAGTGTGGATGCAGTACGGGGCACGCCAGAGGGACGCTGGGGCAATGATTTGACACGGCCGTGAGGTGGGTGATGATGTCAGCAGGTGTGGGGTGTCCTAGTCTGAGGTGCTCTGGGGTTGAATGCATTTTTTTGAATATGTGAAGGGGGCGAGTCCTACACAGACTTAAAAAAAACGAAAAATGTTAAGCATATAACACATTCAGTTTTAGCTATAATGAGAGGAAGCCGATGTTCCTATAGTTTGTAACACCTAGTGTTTGTGTGTGTGTGTTGCGTGCATGTGAGAGGAGGAAAAGGAAAAGAGCGAAGGAGAGGGGGCCAACAACAGTGTACACTAACCTGACATGAACCCGTTCTCCCTTCAGGCTCCCATTCTCCACTCATCTGCTGCTGCTAATTAATACCACTGGGGAGGAGGAGGGGAGAAGACAGAGGGATGGGAGGTATTTCTCTTCTCCTTCTCCCGGGTTTGTACTGCGCAACACCGGCTTTGTTTCCCCAACAAAAAACACCTTCTCTCTGTCTCTAGCATACCATAACAGCCTGTTCCACCTTTGCCTCGCCCCGCTCCTCCTGGAAAAATGCTCCAGCAGTTTCCGACTGCTCAAACTTAGCGGGTCACTGGCTGCTTGTGGCCGTCCATCAAGGAAACATGTGGCAGTCGGGTGATGAAAAAGGCGAGGAGGACCGCCACCAGCTCGCTACACAACAGCAACCATCTGTTCCAAAAAAACTTTCCTGTGGGTGGTGGCGGTGGATCATTACTGTCACTTCAGCAGCCGGCACCTCTACAGTAACTCTGCTAATCTAATGCTTGTTCATTTTCACACTATTTCTTATTACCCAAGCAGTTTTTGCACACCTGTGCACTACTTGTAATGTCTGCACAACCCTCTTGTATTTCAGACTCTGCACACTCTGGCACTTTTCACCTTTAGGCATACGTGTCCTCTGTGGGGCCTGGGTGGTGTGATGAAAAGTTACATGTGCCAACATTACAAATATTTTATTGGCCTAAATTGTTTCATGCCCGTTGTGTGAAGTCATAAATTGTCCCGCTACAGTAAATCGGTAGTTTAACGTACTGTTTCTCGGTTGGTTTGGACCTTGAATCAGCTTGTTTCCTCGTGGCTGTGTCCCTTCTGATCAATGTAACACAATGGGAATACCACAAGGATATACAATGTTACACCAAAAACAAAACTGTATTAGGTGAATGCTGCATATGTAGGATATTTGTAGAGATGAGCATGTAAAGTGTGCTGCAAACTTGCATTGCATTGCTGAATTAATTGCTTGTCCTGTTGTCTTCATGTCATGTATATTTATTATTATTATCTTAATTTCATCACCGTTGTGTACTTGAAAATTACATATGGGGAAATGTCTGTGCAAACATTTTCAGCAATCCATCCAATAGTTGTTGAGATATTTTAGTCTGTACCAATGTGATGGACCAACTAGCAGAGCAGTACTACTGTCCATAAAGACACGCTGCTGGGATGGCAACAAATCTAATCTTGATGAAAGTCAAAATATCATCTGGGACTGTGGATGTTGTACCATATAGGTCATATTTGTGTTGTCTTTGTCTCTGGTGTCTCCAAGCAAATAAAACTCTCTTAAACTGCTAAAAATATTATCAAGATTACATCAACACATTTTGATTTCAAGGCTTTTTTTCTTTTAAAAGATTATAAAACATATGGTGTGTGCAGAAACGGCAAAATAATGCTCTTCTAATAGTGAATTTGCTTTTGTCAATATCACACACCCTATACACAGCAAGCTACTATATAGTCCCAAACAATTACAGTTTTACCTGTGCAGTTTAATTTACTGTATTTTTCATTGACAGTATAGAAACTTAACTAACTGTTATGACCATTTCATTTATAATGTTTAGCCCTTATAGCGTGAAGTCCATACACGACATACATTGACGCTCCTGGTCACCCACACATATCCACAAAGGTCGAAGAAAAATAAAACAGCTTCTTCTCCTTGTCACTGACGGGAAGCTGGAAGTAAGGAAAGAATGAAAGAAAAGAAATGAGAACAATTTCTGCGCACAGTTAGCTGCAAGGATGGTGTGGGGGTGTGAGTGTGTCTTTGTCTGTACCACTGCGTGGAGAGGAAGACCGTCCTTTCACCCGGAAAGCATTAGCGTAAGCATACTTTTGTGTGCATATCGCCTTCTCTCCGACAGTTAGAGAAACAGTAATCTCTCACCGAATGGGAATAGTCATCGTCAATAAATGTGCTGATTAGCAGTGCTGTGAAGTGAGACGATGAGATTCACTGCTGTGTCGTCCTTCCAACCACTCCTCGCCCCGGCCTGATTAATGAGCTTTTTGGGGCCGGGCTGGGGCCGTGCCATGCCTGCCCAGTAGCTAATGGATCACACCGTCACAGCCGTCGTGTGTGACAGTGTCTACGTGTGTTTGTGTGAAATGTAGGACGGACACTGAATGAGAGTACGGGTTGAGTCCCATAACTGTTGCCTGAGGAAAACTGAAAACAAAACATAAACATCCACTTTTTTTACTGCAGGAAACCAAACTTATTGTTGGCATATTATAATATAAAACTCTACAATCCCACTTAAACATCATTTATTTCATAAAAATCAAATTAAATAACATCCTGAATTTGGACACACACACACACACACACACACACACACACACACACACACACACACACACACACACACACACACACACACACAGTATGAGTAAGTAATTTCTTTGACAAAGAGTGCAAGGCTTTAAATGTGTGGTATGTACAATATATGCTGCTTATGTGTGTATGTGGTGGCGGTGGATGCTGCTGCTGCTGCTGCTTAACGTAGGATGCAGCATCCTGGATTTGACGAGGTTAGTTATATAAGGCAAGCTTCATAAGCATGGATGACTTTTTGACTAAATGCAATGTGATATAATGTGAAGTGTGACAAAAAGTCAGGTTTTGGAAAAATGCTTTCGGGTGGGGAGGCAAGACAGAGGGAGAGGAGTGTAAGACTCTGTGTGTGTGTGTGTGTGTGTGTGTGTGTGTGTGTGTGTGTGTGTGTGTGTGTGTGTGTGTGTGTGTGTGTGTGTGTGTGTGTGTGTGTGTGTGTGTGTGTGTGTGTGTGTGTGTGTGTGTGTGTGTGTGTGTGTGTGTATCAGACTGAGAAAGAGATAAATGATCGAAGAGAGGATTATGAAATTGACAGATTTGATTAATAGGTTATCTTCGTGTGTGTGTGAGCAGACACGTTAAAGCGCAGGTTAAAGCAGCCAGAGGGGCATTCAGCCCATCGGCAGGAAGCATGCTCTGTATGTGTGTGTGTGTGTGTGTGTGTGTGTGTGTGTGTGTGTGTGTGTGTGTGTGTGTGTGTGTGTGTGTGTGTGTGTGTGTGTGTGTGTGTGTGTGTGTGTGTGTGCAGATACACCAATGAAACGGGTCACATGGAGAAGAGTGAAGTTACATAAGTGGGTAGGTTTGGAAGATTTGGGTCATGGCAGCTGAGTTAAATACAAAGTGGCAACATGAGATGGCATTTCCCCTGAACTGAGTTTAACAGTCTGGAAAAGTGATGCTTCACAAGCGTGGAAACAAAACTTGTCAGACTTTAAGAAAACAACCCTCATTACACTGAAATTGTCACTTGGCCTGTAAGGTCAGGTGCACTGGAAACACACGGCATAGCTGATGTGGGGTTGCAAAATGTTGTAACATTACCATGCATTTTCTGGATTGACAATCTAAGGTCTCCAACCCAAAGATCGCGATCTGGTTCTCAGTAGATTGCGGAAGGTTCGAACAATATGCAGTGCTTTCTACACTTAAGACTCACTTGGCAGGTATTTATTTTGAAACCTGTCCAAGAGAACGATGGTATCAACACGATTGATTAACAAGTGGACAATGTCCCCTCGCTTTGCTTCACCCGTGTCTGCTCTGACCATGTCAGTGCAGCAGAGGTTAAGATCCGAGCACAGAAACTCTCACACTGAGCTTGAAAGAAACGGGAGCTCATAAATTAGGTAAATAATATGAATACAATATTTTGGGCTGGACCGCTACAGCGTGGCCAGAGCTATAAAGCGAGTGATTGTCACTCAGTGAGAGATCAAAGTTACACCGCAGTTCCGCTGTATGGCACATTTTTTTCAAAATAAAAGCCCTCCAGTTTCATACATGGTCCAGGCCATAGGTTTTGACTTAGACTTGTGTTTCTTTCAGGAGGGGCAGAGTGTCCCAACTGAACGGGAAACATAGGATTTTCCTGGTTAAATCTTATATTAAAACACGTCTCATACCAGTTACACCACACACACAAGTTGCGTGCACTGCAGTAGGCGTTTAGGAAACATCTGTGTAATTGTAGATACAGAAAATAACCCACCATGGAAATCATAAAGAAATGCACATGCTGTTGAATTTAAGCTGTTGTGATACAAAATGTGTATGAAGAGAATCAATTTGTTCCTGTTCACATAAAAGAAGCTTAGTCAGCTGGTTTGGGTGGAGCTCAGCTATGTTAATAAATGTTACTGTACGTGAGTAGGTCTTAGAGGAAAAATGGTTGGAGAACCCTGGTCTAAGGTGACTTGTCGCTGGGCCACTCCAGCACTAAAACATTAAAGCCCGAGTTGATTATTTTGGGAAGGAATGTCCACTCTTGTTTGAACAGGAAAAATGATAACGACCAACAAAAAGTTTAAGACGACATTTAAAAGATGTGTAAAATCCAACATGCAGGGCCATTGTGGCTTTTGAGGTAAACTGTACAGCTTTACATTTTTGTTTAAAGATAAATTCACCAATGTGCCTTGGCAAGCTGTAACGGAAAGCCTTGAAGTCTCTACAAAGCAAGGCAGGAAATTAAGCCTTCATGCCGGTGTGTATGTTGTGTAAGTCCCAAAGAAACCTCTGTTCAGCGGTGTTTAGGGAGACTCGGGTCAAAGGGCAAAAGGTTTGCTGGTCAGAGTAACCTATGGGGGGCTTATGGAGTCTGACGTGCATACACAAATGCACACCCACAAAGCAGTATTCAGGAGAGCCTCTTCCATGCCCTTCAGGATGAATGTACCGTGCGCACCTAAAGACAGCACAAGAGATATAGAAACAGTAAGAAAGGGAGAAAAGGAAGGAAGTAACAACAGGAGGGGATATTTGGAGAGAAGAGAGACGGAGGAGATTTTATTAACTTTCAGCTGAACCCATACAGTGCATAAAGAGAGGGTAAAATGTGGCAAGGTTTGAAGGTAAGGCAGTGGAGAAGGAGCTGGGAAGAGGGAGGATGCAAAAGGCACAAAGAAATAAAGAGCCGGAGTTGGCTGGAAGAGGGAGTGTAGGGTACACGCACATACGGACAGGTGTCTTAGAAGTGAAAGTCTCCTGGGTTCTGAGCATCATTGAGACGCCTTATTATATCCTGATGGTGACGAGTGACAGACACTCCGTGAGTATGCAAGGTTGAATACAAGTCACTACTTCAAACCCAATCGGATACATATTCATTTCATTTGATGGACCCTTCCCCCACCCTCTGCACTCCCTCGCTGAAGTACTTCACACAACTCATCCATAAGATGAGAAGTGTGTGTGTGTGTGTGTGTGTGTGTGTGTGTGTGTGTGTGTGTGTGTGTGTGTGTGTGTGTGTGTGTGTGTGTGTGTGTGTGTGTGTGTGTATTTCAGTGTTTTGTTCGTGCATACAAGTGTGTATGTAGGCAGGTTTGTGTGCACCTGGGCACATGAATGTGAGCAGCTATGCACACGCTTGTTCATCTGTGTGAATGTGCGTGTCTACATGCCTACATGTTTAGAACATGAGTGTACCAGAACCTGTGTGTGATGGAAAAAGGAGAGAATGGGCGCGTGTGTGTGTGTGTGTGTGTGTGTGTGTGTGTGTGTGTGTGTGTGTGTGTGTGTGTGTGTGTGTGTGTGTGTGTGTGTGTGTGTGTGTGTGTGTGTGTGTGTGTGTGTGTGTGTGTGTGTGTGTGTGTGTGTGGAGGTGGGGTTGCTGCTCTCTCTGGGGAGCTTACAAGTAGCTCCAAAACAATAATAATATACTCAAATGTAGTGCATCACTCCAACCAGCAGGACCTGCTCGAGTTGAGTGATGCGCCCTGAACCAGCTTTGGCAAACCTTTTTGACTTTTGACAATTTAACGCAGAAGGGTGTCTACTTGCAAGCCCTTGTTGCACTTTAAATTTCAAGGGCTTTATTGGCAAAGTTTTAAAAAAACTAAGCATCAAAGTAGTTTGTCTAAATATCTGGACACTTTAGTTCTGTACATTTTTTGTTAACGTATGGGGAGAGGACATTGCCAATTTGCCAACATACTTTTGATTTAACTGGCAAAAATTGTTAACTGTTTGCCTGAACAAAATTCTGGCTAAGAACATAAAATTTTTTCTTTGTCAAATCGTAATTAAAATAATAACTTTTGTAATCAACTGTGCATTAACAAAACAAAGTTGTTGTTTTGTATTTTTGAATAGAAATGGCCACATTAAAAACATAAAGATCATCACTATTAGGCAAGAGATGAGAACAATGCTCCCTTGGGTGTCTCTCATAAAGGGGGGTGTCTGGATATTTTTATCTCCTGAAGTGATGCAGTGTGTAGTCACAGGGAGAGAACTTTCAGCAGCCCTGGAGGTCCATCTGTCTGTAGTAAGAGCTATGTAGGCTGTGTTGGACAATTCTTTGACAGTTCCTTGTCGTGTCTGTTCATAAAGTTCAGGAATTACTGTGCTGCTGAAGTGTAGAAGGGGATATTACAGCACGGCTCAGGTGCTTTATCATACGCCGACATCCCACATCCTCCACGACTGCATAGGGCTGCATATCTTTTGCTCTAAAAACCACAATGCTTGAGTTGTGGATTTTGCATGGAAAGGCTGTTTAAATGCTGCGAGAAGGAAGAGTCGCACTTTCGTAAATACTATACCCAAGTTTTTTGTTTTTCCTAATTGTTAATTAGTTTTTTCTGCTCATGCCTTATAGGCTATTTCAAATGAACCGAACAATACAGACATGACCCAAACAGTGACCCGAAAATCAAATATACTGGGAGGCAATATTTGCCCCCCCTCTCCTCTTCCTGGGAGTATATTTACCAAGGAGAGGTCATTAAGCTCTTTAAAACCTGAAATTACAGACTAGAACTTGTTAAAGTAAATGTTCAATATTTCATTGACTGGTTTACGTTGAAGGAGGAAGTGCATCTTGGTCTCAACCTCACTTGTCAAACGGTGACTGCATATTCTGTTTTCTTTTGGTCTGCTTTAAAGGTATAATACGTAATTAAGGAAGTAACATTTTTAAAATTGACTAGAACTTTTGAAATATGTTGTACTTAACTCATCCCAATTGTTTCCAACAATATTCAAAAACAGAAATTCATCATTTTAATCAGGGTAAAGATCTGTTTCATTAGGATCGCCTGTAAGTAGGTTTATATCCATTTTACCCCTCTACCTGCTGTAACCTCCTGGAAAACACTCTTCTACCTGCTGCTCAAGTCTGTGAGCATTGAGACTCACCTCCAACACAGCAAATAAACTACATTTATTACATGTACCATTATCACTTCTAACTATCTCTGGTTCGGAGTTGAATTTCACCGATGTCCTTCAGTATGTGATACATTCAAAACAATGCACAATAATGTCAGACAGAATTTTACAACTGTGGTAAGTTATCATAGTGGCAATTATTTTATATTCCATCAAAGAGGTAAACTAGAAAAACTCCACCTTACAAAGTTATCTAGCAGGAACGTGCACTTGCATGTATGACATTGCATTGCGCTGCAACAAAAGATGTGACTAGTTTAACTTTTTTGTGGAACCTCCTGTGTGTCACATCAGCAGGATTTCTGACAACTAATTTAGAGAGACAAAACCTTTCAGCTGTAATTTTTACTATAGAGTTTTAAAAATAACACAGACCAAATTAGGTCATGGTGGCACACGTCCTGTTGCTGGTTGTGTTAAGCAGAGGGCTGTGGCGAAGTGACAGCTTCTGTCAGTGGCTTTCCGGAGAGAGGAGGCGAGTGAGCAGGGAAGGAGGAAGGAGTACACTGGTCGTACTGTGTATCCCAATAATGTTTGACAGACGCCTTTTTCTATTCTCATTCTTACCCGAGGAAATGAAGGCCATTCTGGACTGAATATAAACATATTAATTAGATGAGCAGTGTTGAGCTGTTTAGGGCCACTAAAACTGCAATGGATTGCCTGTAGGTATAAACAAAATCCACATCATTTATCTAAATTAGTAAAAAAAAAACACATTTCTTTCTCTTCATTTTATCACGAGCCTTTTCAAAAACTGTACATGTCTGCTCTGACACAGTCCAGGACTGTGTAAAGGTAAAGTTAAAATGGCCTTCTTCCTGTCAACTCTAAGCCTTTATGATTAAAATGTCAATATTACCGATGACAGATGACCTTAAAGTCATAGAATAGCGATTAAATTCTCAGTAGCTGGACAGGAGTTCCTGAGAGCAAATAAATTCAGAGTTTGGAGATCCAGCAAAGTAACCTGACTTTTGTCTTTTGTTACACTCCTAAGCAGATGTTTGCTGTGATGCACAATTTATTTGTTTGGCAACCCAAACAGAAGAGATGTAGTAGACTTTTCTTCAGATTAAAATTTTGTTTCACAATACAACTTTGCGATAGAAATAGATTAAATATTGAGGTGGTTTCAAAAAAGATGTACATGTTTGTTTGCACGAAGTGTTCAGAGCGAAAACAAACTAAATCGCTGACAACTGACAAGACAGGTTTTATCATTGAATGCCAGTTTTTTTAATCTGTGTCAAAGTTAGTTTTTACATTATATCAACGCTTCCACTGTCTCTCCATTTTGAATTTTGACTTTTGAAACATTAAACCTGCAGTGTCAAACTTTTGCCTCGGCCTTCTGACAGTGAGAGTAATTACAAAACCCCCGTCATAACCTGCTTACATCATCGGCTTCACATAGTCTACTCTGTTGCTACTCTTGCAGTTAAATTAATTGCTTTGAGCATCACACCCCCCCCCCCAAAAAAAAAAAAAAACAACTAATTTCACTATCAAATTTTTACAGTGATTGGCCTGCCAAAATTTGAAAAGTCTAGAACAGCTGAATAATTGAATTATTTTTAATTAGCATTCAAGTTAGCATTGGGCTTAACTGGGAATTAGCTGGCCAGTGCAAGTCTCTGGTACGTACGCATGCTCTTCCCATTGGGAATGCCCAGTATGCATTCATCCGGCTCGATGATGTCTCACCAGACACCAGATTTAAAAACTTTGTAGACTGAGAAATACAGAGAGATTTATCTGGTGGTAATATGCCAAATCAGCGCAGTGTGAACTCATTCATTTATAAGTCAACTCTCACAGTTTGGCTTAAATCCACTGTTCATAACTGACTAAATCTGCTGATGTTTTGACTAGTCAAAATATTTAACCAATAATCAAATGATGACACCATTGACCATTTTTAATAACCTTTTCGTCTAAGAAAATAACTCACAACTTTTACTGGCACAAATCATCACAAACTTGAGCAGGGCAGCTTTAACTTAAACCAGATAAGCATCAACTTTTTCCTCCATTGTTGTTTGACATACTCGTGTTATTTTAGGTCTGACAAAAGACAGGCTCATGTCAGGCAGGATGCAAAACCCATAACTAGTGAATAAGCTCATTCTGTGGTATAATTGTTGCATTCCAGAGTGCTAGAGAAACCGTCCTTGAGCCTATTATTAGCCATATGGAGAGTGCTACAGGCCTGACTGGTTAGAGAGGGAAACAGTGCTGGATGTGCGCCAAATGCTCCAGGAGATAGCAAGAGAAATTCCTCACTTTTAATTAAGAATTGAATACTGAGACTGGTATTAGGTGATTAGTATGTAATTAAAAGCTCTAGCAGTGTTTCACATACAAGCATAATTAATAGCTGCCTCAGTGTGTGCATGTATAGACATGCAAGCAGGGCATATTGGGCGAGTATGGAAAGAGCCTAAAATGGCACATGCTGATTATCTTAATTTGTTTTTCAATTGATGGAAACAAATTTACATTAAACATTAATGTGAAAAAGACAGGTTTTATATTTTGTACACTAAAAATTATATACACAACACTTTTGTTTTTGTTCTCTAATTCCATGAGGTGAAATAAAAGCTCGAAGAATTATTTTATGCACACAAAAGGCTTATTTTTTTTCAAAATACCAGTCTAAAATGTGCAGTTTTATCATGCTACACAAAGCCACAGACGTGACAAGTCTTTAAAGACTGACTGCAGTTAAGTCTACCAGAGCTGTCCCATGAACTGAATGTTAATTTTACTAACACAAGTTGTTTCCAATTTCATTTCAGAGAATTTTGCTGTACATCCAACCGGCCTCACAACCGTAGACCACGTGTAACCACGCCAGCCCAGGAATGCCACATCTGGTGGTTTCACCTGCGAGATTGTCTGAGACCGGCCACCCAGACAGCTGAAGAGACTAGGGCTGGGCGATTTATATAGATTTTTTTTTATCGTATCATGATTTGAGACTAGATATCGTCTCAGATTTTGGACATTCTAATATCGTTATATGGCATAACAGTTTTTTTCCTGGTTTTAAAAGCTGCAATACAGTTAAAGGATAATTTGGTATGGTACAAGGATAATATTATGGCACAAAAAGAAAAATTCATGACAACTTCTTATAAATCCGTGTAGCAAAGTTGAAGGTTTTTTGATTACGAGTAAAGTTGACTGTGTAAACATGAAATTTAGATTTTGTCTTTCAGCTTTGATAGCAAAGTATTTCAAATTTAATTTCAGAGTTGAGCTTTAATATAAATTACGATGATGTATTGAATACCAACATCTTTAACACAATCTGAAGAGGGAGGTTTTGACCTAGACATCCACCCACACACACACACACACACCCACACCAACATCTGGACAGCAGACTGGTCTAACATGACATGTAAACTGGGAATGCTAAGGTACATGTAACAGCTCTATGTGTTACTTAGTAACGAGGGGATAAACACAGTCAGAAGTGAGACTCAATAAAACAAACAGACGGCTGTGGCATTTTCCCAGTCACCACCATCAGATTCTGTTAAAATTACTCTGTAAAATACAGACAAAAGCGCGCGCGTGTACACACACACTCACACACACATCAAACCCTCTACACACATAAAAGCATCATCTTGTACACACACACACACACACACAACACTACATGCTGTGAATGTAAAGACACACAGACTGCTTCAAAGCAGAATCACAACAAGCACAGTCCAGTGGTGAAATCTGGACTATGCTTCATGAGACACAAACTCAGGGGCTTCAGTGCAGCTACAGTCACATAACGACTCTCAGCAGCCAATGACAACAGACTCCCTCCACATAGATAAGTACACTTGACACTGAGCATTGACCTCCTCCGTGCCCGGTCGCAGAACTCCCATAGAGCGTATAGGAAAGTCAGGGAGCCAGAATAATGGCCTAGTGCTGATTTATATCAGGTGATTGTCTGTGACATGTGGTGTTCAGCCAAAGGCCAAAGGCCATCGCGGCAGCGCTGCCCTTTACAACGTCACATTAGGCCTTGCTAATTCGCAGGCAATTAGCCTGGCTGCATAGAAGCTAGCCTGAGGCCACAGGGGTCGCGGGAGAGCAGGTTAGTCAGCACCGACTGAAACAAGCCATTTGGTGAAGGTACACGTCTAGACTGCATTTAACAAGTGGTGAATAATGAGAAGACCTTCACATTTCAATAATAAAATAACGGCATGATGAGCTTTGAATAGCCAACATTTTCCTCCTCATATTCAGCATGAATAGATTTAAGTATTACTTGATATCGAGATTATTTAGTAAACCGCCTACTCATTTAAAAACTTGATGGAAATAAACTGAAAAGGAAAAAGTAAGTAACATTATTTCACCAAGACATAAAATCAGCAGAGAAACAGCCAAAAGCAAAACAAATAGACACTATAAAAACACTCTGATGCATAAAATGAGAGCTAATTAAGATAGAACATAAAACACTAAACAGAGAATACTGTAGGGCATGTGTTGAAGGTCAGTTTTTTTAGAGTTTAAAATCCTGACTGCATGGGGCGAGCTGATGGCCAAGTGGTTCGAGTGCATACCACACGAGCAAAGATGCCCTCAGCAGCAGAGTCCCCGGTTTCCCCCCCGATTGCTGTGGGTCATTGCTCTGCTATCTTTCCGCACACTTCCTGTCTAATCCTTACTGCAAAACTATCCAATAAAAAAAATAAAAAAAAAAAAACATGATTGCACATGGAATAAAAAGAACAACATTTCATTAGATAGATGACTCACTTATGCTGACAAATAAAAGATAGACAGCAAGCGAAGGAACCCCCATGTGGCTGTGGTTTCCTGCTGCGTACTCATTATGAACTGTGGTAAAGGTGGGCTCAGGAGAGGAGGGACACGTGGGTGCAAAGGGGATGTGAGGGGGCTGGAGAGAGCATGGGAAAGTAGAGCTGTGCACAGTGTAGGACGCATGAAGAGAGAGGGAGAGGCTGGTAGAGATAACATAGGGGAGATAATGCCGTTCCAGTGACACAAAATAAACCGGGAATGACGCAGCCTGATGCAACGCTGTTAGCATTCCACTCCAGTTTATTCCTCTGCTCCATAAAAAAAAGCAACAACAACAACAACAAAAAAACGGAAATGCAATGCATGCGAGTTACACAAGCTGAATTTAGAAGCTTCGACCAGCTCCATAAACAAATCACTTATGTATGCATGTGCTATTTAATTTCAAGATTATTTTTTTTTTGTGCTTCGGATTCTGAACCTCCTCCACAGCTCCGGAGGAAGCTTCTCATCATTACCTCTCAGATGAAAAGAGCTCTACATATTCATTTTTCCAGCGAAGACACAAAAATCTCATGACCTTGGGAAGTTCCATGATTATAACTGCTAACTAGATTTGCTTTAAATGCATTTTAAAAGTGTGCGATTGTGTGCAGATTTAGCACGTCGCAGGAATCCTATGACGGTCAAACGACGTATGCATGTGTGCGATAAAGTTGGTCATGGTGTGTGTATGTGGTGTGTGTTGTCCTGGCTTCAACTCTACCGTTTCTGCACTCTCACATTATCATACAGAGCAGACGGAGTGCGTGTGCTGGGTAGTAAAACTCTCCTGTGCTCTCTGACAGCCCCCCCCCCCACCACACACACACACACACACACACACACACACACACACACACACACACACACACACACACACACACACACACACACACACGCACACACACGCACACACACCCCACATCTCATCTCCTGCTGAGCTCCCCGTGTGTAATCTGTAGACTGCACACGTACACTGCCTACCTGAGTGGGAGTCTCTCTGTGGGTGTACGAGCTTGTGTGTGTCTGTGTGTGTGCGCACGCATGTGCGGCGGAGGGTGAAGGAGACGGCAAACACGACAGACCACGTATGAGGCGTTCTCTGAAAGAGCGAGTGTTCGCCTTGAGTCGGTACATTTAGAAAACACGCATCCTTAGAGTGTGTACTCGCAACGCGTGTCTGTGCGAGCCGACGATGTCTGCCAAACATGGCAGCAAGACGATCTCCGTGTCTGCATCCCACTGTGTACAGCTGACAACGATCACCTGAACTGGATTGAACCAGACTTATGTAACCTTTTCAGCGATGGCCATGGCTGGTAGGAAACGGGCCTCAGTGTGTTCAATTGGGTCATCCAGGAAAAGAAAGTTTACAGGCTTTTCTTGCAGACTAATACAGAAATGAAACTTGTGTGATCTGTCTTAGTTTGTTGCTTTGCATGCTTGTAAAATATCAGTCCATGCGCAGGTCAATCCACAGATCTGCGCAACACATTTCCTTTATTATAACCAAACTCGGAGGAAGAAAAAACAAACTGAGTGAGCTCAAAACATTCAGTCTTGTTTTAAAAGTCTGTGTAGTCTACTGTATATTTTTGTCACATTCTGTAATACTTGCAAAAGAAAACTATTGTGCATTGGCCTACATGGAGGGCAACACAACTCTGGGTTATGTCTCTCTCAACAAACTGCATCGATACCATGGACAAACGCCAGAACGTGCGAAAAGAAAACCACAATGCCATCAGCATAGTGCCTTAATGATGCTACTAAAATGCAGCCGCACACACAAATCAATGAATCTAGCGGTATAATTATGGGATACTAAAACATCCTGGCACTCAAGCACAACCAGCAGGAGCATGCAGTCATGAGCTGCAGTAAGAGAAAGCCTGAATGGTCTCAGTCACCCTTATCCTCTCCCTCTCCAAACAGAAAACTAATTGATTGAATCCTACATGCAGGTAAGAATCTCTGCCAACACAACCTGGCTAGTATCATAACCTTTTTGTCTCCGTTTCTGGCATGCAGCTCCGTTCAGGGAACGGTGCGTTGAAGATTATAGACGGGGAACAAACAGGCTCGTGAAAGGGAAAGAAGAAGAGAGGAAAGAGGAGTGAGTGACTAAGAGAGTGAGGGAGAAGAAGAGGGGGTTCGGTGGAGTGCAAGAGCTGGGGAGATGAAGATAGAAAGTGAAGGAGAGAGAAATAATGAGAGAAGAGGAAAAATGTTCCTACTCTCAGAGAGATGAATTGGTTGATAGTTTGCAGACAGGGTTTTGAGTGTGTCAGTGGAAGGACTATATCCATCCCCTTCTTCACTAATAAGGCAGAGAATCCCCAAGACAAAACCGCAGGGATCTATTCATTTGTCTCCAATAACACAGCCACCTTTCTGCTCATATTAGCCGGGATTTGCATAGCTACATTTGCATAAGGATTTAATAATGTCATCTGAATGAGACAAAATGCACCTGTCAATCATTTTTGGTTCAGTTGAAGGTTTCTGCGCTCTTCGAGGCAACCATGGGATCAAGTTTTTGTATTCAGAGCACTCGCAATACGAGCTCCAGAGGATGGGGTCGAATTTGCATCACGTATCAAATCTGCTAGTTGAATCGGACTTTTTTTCACATCCTTTATAGAGTCTCGGTTTAGTTTTAAAGGTTTATAAGTTAAAAAATAATTAACTAGGAACTGAGATGTTTAATTGATATTATACATTAGGGCTATACGATTCTTGATGAAATCACGATTTTCTTGTTTAGAGTTGAAATCAAGATTCCCTCTCACAATTTTTTTTTTTTTTCAATATAAATGTTTGTTGCACTCATTTACCTGATAAAAAAAGGAAATGCAACAAAGATATAGCGGTGCCTGATTTAAGACTGACATCTACTCTGGACACCAAAAGGGGAACATTCTTAGTTTGACTGCAAGTGCAGCAGCTTCATGAATCTGACACTGAACATAAAAACAATCAACTTCACTGTCTTGTGTTCTCTTATTAAACACAAGTATTTTTCTGTGACTTTTCTTTCGTCAGCGTCTTACTCACCCTCACTGGATATATTTTCTGGTTTCAGCTGCTCAAGTTGTTAAGTGAGAAAGTAGGAGCGCTTGTTTTGATGACGTTGAAAATCCAACAGAATCATTGTCATTTAGAAATGAGATTGCATTGAGGTATGGATCAAGATTGTGTTTTAACATAAATAATCATGTGGGCCTATGATATATACGAGTGTACCAAGTGGCATGTTGGACCTGATTCGAAACAGACCCAAAAAAGACCCGTTAAAAACCGTAAAAGATCACTTTACAGAAATACATGAAAGTCCAATTTTTACCACCTGCAAGATCAATACATTATTCTGTAGCCAACTGTATAATAGAAAGGCAGATGATAATGTTTTTCTAACTTATTTCATCTCTGAATCAAATTCCCAAGAAGTATCTGAATATATTTTTAACATATCCCTGCTACTGATTTCCTAAAATATTTTTTATAGTAGCGACGATAACAAAACACATAATCAGAGCCGGATTGTGTTCAGATACATTCAGATCCCCACGCATATTAAAACTCAGACCTGTGGCAGCAAAACAAAAACCCCACCTGATTAGACAAGTACAATTCCAACCCTGTTTGACTCCAGTCAACTTAATGTTCATTTGAAACGGGTTATATAATTTGCAGCCGTTGACGATGTTTTGTAATTTTCTCTCTCTTAAAAAATTGCATCCCATGATGTTTTATAATACAGGTATTTCACCGTCCTGGAACCAGACTCATATTGGAGCCAACTATCACAGCTCAACTGTAGAGAGTAAAAACCTAAATAACATAGTTTATGTTTTCTGTCTTGTCTTACCTTCCAGCCGCTGCCCGCCTCTCGGTAGTAGGGGAAGTTGTCACAGATCCACTGGTAGATCTCACTGAGCGTCATCCGCTTGCGTGGTGAGCCGTTGATGGCGAAGGTGATGAGGCTGGCGTAGCTGTAGGGAGGTTTACCGTCTCGGTGCTGCGCGGCTTCCTCTTGGTCCAGCGTTGTTCCTGGGTCCAGGTGTACGATCTTCTTGCCGGGCCCGTGCCCGTGCCCGTGATGGTGCGCATGGAGGTGGTGGCCGTGGTGGTGGCCCCCGTCCGCCTTCTGGATGGCTGCCCTCATGCTGAGCTGGGGAAGCCAGTCCATTGAAGTGAGGCTACTCTCCAGCTCAGAGGTCATGGTGTTTGTCGGTTCAGGGGGTCGAAAGGGGAAGGTAAGAGGCTCTGCGACGTGGCGTATGGAGGGTCTCCTGTTGGCTCACTGAATGGGTTCTGTGCAGCAGTCTTGGTTCAAGCCTAGAAAAGCAGGAGGTTTGTTTACTATGCCTATTCATCTCCGTTATCTGGAGCAGAGACACTTGGCAGAGACACATGGATGTTAACTCGCACATTATTTTCCACATACAATGTAACCTTGTATAATGGAAAACTAAATATGTTGGCATGTCTATTACTTTAATACTGCACATGAATATGATCTGCAATGTGAGCAATGGATATGAAAAAAAAAACCTTTTATCAAACTATACATTACGTGTGGGGGACTAGGTAGGAGTTCAGTGTCTTACTCTTCCCATTCCTTTCCATCTTTCTTTGGGCCAAAGCATCTGGGGAAGTCACCGAAGTGAAAGGTAGAGTCCTTCCCCCGTTCATGTTCACAAGTTCTTCATTTAGCCGCTGCAATGGCCGCTGCTGCAACGTACAAACACAAAACCACACAAGACGGTGAGCTTGCTCTGCCAGACAGCCTTCATAAGATATTAATATCGCACAACCGTTCAACTGGCCTCGGCATCTGTCCAACCCGATTAAAACTCGTCTCTCTTTCTCTCTCTGTGTTCTGTCTATCTGGATTTCCTCGCACTCTCATTCCCTCCAAAGTGGAAATGGCAATTGGATCTGCGGAGTGACTAAAAGCTGGGGAATTGTTTTCACAAGTGCCTGCCAAATGGGGGGAACAGCTCGGGAGGAATTCCAACCCTCTAGAGGAGTTGAAAGGCTCGTCCCCTTTCCCTCTCTGTCTGCCCTGCCACCATCAACCCACCACCCCTCCAACACACAGACAGACACACACACACAGACACACACACACACACACACACACACACACACACACACACACACACACACACACACACACACACACACACACACACACACACACACACACACACACACACACCTTGTTCTCATTCTAACTCTCGACGTGCCTCACTCTCCTGTCAAGTCAAGTCCATGCCCACCCCCCCTCAGAGTATCAGATCCTTGTCAGACAGACACAAACAATGAAAAAAACATGATAACCCTCGACGTCTTGCTTTGGTAGCTATTTTTAGAGCGACACTGAACTTTAAAACGTGTCCTGTGTGGGACAGAATAGGAACTATATTTTTTGGTAGTGGGAGCTATTAGCAGGAGTTTTAACAAGATTTAGGACATAAGGAAGACAATCATTTGGTACACACAAGAGAAATTACTCACTAATTGTTCTGTACTTCATTCAGTCACAGAACATTTGTAGATTTGTCACTACTGGACTGAGAATGTCATGTAACTGTTACTCATCGCAGGCGTGAGGATGTTGCTTTCAGACTGATTCAACAAAGAAAATTGTCTTGTTTGGTGCTCAGTGCTTTAGGAGGATAAACATTCGGAACATACAGGTGAAGAGACGGATACGAAGTAGGCCAATGCCTGTGAATTGTTAACAATGGTTGGACGCATTCAACCCTCTAATTATATAGAAATCTACATCTATACCTTTATCACTGTCCCATGCAGTAACCTTCCTATGTCCTTGAACAACAAAGAGCCTACGGGCCCACGCATTCTCCATTCATTCTCACTGTATAAAATGAAGGTGGGAGAACTTCAATGAGCCTGCCTACGAAGACAAACACAAACCCCTCTGTCTCTCTTTCCACCAATCCCCCTGGAGAACCCAACATACCGGGATGAAAAAGAAGAAGGGAAATACCGGGCTCCTGCGAAAAACCTTGCTTAATTGCAAGTAGAGAAAAAAAACAAAAAAAACAAACACATGTTTAGCAGCAGATTCGTCAGGCCAAACAAGCCAGGCAGCAGGACTAGGGGAAGGAAAGGGGAACCGAGAGAACACATATGCCCAATGAGGCCTCTTGCACAACACCACCCCCATCTCCTCCTCAAGGCCCTGCCACTGTGGGAGAAGCCACAGCCAACCCCCTCCTCCAAAATCCCAGGAAGCCATCTTAATTAGTGCACCTTCTTTCTCTTCTTTTTTTTTTTTGCTGGAGGGAAGGTAGCATTGCTAGTTGTACTGGTGGTGGGTAGGTGGGGATGGGGGTGGTGACACACAAGACATAGAACAACAAGTACTTATTTTCCACTCATTAAAAGGAAGCTCAAGCTGCAAATCAGCCTGCCACAAGCCCCGACCTGCTGTGCTGCCGTGGCTGTTGTTGTTGAGAAGTTTGGAAGCGTGGGCTGGCTGCATGACGGCACGGTGGAGCTTCGCACCGCTAGCCTGGTGAGGATTTGGGATGATGAGTAATAGAAGAGAGCAGAGAGAGACGAGGAGGGGCATGACTTGGCTTCTGGGGATAAGGTCCCTGCTGGGCGGGTAGACACAACCAATTACCTAGTCGACTCAGTCAACTGGTCCCACAGTGACTGAGCTAACCTCAGCACTCTGCCTTTTGTTTCTGATATCTGCTGGGTTTCACGTTGGCCTCAGAAGTCTGCGTGGTATCAGGGCAGAGATATGATCACTGCAGAGAAGACAGCTTTTACAGCGCTTATCTCGGGGCTATCAGTTTTACATATGAAATACATTGTATTGTATAGAAAGCATAGACACCACTATGAAGGTGGTTTATTCATTCAAGTAACTGTTCATGGTTGTTTGAGTGTAGTGAAAGAGCAATAAGTACAATATAATGTGCAGTGAGACAGAAAACTAACAATTCGTTCTATCTTAATAAAAAAAATAACAGATACAGCAACTCAGCATGTGTCCGTCATTTCACTCGTACAATATAATAGAATAATTAGGTTAATTGCTGATTCTTAATTGGCCGTAGATGTGAAGGTGAGTGTGGATGGCTGTCTTTCTTACTGTGTTGGCCCTGTGATGTAACAGTGGCCTGTCCACGGTGAAGTCAAAAGACGTTCCAGATAATGAATAGATAATTGAATGATTGAGTAGTTAGTCTAGTTTGTAGAAAATGTTATGGGATTGTATATACACCATGGAGTTCCTAAAAAATACTGCAGCTCCATTCAATTTTACTGGTTGGCATTGGCCTATGATAGATATATCGGCATCAGCATACATGTTGTCCGATATAAAAAAGAATTCTGAACATTATGCAAAAAAGATGCTTGGGGTGAATTTGAAATGTTTCTATTCATCTTCTTTTTTTTTTTTTTTTAATTAACAAATTCTCATTAAAGTTCCCTGTTTCAGTGCACTAATGTCATTTTTGTCAAGTTTTTCATTGAATTTTTTATTACAAGTGTTTGATAACTATATTTCGGTTGATATATCGATATCGAAACTTATCAATATCGGCATCAGCCATAAAAAAAATTCAGTATTGTCTGTTCTCCAAAAATACATTCCTTTTTTGGACACATTTAAGTGTCACTTTCAAAAACAATTCTTTTATGACAATAAAAAAATTATGGGAGTAATAAAACTGAATGGTAACGTTTCAAAAGGAACCTAATCAGAAAATTGTAAAGTCCATGTTCAACCTATCAATAAAAAAATGTATTGGTTTGTATTCATAAATGCATGATTGCATGATTATTTGCAAGTTTAGAAATAAATATGCAGAAAACAGTCAACTTTGTGGTGGTTCAGAAAACTGTCCTAGAGAGAGGATCTCTGTTGCATTACAGGGGAGGACTGATTCTAATGTAATGATTGGGTAATGCAATCAACTTAATGCCTGCAAATACCTCAAATTAAACTGTGTATCACTGTTCAGGAAAGCTTTACAGGTGAGGTACATTTCAAAGAGCTCAAGTTGAATGGGAAATAAAACGTGGTGAGAGGGGGATATTCTGGCTGCTGATCATACGTAGAAGCAGGGTTTGATTAAACAGTTTGATCGGCTTCAGTATGAATGGGTTTACAGTTTTAGAGATAAATGTTTGGCTAACATTAGTGGGTATCAGAAGAGGTTCAAATTAAGGTAGAAAGAAAAACACATGGTAATCATAGATTTTCCCATAGAAATGTAAACTTTGGCATGTTGTCAGTTGCCAGATATTAGGTGGCACTTATAGAAAAGATTGCAAGCATTATAAAGAGAGAGAGAGAGAGAAAGAGAGAGAGAGAGAGAGAGAGAGAGAGAGAGAGAGAGAGAGAGAGAGAGAGAGAGAGAGAGATTTGGACGTTTTTGTACAAGAAATCTTTTCCTCCCAAAAAAATGTAAATACCTCACTCTGCACTGTGGATGGAGCTTGCATGACTGGGAACATTGTCCCTTTAAAAGAGTTGAGGGTACGTGTGTGATTGAATGTATTCACCCATTAGACTTTGTAGCTGTGATGCACTCACTCAGCTGTATGCATCACTAACAGCTAACAGTCCCCCGCTGCTAGCAGGCTTTTAGACTGAGAGAGGCTTTACAGTTCTGCATTTTAATAGAGAACTTTGAATGGAGTGACGGGGGATGGGTGAGAGGAGGAGGGGGGAGCGAGCCAAAGGAAAGAGGCATCAAAATATTTTCAGAGGAAAATGAAGTAATGACAAAATACCCACCCGGAGCGTGCAGAGCAGAGGGGGTTTCTGGGAAGGACTGCCTTGGCAAGAGGAAGGCTAATGTGTCAAAAGAAAGTCTGTGGGCATACTGAGCGCTGTCATGTCTGCAAGTGTGGGCCATTCAAGGCAAGGAGGAAAAGGTCTAAAAAGCAGTATTGAATGTCTTAATTACTTTCTGCTTCAGCACCAGAAAACATACCTCTGAAAAGGTTCAATTCCAAGATATCAAGGCAAATCGGTTGCCCACATGGTGACTGTTTGCTCATCCCTCAGTGGAGCCGGGTTAAGCAATTATTATTTGATACTGTCGACTTATTTCTTTTAAAGGAAACCTGAAGAGGACTGTTTCAAAGTGTCATACATTTCATGGCCTTAGTCTTTAAAGGGAGCAGTCAGGCCAACTGATGGTTGAAAGGAAAAGTTCGAAAAAAAAACGGAGGATGATAATTTACCCATGGCAAAACAACACCTTCATCAGCAGTTCATGAATACTGCTGGCTGGCCCAAGTCAACAAAAGTTAATCCAGTGGATATCTCAGCTGACACACAATGCACTGATTCACAACATTTCTCTCAAGTCTGAAAGAAAATCTGATTGAAAGAAAGGAGGCAAGAAAAATCAGTAGGTTCCACTGAATCCCTCAAGGCCTAGAATAAAATATTTAACTCGATAAGCCCACACAGAACATAACACCTGAAAACATCTGCCAAAGTAGGGGGAGTTAGCGACCCAGAAGACTTACTACTACCGACGAGGAAAAAGCTATCAGAATTCGAGATTCTGACAACGGCGAAGTTAAAAAGGCATATTTTGTCATAAATAAAACATAGGAGTGCAGCATTTCGGCAAACTCCCCCAACGAAAGGTCCCAGGAGAGAGATGGGATGCTGTTTGTGAACTCATGCTTTGCACAGTAAAGGGGGCTATAGCACTGCGTCACCACGACTCCAACTGCATTCCCACATCCAGCCCTATTCAGCGAGGACTAGTCCTCTTTAAAAATTCATTAATTTACAGCAAAAATAGATTAAAGAGCCCAACTGCACCAACCTAAAAAGTTTGGCTTGTGAATAGCATTAATAATGGAAGCGAGCATCCGCGAGGCTCTGGCTCGGAGGCATGGCTTAGGTTTTGTTGCGCTTTATAATGGAGAGTAATTTGCATTTTTTAGAAGTATTACAGCTTTTTGATGCTTGTTTATAATTACATTGTTTTACATGCAAATTGGCCGACAATTGTTACTCATTAAAACATAACCAGTGGAGTACAACACTCGGCTTGTGCAAGACACGAGCTTTACATCAGCTTTTTACAATGGAAGCTTTGCACTGAACTCTCGTCGCTGGCAGCACAGCTGTTGAGTTCAGTCCAAATGACAGCCCTTTAAAAGTGATCATCCCCTGTTTTATCTTTTGCATCTTTCCTTTTCAAATCAGAGCGGTGCTTTCCTAACAGAATCAAAGAGGTTTTGACAAGATAAAAGGATTTGCTGCATTTGAATTCAAATTACGTGTACTTTCCTGGGGACATGACAAAAATTACAGTGACTGGGAGCACTCAGGGAATTTAAAGGTACTTGAAAAGAGAGAAAGTCAGCTCTAATGTGTTGTCAGATTTATCGCCAACCTGACCTGATGACAGAGGAGCCTGCTATGGTACATTATAGGTAAATCAATATCTGATTTCAAGGCACAAATCTGCTCACATCCACTCACTTACAGGGGTTTGGTAATTACTTCTAATAGCAGGTCATTTCGATAATGACTTTGTCTAAGTGATTATTTGAACAGCTGATTATTGATATGACCTCAAGTAATTAAAATGACCGGATGACTTCGTAACGTTGTGGTGGCCTGATAATTACAGAGGCAGATTAAAGTGCTTCTAGCTGAAGCAAAGGAGACCTCCTTCTTATAATAGCTGCTGCCACGCTGTCTTCGAGCAAGGTAGCTCGGCAACAGCCCCTCTAGCAGAAGTGTTCACGACAAAGACCAGAAGACGGCGCCCAGGCATCTATCCGTCCAAAAGAAAAGCGTGGGCGTCTGTGTTTGCTCACAGCATATTGTTATTTATTAAGTTTTTCCATTAAGTAAACAGATCTTTCCAAGGTTAAACACAGATTCTCTTGAACAGCAGCAGGATGAAAAGATGAGCCCACAGTTTGTCTGTTCACAGGCATCAATGCTGCAGCTGAGACAGACAAAACATTCTCTGTACAGCATGTCAAAGAGATTGGATTTTACTTATGAGCTGCAAAAAAAAAGACTCCTGAACAATACGTGCTAGCGTTAATCATGCTGGGATTTTCAATAAAACAAGCTCAGTGTGAACATACCATACAAGCACCAGGATGAAGGGATTTAGTTTCGATTCTATATGTACTTAAATTTTTCTAAATATAAAAAAATCAAGTGGATGCTTACTCTACTAACACAAAATAATTTTTGTCCCAAATTGTGAGAAGTTGAGTGTCTTAACTCCATCGTGTTTTAATTGGGTGGCAAATCATTCTTGGCGGATGGTAAGAAGAAAGACTGGCTGCCCATCATTACTTGAGAAGTAACACAAAAAGAATATATTACAAGTCATAATGAATATGCAGAGACAACATAAAATTTTGACAGCCATGACTGATTCAAAAACTGGCATATGGAGTTCATCTTTATCAAATAAAGTGAGATGCATGTAGTGCATCCACAAATAGCCCTTAATTCAACTTTCAAAAAGTCATTACTACTCTCGCTTCTTAGCGCTGCATTTGCTGACATTGACGATAATTACAACGACCTTTACGATGATAAAACACAAATCAGTAAAACATTATGAGGGCTCCTTCTCTTCACGTTTCATGAGATTCCGCATAACGTTTTAATGAGGCATTTAGGGGTCTATGAGTGATCTACTGAGAAAGTCTACAATGGCAATCAGCAGTGAGTGTGGCAGCTGTTCAGCAATTAAAAAGCCAAATTACCCTCAATCAACACCATTTACAAGCACAAGTAAATCTCAGTACAAATAATGATGAGAGAAATCTGTTCAGACAGCTCTCATCTTGATAGGAATTAGAGACGCATCCAAATCAGGAGCAGGGTGTTCTCTCTCGAACGCTTTCTCAGTCTGCCGCACACAAACACAAACACAAACACACACTTCTCCTTGTCTGTGTATTTTTGGTGAGATGAAGTTGTGTAGTACTAGCTGGCTGTCCACACTGCAGCATGATGAAAGATATCGACTCCTTACAGTACAAGGTGGTCACCTTCCATGGTAAGGTTATGGTGGCTTTTCATGGAAAGATACGACACCGGCCCATTTGAGGCAGCCTATAGAAAATAAATCTATAGCGGAGGAGCATAACTGTACCATCAAGAAACTCAGGTTGATGGAAAACTGGAAATAAAAGGAACCTGCACGCACCGTGATAAAAAACAAAAAAAAGACAGCACTCTATAGAGCAGTTTTAGCAAGTTACAATATTTTCTGTGCATCAGCTCAACAGTTAAAATGTTAAAACAACTCTCCTGAATTAGTTCAGGAAAAAAATGTAATATAGTGCTTTTGGCATTTAATATGAAGCACAGGCTGATGTCTTTTAAAAGCAGTATATATGATGCATATCTGACTTGGTATATTGTAAGCTTTAATATTTTATATGTCCTTTATAAAAAATGTCCTACACTAGACACCGGGAGCCTCTGATAACTTTGACATGCGACATGATGTATACAGGTATAGATTGTATGCACGCAAACACACTGCACAAGTACACAAGACATACACAACACTCCAGTAAAAAATTTAACATCACCAGGAATAAATAATTCATTCATTTCTCAACACATTGCATGGCGTTTAATGACACCTGGGGATTAATATAGAGAATGTTATGTTGTAAAACAAAGTTGGTCAAGTCTTACGAATCCCCTCAACCCAATTAGTGAGACCTGACTATTTTTTACTGCCGTTACTTGTTTTACCTTCAGTCTTACAGAAATCCACCTAACTGCTGTCTTCTAAGATGTGCAGCTTGATTTAATACTTGTAAAAAAACATATAGGTTTCCCTTAACAATGAAATAATAAGGCATGGGACACATCGCCGTGGAGCCCAGTCTCCTGTAGACTTCCAAGCTTCCACTGTCATCACTTCTAAAGTGTTTTCAGTTGTGACCGGCACTGTCCTCTGCACATTTCTACTACTTGGTCAATTGTTATATTCAGCCCTACTTTCGTGACAGCGTGTTACCTGACCGCCCCGCGGTGTTAACGGCACCACGCAGGCACACATGTAAACTTACAGAAGTTGACACGCTTTTAAGACAAATGCGAAACAGTCTGCAGGCATTGCATATATAGTGACAGGCAGCGAACTTGCCTGCCATCAAGTCAAAAACCGATGGCTTTTAACAACACTTATTTCCGCGGTAATTCAGTGTTTCTCACAAACCTCCATGACTTAACATTCAAAAATTATTGTGCACAGACTACTCACCGCGTCGTAGGTGAAAATGAGCAGGATCAATTTTTTTTTTTTTTTTTTTTTTTTTACTCTCACTGGTTCAGAAGCTCCAGACGCCGATTCTGCACTTGAAAAATCCCCTTCGAAGACAAAAGCTACCGTGGTGCCTCGGGGCTGTCACGCTCGTGCTGCGTGCACGGTGCCCTGCAGGCGTCAAACTGACCGCTGCTGTCTGTGGTCATTCGACAGTCATGACGGAAGGACTCGACCCGCTATTCGCATTTGCGCTCAGCAACACGAAGATCCCGGGTCTCCTCTGTGCTGCGCTCGGCTGCTAAACCACCGGAACTACTTCCAACGCCAGCCGGAGCACGTTGAAGATAAATTCATGCACCACAATGGGGAAAATGAAATCACATCCATTTAACTAGTTCCCGATTTCAATATTAATGAGACTCTACTCGAACGTGCCTACCATACTGATTACAAAAAGAAATGCCTATCATATGTTTAGACTAGCAAAAAATAAACAATCAAAAGCATATGATGTGATGTTTATTCTTTTTTTTTTTAATTAATATATGGACAATCACAATTATTGTTTTGGCAGTGAATTGGACTGTCTCATTAATTAAGGGGATTAAAACCATTAAAAAAAAAATCGGTGTGTTTGGCATCCTGACACCAAAATGAATGCAGACATGCAAAGAAGCTTCAATAATGGTGTTTACACTTTGCTAAAAGTGCAACAGTAAAGGCACCCTGTATTTAAACTATTCTGCACCACCAACACATTTGGGGCTTGGCACTACATGTCTTATCTGTTGCAGTTGAGGTATTCCTCAGTTAGACTTCATGTCTGTAAATTGCTGATTTAATACTGGGGAGAAGCCTGATGTGAAGGCACAGCGCACCCACCAGGAGAGGACATCAGTCAGAGCACCTCGTTGAAGCTGAACATTTTCAGCCATAGGGCAGGGATTTGTTTGGCCTTCTTAATTCATGCCGTCTCAAAGGTGCATATATCACTTTGTAGTCTCAGATTGCTTTTGCAGCAGTGTTATATTTGTTGTTTTGCATGTAAACATTAGATATGAATGCACATTTTGTGTGACATTTCTATTTAAAGGTGACACGTTTTCCTCCCTCGGCCTTGAATATACCCTGAATATTCTTAGAGATTTCAACCATCAAATATACAATAGGCTATATGTACATGTTCAACTCAGTTCTGAGAATTACAAGTTTAGCCAACAAAGGCATCTTTTGTGAACAGGAGTTGCTTTATCTGTTACAGTATGGTAGTTTCCTTAAGGACGAATAGTAAGTTAACTGGAAGTAGCTCAATTATATTATGACTGCAACAATCCAGATTTAAATCTGTGCAGACACAGTGGGCTTCTGCATATTGTGCTTGCTAAGAGCACAAGTTCCCCCTAACAATTAGTTCCATAGCTCTCTGCTGATGCATCAGCAAACAGCCCACTCTGTAATCCCACCATAAAGCTTGTCATTTGTAACCAGAGAAGATGAGAGGATGACTGAAACAATGTACACAATAGAATAAGTCAGAATTAGAAACATGCATGTCTGATGTAAAGTACATTGATTTACCTTGTTGTTGAACAGTGCTACTCAAACTTGCTTTGAATTGGAAAGCTGCTTTAGATTGTTTTATTGTTTGTAAGAGGAGTAAATGAAAGAAGTGAAAGTTCAGCCTGGATGCAGAAAGCGGCACTGTTTTAGCCAAAAGCTTCTCATTTCTGAATACATTCAGGCTTCATTGGTAATGTCCCCTTAAAACTAGTTTATATTTAAATAAAAAATAACGTTATGCTAATTTTCATGTCTCTTTATTATGAACTATCAAATCACAGTCCACTGTGCCTGCACTATGCTTCTGCAATTGTGATGCAGAAACCTGAAACTTATGGTAGACTCAGTATGAAGTTTTGACTGCATTATAGGTGACATCTTCTGTTTAACAGTTAAACTTTCAAAATGAATAAATTTGCAGCGTCTATTTTAGTTGAGGGACAATGAAAGGCTTTCATTTTAAGAGTTTAGCAAAGTAGTTGGACTTTCTTGTTTGAGGTCATATTAGAAAATGTCTCACCATTTCAATGGGATCTTTCAGCTTTTCATAAATACCAATGTTCAGCTGTCAAGACAAGTACAGTTTTGATCATTATGTAAATATATATTACTGTAATTATTCTCCACTGATCTTTTAACACCTCAGCAATAAGTCGGACTTCACACAAATGATGTGTTTTTTTCTGTGAGCTTGGTCACATGATGTATCACAGCTGGGCTCATAAACAACTCAGTGCTGCACTCGTCTGGATGGTGGGGTTGCTTGCAGTATTTAGTGAAATATTTGTCATAGACCGTTAGGATTGAGTACAATCTAGCTATGGCTATATCTATGTCAGACAGACAGACAGACAGACAGACAGACAGACAGACAGACAGACAGACAGACAGACAGACAGACAGACAGACAGACAGACAGACAGACAGACAGACAGATAGATAGATAGATAGATAGATAGATAGATAGATAGATAGATAGATAGATAGATAGATAGATAGATAGATAGATAGATAGATAGATAGATAGATAGATAGATAGATAGATAGATAAAATGAAATGAAATGAAATTCATAAAAGAAAACAAAAGGAGAAGGTGGATGACGGTCTTCTGGGCCAACTGTTGTAATCTGTTATTCCACCAGCAGAGGTCTCTCTAGCCTAAGACAACATGTTGCCCTAGTCCAATGTGCACTTCAGTTTTATTTTAATCACATTCAGACCTACTTACAAAAATTTGTCAACTGTGAATAGTTGGTTTATAGTTTTGCGTATCACGTTGATATTGTGTCTTCTCAGGTGTCTCATCTTTGCAAACTGCAGCCAGGCGTGACCTCCCAGCCAACAACAATGAACGGTCTTTCACCTCATGATGACTAAACGTAAAAAAAGCTCACGAGCTAAATATTGTCTGCTGATTCTCTATCCAAACATTGAAGGGCTTTTAGTCATTCGATTAGTGGAGCTTTCTGTTCTTCTTCTTCCTTAATCTTCATATTTCATCCCAAACATGTGCGTGTCAAGTAGTCCATACAATGCAGTGTTTTGGTGAGAAGATATAAGCTTTTATTTGATTGCTGCGGTTCTTTTCGGCACAGAATCGAACCAGATGGGAGGACGCTCTTGCAGCAGAAAACGCACGTCTGTCGTTTGCTGCGAGGCGTGCGTAAAAGACAAATGTGTCTGTCGTCCGCCTACTCTGTGATGATTGGGCAGCACAACAGGCTCTGCCTGGTTTGATCCTGCTTCCTCTCCGACGTAGCACGTCCTCGTGATCAGAGGATGCTAAAAGAAGCAGACAAAAAAACGTAAATACGAGACATATCGAAGTATAACATTGAGGTTTTCCATTTTCATTTGTATTTATCTCAATCTCTCATCTGCTGAATCTTCTTGGCTATTCCACTTAATAAGAAAGACTCCGAAAAAAACATCCCCCCCCCCCTCCCAGACCAATGTCTTAAGGTATAGGCTGTTGACAATCATAAATAGAATCAGCTTTGTGGTACCATATTCATTTGGTTTATTTGTTAATTTTGGAGATATTTCGTGCTACTGATTTAATTTACCAGTTGAACAATAATTTGAACTTTAACTGGTTTAATGAAAGATACAAATGATGAATTATTGGGAACATAG
This sequence comes from Brachyistius frenatus, assembly GCF_029030835.1. NCBI lineage: Eukaryota > Metazoa > Chordata > Actinopteri > Embiotocidae > Brachyistius > Brachyistius frenatus. Next base: position 9,206,023 of record NW_027210605.1, on the reverse strand, counting down.
TTGAGACTGCATCCAGTCAAATGCAGCTAAAAATATGAAGAGATGTTTGGAAGGCTTGCTTTAAGAATTTCCTTTTATATTCATGCGTTTGTGTTGTGTAACTTCCATAATAAAAGTAATTTAGAGCATCTGTGTTGCCAGAAGAGGTATGACATACCTTTCTGTGATCATCTGCTCTGATAATCTTGAAAGTGATGTTGTTAAAACATTTCAGAGAAAGGAAAGGCTAGAATTACTGCCTCAGGATTACATGCCTCCGCCAACCAGTCAAGTTGTAGTTTACATCCATGTTTGTCCATCGTATAATATATGTAGTGAAGGCATTCAAGGCATCCCTATGTGACCTCATGCTGGGCCAATAAAGATGATTTATTTGTGATAGAACACAAAGTTGAAGCCATGACAGCAGACAATACTTCAAATATGGATGTTGCTGCTAAGAAACTACAAATTCTAAAGCATGGATGCTTTACATACATCTTCACCGATTTAGGATCAGACAAACTGTGACAAGGCATCACATTCACAAGTATGGGACAGACATTAGGTCAGAGTAAAACTTGACCTTTGCCCTTTAACCACCAAAATCTAACCATTTCATCTTTAAGTCTAAGTGAACCTTTGAAGAAATCCCCTCACAATATTGCTCCTATAAGACTTGGTTAGACGGACAACCTGGAAACATAAACCCTCAGCACAGGTTTTCAACATCACGAGTACGAGTGGATGGAGGAGGTAGAGGATGGGAGATTCTGAGACGCACTATCTTCCCACAGAGCCCTGACATCAACATCGTGGAATAAACCTGAGGTGACATGAGGAACAAAGCAGTTGAGACATATAAAGAAGCACAGTGCCGAGTTCCTGAAACCTGCCATGTATTGGTGGTGTAAAGACTGAATACGTGTATGAGTGGTTAACAGCATCACCAAATGATCTGATATCTCAAGAGTTGAGAAAAAAGGTTTAAAAAAAAAAAACGACAACAGATGTGTATCAGAAGTTATTTTCTCTCCCAGTAATCATCTCACCACCCCTCTGATTTGTCTTCTGTCTGCGTATAAAAAAAACAGGATGCAAAGTAGTTCAAACTAGCTCCATTAGCCACAACATGCTGCTTACATATTGATGTTTCATTATTAAAAATCCAATGATGTCATATATAATAATATATCAATCTGAGGGACCAACTTTAATATTTAACTACATTTTGCTTTCTAATAACTTTACAAAAGTAGGATATATTTTTTTGCAGGACTTTTAGTTGTAATAGTGTTTTTACATTATTGTATTGGTAGCCTATTTGTCCTTATCTAGATATTTCTTCCACTACTGCCAAGTATGATGAAAAAAAGGATGGTACTTCGATTTGGGGATGCTCTAAATTTAAAAACTTAAATTCCCATAATGCTCTGGGGTACATAAACAGGAAGCACATTGTTGCCATAGAGGTAACTTTATGCTTTTAGCCTATATTTATTTACATTTTGGTAAATAACCACAGTTAAAAGTACCCCGAATTATCTGTTAGAACTTCGTGTTTGCAGTAAATCCGTGGATGTACAGATAACTATCACTGAAATCTGATCACATCAAGACAAATTTTAAAACGTGATGATTCTCGGGCAAATTCAGGGGCGTCGTTTTTTCATAATGACTTACGGATTTATTTAAATTGGACCCCAGGTAGTCCTCAGTATCCTCGCGAAGTGTAAGTAGAACTGAATCTAAACGTGTGTGTGTGTGTATAATGTGTGTATAATGTGTGTATAATGTGTGCTTTTTAAGATTGGACTGCCTCCCCCCCTCCTCCGTCACCCCTCCTCCCTCACCCTCACAATGATAACCACAACAGTCAGTTGTGTACAAGGACAGAGCGGAAGAGAACAAGAAGTGGGTCACTCGCATAATTTCTCTCCGCTCTCGCACGGAGGTATTTTCCCTCCACTCGGCCGACGCAGCTGTCCCCGGACGGCATCGGGAGACAATAGCCGCCGCCTGAATACGACCTATTTGTAAAATAAACGCCTCTCGGGTCTTTAGAAATCGATGCAGAACGGACGAAAAGTAAAGGAAGACAGCAATGTGTTGGGTTTTAAGATGACCTTGTTTCATTTCCTGCCACTTCGGCATGGAAACAGCGCCGTCGGTATTCGCCAGACCTCCTCGCACCGTCTGGTCTGAACCGGTTCGGAAAGTGCGCGGTCTCGTGCGTACTGCAGACCCCTCGCGCTGTTTCACGGTGCACTCCGCGCGCCCTCCCCCAAAGCCCCGCCTTCGCCTTCCGTCTCGTCACCCTCTCATTGGTCGGCGCGGTCGCGCCCCGCCCACATCTTCCGCATGCTGTTTGGCTCGCGAGACGGTTTACGAGCCGTGATTGGTCGACGCCCCTCCGAACCTTTTGTTTTGGGGCGGGGCTCCGCGTTACCCGTGCACGGGCGCGCGGAGAAGTGGAGTTGTAAACGAAGCGCGTGCACTTTTCAGCACCAATACCTCGTGGATAGCAGCCAAACGCGACAGAGTGGAGTCGTGTGGGTTAGCTTACTTTTTTTTATCGTACAAAACCGACGACTTTTGCGGTGAACTCAACCGCTGCAGTCACAGGGGGGGGGAAACTTTATTGGCAGTTGCGAGTCGGCGAGCGGAAATACAAGGCGGCGCAGCCTGAGCTTTGTTTGCCCCGGCGGCAAGAGCTGCAGCTCGGTTGAAAGAGAGAAGTTTTTTTTCGGGTAAAAAAAAAAAAAAATACCGTTATCTTCCGCTGTGTCGAATTTTCTCGGTCTGGATGAAACCAACTCCACCCCGGGAGGACTAAATGGCTGGAGGCGAAGGGGGAACAAAGGTGATACGAGACGATTATTCCTCCTAACCGGTTCGGTCCACAACACAACAGCGGTTGAGCCGCGGTCCTGTGTGTGTTTTTTTTTTTTTTTTTTAAGCCACATCACAGCCTGCTTCATCCCCGCTAGCCGCCGAGGTCTCCATTGTGTGAGCATCTCTCTCTCTCGCTAGTCCGCCGACGAGCCCCGAGTCCCGCGCTGCCGCTGCACACCTGCCGCCCACACAACCGCCTGCTTTCAGCCGGATTTTTTTTTTTTTTTTTTTTTTTTTTCTTCTTTTTCTTATTAACTCTTTGAATCCACCTGTCGTCCCCCCCCCCCCCCCCCCCCCCCCCCAAAAAAAAAAAAAAAAAAAAAAAAGATGTGTTCTCGGGTTTGGTTCGTGACCGACCGGCGCATCAGCCAGGAGTACCCTCAGGTCCAGATCCTCCGGGCTCTGAAGGAGCGCTGCGCCGACGAGGATGTTGAATTCCGCTCCCTCCTCATGGATCAAATCGTGCTGACGATCAGCGAGGGGCAGCTAGGCAAGTATCCCCCCTCTTCATCAAAGTCTACGTGGCGGTGAACTGTGTGGAGCTAACGGCTGACGATGGGGGGAGGGAGGGAGGGGGGGGGGGTTGGTTTGAGTCCCGATAGCGCTTTTCTACAAAAAGTTAATGGCAGACGGTCATTGTTTGGGGTAACACACTGCCGTAAAGGAGAGGAGAGGAGAGGGGAGGAGAGGAGAGGGCTGGCCCGGTCTGCCTGCGAGTAAGGAAGCAGAAGTGTAAGCAGCGCAGCCGTGACCGCCTAACCCACTTTCCAGCTCGACTGCCTGCAGACTTGAGGAGAAGCGATGACGCCTGATTTAATTTCGTTGAATACGTTGCAAACTCAGATTTACTGAAGCACCTCAGAAAAAAAGGGAAATCTTTTTTCTTTTTTTTTTTTTTAAAGGTGATATAGAAGAATAGTTATTGGAGAACATGGTTTTAATAGTGAAATCAAATTGAGCTGGTGTTACACGTGATGGAAGCTGTATGGTTTATGATGTGCTTTGTTGTGTTGATCTGGGTTTTAAATGTGGAAAGCTGGCAGTTTATGTGGCTCAGGGAAGAAGACGCAAACATGTTTGAGCCCACTGAAAGGGTCGTAAGTTTTAAGTCCTCGGTTTAATATTTGCTTCATAAGATGTTAAAGGTAGTGAATTAACATCAGATGTAACCACTACCCAAAGTGATGTGTTAAAATTCGTGAAGCTGATTCAGCAGTCTAGAGGACAATGAATAAAGGGTTTTTGGTTCAACGAAGAGAAACACAAATCGAGCATTTACGGAGCCATAAGCAGGATCTGTTTGCGTTACATTGATTATCAAAAAGTGAAATCCGCTCACCATGTTTTAGCTTCACGTGTCGTGATTATGTTCAATCGGTCATTTTGTACCGTCTTGTCCAGACCACAGTGTGTTCAGGTTGTCATGAAATGACAACATTTCACCCGCTGACTCAGGAGGCCTCAATAAAGTGCCAGTAACAGTAGGAACTCTCAACAAACGGACACGCATTGAATTTGGCAGGGTGGTGTGAAGTAGGGTTGTGTCACCAGATGAGAGGTGCCACAGTTTCAATTAACTCACAAATGGTGCAGGCTGAAATTGGCAGAGGCTGAATAGATGAGAGAAAATCTGGAATGAATAAGGGTGAGACTGGGCAGCGTGTCCCTCGCTAACTGTTACCTCATACTGCTACTGTACGGCTTAGCCATGGCGAAGCCACACAACATGGGGTTTCACACGGCAGCAGATGGGCATTAAAGTGGAGGGCGTGCGTTTAAGAAGTGACGTACGTTTCACGTGCCACAATGCAGCCAAACGAATGTTTGTGAATATGTAGAATTTGCTATTTGTCGCGTTTCTACAGTATACCAGAGGAAGTTACATTCAAATGCAGTTTTTGCTTTTATGGCGAGATCATCTGACCTAAAGAGTAGGCTAATCTATAAATAACATAAAATGCTGAAGCCATCTAAGAGATTATACTAGTCAACATTTATATGTCGATAGACGGCCGTCTAGACCTGTAACAAGTAGCGAGATGTACACATGAGCCAGATAGTTAGCTTGACCTGTAATCCATGCTGGCCTTAAATCTGCATACAGCTCCTGAGCTCTGGCTTGACATCACAGATTAACGGCCAGTGGGCAGATTGGCTGCGCCGTAGGCTTGCTATGCAGGAAGCTACAGAGCGTGCACTCTGCGGCCTTGAGGTGCATGCTGTCCTTGAGCATCTTGCATGAAATGCAGCTCCCCCCCCCTTTCTTTATATTAATATGAATTACACACACTTCATCTATATTACATTTTATTTAACTGACGCTTTTATCCAAAGTGACTTACAACACACCGACAGTTCACCATCGGGAGCAATTTAGGGTTCAGTGTCTTGCTCAAGGACACTTAGGCGCGTGGACAGGAGGAGCCGGGGATCGAACCACCGACCTTCTGATTAGTGTGCAACCCAGTCTACCGACTGAGCCACGGCCTTACACCTGGATTACAGACATTTTGGGGTTTTGCATTGAAAATGACCTTTCAACTCCAGACAGGATTTGGCATCTTGACTACATCATCTATATCAAAATAGAGCTGCTTTATCGTGTGTGATATGCATATCCTTCCAGGCTGCATGAAGCTTCACGTTGATTAGCATAAGGACACCGTGCCAGAAGCAGTAAACCATTTGAGGCGGTTGTGGAATTTAAAATAAATGTCAGGAAATACATCTACATGTGCAGTGAAACAAGATCAGTCAGTGTTGATAATCTTCTACATTGGAAACTTAAGTGGTATTTCAGCATACTGTGCTCTGTAATGGCCTTGTGGTCATCGACCACCTCTTTATCTGGTTGAAGTTATTGACCACTAGTGGCTGTTGTCCTGTCATGTGTTTACATTTAAATAAGACGTATACATGTGGTATTTAAGTAGAACTTATTTAAGTTAAAAATGTAGAAGCGAATTTACAAAATAGCAATGTTTTGAGGCTGTAACAGGAAACATTTTATTCCAATAATCATTTAGGAAACATACATACATATGTAAAAAAGGCTCTGATCTCAGAGCTTCTTCTAAGATCAGCTTTCCGCTGGTAGTGGACGGCCTTTTCGACCTGAACCAGGAAAGTTCTTGCACACATTATGTTTGTCTTAAGGTCGGTCATAATGCAACAACCACCCAAAAACTGCTAAACACTTTGACAACTGGCCATGTCAAAGGTTATCTCATTCTCTTGGCTCATTTGTGTGATCTCAGGTGGAGGTCCACGTTTCACCCTGAAGTTAATGGCTTTAATGTGTCCCGAGGAGGGATGATCAATACACACACACACACACACACACACACACACACACACACACACACACACACACACACACACACACACACACACACACACACACACACACACACACACACACACACGTGCTCATCCTTGCGTTTTAATGATGAATGATGGCCCCTCACATGAGACAGCTAAACCCAGCATTCAAGCCAGCTAGAGATATTTCACATCCCATGATTGAACAGATTTAAACATAGACCGGATATGAATTGATGTCACAATCCTCTGTGATCCATGCGCGGGCTACTGGACACACTTTTACCTCAGCGATGATAAATGCAACACTTCTGTGTCAGTGAACATGGAATATTAAGGCATGCTCAGCATCTTAATTTACCATCTGAGGGTGCATCAGCAAGGTCAGAGATGAGGCTCGGATACTTTAGCTTTCATGCCATTCATTCTTTGGTTGTTTATGAAGTGCAGACTTTATGAGAAATTAGACTAAATGATGAATTGCAGTATGGCGAAGATGTTCATTTGATTTGCATCTACAAACTGTTGTTATTTGTTTAACAGGTGATTTAAAAAAAACACGTGATATTATAAAGTAGGGAGATTTGATGGCTCAGTCATACCGTTGTCATTGCTTACCAAACACTTTAGGTCCTTTATGGCCAAATAAAAGAAAGAAAAAATGTCAGTGCTCTGCCAAGTTATGTTAACATTTTAAGATAATAAAGTGGCTGTATCGTCGCTTTAGGGCTGTGACTCAATTGCACATGTTTTCTTCCAGGAAAACAGCTTGTTTGTCAATTAGCCAGCAGTTTCTCATTTGCAGGTTCTCAACATGCAGCCTGGAAAAGGGCCATTTGCATTTTATTTGCTTTGCCAAAGAGGCTCACAGTACTTGATTTTTCCTGCAGATAAAAAAAAAAAGCCTTCACAGAAGACAGCTACGTCACACAGTGAGTTTTATATATTATATATATGTATCATCCGCCGACAGCCCGTCTCCCTCATATACATATATAGTCGGGCAGAAATTGACAGTCACGCCCTAAAAAGCCACCTTTACTAACACTTATTATTATGTGAGTGGCTGACACATCTTCCCATATCAAATATGACTATCTGTTCTGAATGTTTAGGCTTTCTTTTTATATATGGCCAGACTACAAATGAACTCTGGTGTGTGTAATTTGTATGATTGCAGTGGCAAAAGAGAGACTCTGAACATTCTAACTTTAAATGATATCGATGATAAAAACTGGTGGGAATAAAACGCAGATGCCCACAAAGCCTCAAATATGATTGAAAGAATTACGCATCCTTATCTTCTCCTCTGGTATTGTCATCATGCCACAAAAATGGCACGCCCTACAAGATAAGTAAGGCTCTGTTGGTTAAGACACATGACAGCAGACAAAGGTTTTTGATTTTTAAGTAAAGAAGCATATTTTGGATATTTGGACAACATTTATCCTGCATACCATTGTGTCAAATATATAAAAAATAGCCATTGAGTAAGGCTCAGGATGACTGTAGTATACAGACTCACTCTGCCACTCCCGAGTACGTTGTCTTTGCCATTCCGGGCAACAAAATATATAGTAGTATATAGTATTTATGCATAGTACCACATATAATGGATTATTTTGGTATTTTAAATATCCTGACTCATCACTAGAGATCTGAAAATGCCAAATCACAGGTTAAATACACTGATGTTCACCGCTTGATCTAAATGCTGCTGCCAGTGTGATGTAAAACAAGATTTTATTTTCAAAAAAGTATTTCATATTTCAGAGCTCATCAGTTTAGATTTGTAACTTGGGTGTCATCATATTAAAGCTTCATTATGTGACCACTCTACATCTCATCTGAAATGCATGACAGTAATATCAAAATACTTCCAAGCACATAAAAGATGACTCTAAATTACAGCGTGGTATCGGTTTGACTCATTTTATCAGATAATTCTTCAGTGGCAGTTTAATGATTTTGCTAAAATCTTGACATGCTTGGTTTTTGCCAAACATTTTTGTTGTCCGGTGACATGTCTTGTCGGCTTCAGTTAGTTCAAGTGCAGGAAATGCCAAAGTGGCGAAGTAGCCTGCATGACACAATACACAGGCCTCTGTGCTCAGTGAACAAACGTGGTTGTTTTTTTTGTTTGTTTTTTTTGCACGGCCTCCCAGTGGGCCTACTGTATATGTATACTGTATGATGTGTGATACCGATGACAGATATGCAAATAAACCATTGAAGGCATTGTTAGCCCAAACCAAACCATGTGAACCCGTGGGTTAACCTGCTGCCCCATCAGGCTAATGTAGACAGGATATCCAGAACTAGAGAGACCGCATTCAGGGCTGACAGGACCCGCCTGCCAAACACTGGCACAGCCTTTTGTGTGCCTGCTTTGTGACGTGGCAGCGGCATGCATAGAATGCTTGTTATGCTTGTTAGCTTTGTCAGGCAGATGGAAAATGGGACGCAACTATACAGTCCTTTTGAACAATGGAAACATGTAATTAATCATAGAGGTAAGGGGAAAAAAATAATCTGTGGTGGCTATAAACAGGCCACACCCGCACTCGAATTTCGACATCGTCTCACATGAACCTGTGCTGCGGTTGTGCTACACTGGAGCGGTCAGGGTTTCTGGAGGTTTTTGTAGCGGTCACATGACAGCACGGCGCACGCGAACACTTGCGCAGATGAATAGGAGTGATTCATCCCGCTGCCTCGTTGGTCTCTGTTTGGTCCCCCTGGAGATGGAGACGAGCGCTGTGAATACTGTCTGTCAAAAACCATGAGACCACATCCCCTGACACTTCCCACTGTAACACCGCTCACAGTGCTCTCAGCGGCCGCACAATCAGAGCAGTGTGCGACAGCGCTTGAATAGGGCTGGAGAGACAGTGAGTCCTCCTGCTTCTCTGCTGAGCTCGTGAGGAGGAGGAGGAAGAGGAGGAGGAGGAGAGAGAAAAAAAAAACCCGGGAGGGGTGTGGTCTTTTCATGGCTTCGTACTCCTGTTTTCATGCGCCACATCCCCTCCCTCCCCTCACGCTCTTCCTCTGTTTTAGCTGAGAGACATCCCTGACCTTTTCTGCCTGCCTCCTTTCTCTTGCCCCCCCCCCTCTCTCTCTCTCTCCCCCACCCCACCCCCCCCACTTTTTTTTTTTTTTTTTTTACACCTGTCTGTGCACACAATGACCCTAAAAGCAGCGTACAAGATGCGCACTCCGCCGGCTCGATGCACGGTGCGTCAGTGGCTATCTGTCTCTTGTTGTTATGTATGCAGCAACCGTCAAGCCTCTCTTGACCTCTGATGATCTCAGCCAGTGCCATTATCAACATTGTGAGCATGCAGAGCAGAAGATGGCTGAAATTAATGTCACGGCCGAGGCGAAGTACCGCGTCAGTGAATGTAAATATCCGCCCGTGTACACAGGTTTTTTTTTTTGTCATTTAACCTGTTCATCCTGGTGAGCTGTCGGGTCGCAGCCTCAAGACATCGTACAGTCTGTTTCCACCACACCCCAGTAAAATGCTGCCAAATCTTGGTCCATGGCAAGTGACTTTATCATCTGTTTTGGCAAATATCACGTTATTTTCAAATCTTGTTCTGTTCTGCAGATTCACATTGGCATTGATAAAGATTTTGAGATTTGTAGCCTTTCTAGAAATGTTTTTTTTTTGTTTGTTTGTTTTTGGTGTTACACCAGCAACCATCATATTATACAAGCTTCCCTTTGTCGACTCTACTCTGCTTTTCCATGGCTTATATATATGCTGTGCTGAATCGAAATGACCGATGAATGACCTATTCAGATGTGTTCTGTTAGCCTACTGTGGTTACTTAGCTCGCATTTGCGTAATAAAAGCTGAGACATTGAAAACCAATTGAACAAAGCACCATTATTTTCGCATCCTCGATTCATTAGATTACACTGACTTTGCATTGTGACAAATCAAATATGATGACCAATTAATTACAAAGGCGTGACTGGATTGTAGTAAAACAGATCCTCAAATATAGAAAGTACTTTCCTGCTGTACAAAATACTGTTTGTAACCCCGCTTGTCTCGTGTGATTACATTTAAGACATGCACCCATGTGGTTTCAGACATCTCTCACACTGCCCCCACAAAATCCCTGAATCAGCCAGGATATCTCTTTATGTTATGGCAGCACTGCAGAGAAGTACTGTATCTGGTGTTTGGCAGTCTGTAGATATTCGTATCAGCAGGCGGTGCAGGTTCCAAATTCGTGGCTCAACACCACCGGCTGGCCGCCTCTGCTTGCTCCTATAATCTGGCCAAATCCCAGCCATAGCTGCACGGTGACGATTTGGGCAAGTGTCCACAAACAGTCTTCGTAAGAGGAGTAAACTTTTCCACCAGTAGATGATGGATTCCAAATGAAACCAAACACATTTACAGTGTTTCCAGGCTTTAAATGTGATTTAGGATGCAACGGGAGCTCTAGACAAGCTAACCGTGCACGTGGAGAAGACCAGCCAGACGATGACATGTGGCTCTGGTGCAGTGAGAAACTCGCATGAAACTGATATTATTAAGCTCTCCCTGTTGAGTGCTCTTCTGGTCACGTGTGAGGTTCAGGTCGAAAGTTTTATTTTTTTAAATAATTTGTATTCCCGCTAGCTACCAAATGAACAAATGTCAAACAAATCCTGGATTTATTGTCTCGTCGTGGTCATTTCTTTCCTAACCATCCCCATCTCACCCTCCAGGTCTGCGAGTGGAGCAGGAATTGGTGACATCCTACCCGCAGGTGGTGGTCGTGCGGGTGCCAACGCCTTGGGTTCAGTCGGACAGCGACATCACTGTGCTGCGCCACCTGGAGAAGATGGGCTGTCGACTGATCAACCGGCCTCAGGCCATACTCAACTGCGTCAACAAGTTTTGGACCTTTCAGGAACTAGCCGGCCACGGCGTGCCTCTTCCTGACACCTTCTCCTACGGTAAATCGAATGTGTATCTTTCTTACATTGTTTTGTGTTGTGGTAGTACTGTAATACCATACCTCAGACGCACAAAGCAGTTTGCTCTTTCATGGCAATACTCAGCAAGTCAGCCATTAAGCATGTGATGCAACTGACCTAATGAACAGGACTTCCCAATGTGGGCAACAAATAAAGGCCGTGAGTTAAGGTGGATGTTTTTCTGTTGTTCCACACGAACGGCATGTTCACGCTGGGTCGACCCCTGATGTTTGGCCCTTGGGCCTCTGTGCACGCAACACAATACAGACTGTAATTCCCTGAGCTGAGTACATAAAAGAAGTGTTACGTTCAAATGCACAAACAAAGAAACACAAACACCCTGGCTCTAATAGCGGTATCCATTACAGCACCCACAACATCGAAAAAGAAGTCCCACGGGCCCCTTAATGTGGATTCTTGCGTACAACACTCTCTTTATGAAATATTTCCTTCATGCTTGGTGTTCATTGAATACTATACGGACAAATGTTACTGCTGAGGTCAGTGATGTAAATGATCAGGTAATATAACCGCAATATCTATAGTCGTATGAGCGGCTGCATAAACAGCAGCGCTGCTGTCAGGTATGTTTTTTGGTTTTTTTGACATTTCAATCACATTAGTTGTATCACGGGCTTTAGTCCTCACGGGTCAGCGTAAAACGGATTAATAAGCCGCCAGTCAGACATTCACTACTCCACCGGGATTACTCGGACAACACAGACACGATCCCTCTTGCATACCTGGTCAGAGCCTCATACTTGTCCACCAAACCACTGATTGTTTTCAGTTTCTCCTACACCATTGTTTCGCTTTCTGTTGTTGAGAAAGGCCGGGCCGCCATACTACAGAGCCAGACTGCTGTGTTTATTTGTTTTGCTGATTTTATAAGATAAAAACAAAGACGGACTACCAACAGCATACATGTATTTCTGCTGTCCAAAGTTCAACAGTGCTGTGGTGTTTGTGAGAGCAGAAAGAAAAGGATACAGACACAGGGAGAGAGAAAGAAAGAGGAGGGCAGGGAGGGAGGGAGGGGAGGGAGAGAGGAAGGGAGGGGAGGGACGGGTGTTTGGCCTACATTCCATCAGTCTCTCTGCACAGTAGGCCTGTCTATGCATGCAGAGCAGCTGGAGAGCTTATGTAACACCCCCCTCCACACACACACACACACACACACACACACACACACACACACACACACACACACACACACACACACACACACACACACACACACACACACAATCCCATTGCCCCCCCTTCATGATTTTTCAAAATAAAAGATGCCATTGCCTCCCTCCCTCTACCTTTGCAGCTTATGATGGTTGGAAGCAGAGTTGTCCACGCTCTTCTTCTTCTTCTCCTCGGCTCCCTCTGTTCTTTCCCCTCTTACTGAAAACACATGTGAATTGGTACATCTGGAAAAAGCCATGTGACAGGGTAGTTCACGTCTGTTCCTTTGACTCAAAGCCAGTTCGGGTCTGACAGGAAAGACGAGGGGAACGAGAGACGGTAACAAGGAAAGTGGCGAAGGGGAAATTAATTATTAACACCTAATTTTTTTTCAATCATTTTTTTTTTTTTAATAAATTTTAATTTAGTCGCTTCTCAAGCCAAAGCAGAGAAGGCTGAAGCACATCTGTTGCTACAAGCTGCCGTTATAAATCACTGTCAGATATGGTCAGCTGCTTCACATTAATGAATCGTTCAGTGAGTCCTCTGTTCCACTCTCATGAATCGAGCAGCAAGTATAAGCTCCGGACAACACTCCTACAGCCTGGCTGTTTTGAGTCACTTCTGTTTCCATAGCGACGGACCACAGTCCCCCTCTCCACCCTGCTAAGTCGGCTGTCATGTGTGAACCGTGCTATCAAAACAAGGACAATTTTTTTCATATATTTCGCTCCGTGGGTGTTTGCCTCTTTTGTGTCTGCATGCGTGGGCGTTCCCCAGGGGGGCACGACAACTTCCGTAAGATGATTGACGAGGCGGAGCCACTCGGCTACCCGGTGGTGGTGAAGAACGCACGTGGCCACAGAGGTAAGACAATCAGTCCATTACGTCGTCTCATCCGTTCTGCTGGCCACACCACACCTCAAAACATTTCTACGCTGCTCAGCCCGCCCTTATATGAAATTCATTGACCCGGTGTTAAGTGATTAGGGCGGTGGTGCTGCAGCAAACACGAACAAGAAGCTTATAATGCTCCCAGTGTGGTTGCTAGGCTAATCATGATAGATTATTGATAATGGACCAAAGTTTCCTCATTTTGCCTGAATTCCCGAGCTTGTGTGGGAAGTTTTAGCCGCGAATGTTGCGTTTCCTACAGATCAGCCCCCGGTGTCTGCTGACCCATTGGCCCTTTCCCATTCATAGTTATCGACACTTGACTGACTCTACCATTGTTTGAGGAAAGAACAATGGCCTTGGCCACCCGAGGCTGCCGTCGCAGCACATTGTTGGGGAAAGCAGCCGTTGGTCAACCACTAACTTGACCCTTTTTATGGAATTCGGCGTCTCGAGAGCTGCTTTCAGTCTCTCTGTGGTTGACCGTTGACACTGGCTGAAGTCCAGCTCGCCTTCCTTGTCATGGCTGCATATAAAGGCCTGTGAACAAACACAAAGGACTGTCTGAAAATTGTATGAATCATTGGCATTAATAAGTGGATTAAGTCCCACATTTAAATTCAGCGCGTTTTCCGTGGCCAATTTTTCGGATGTGGAATTGATGTGATTGACAACATTTTGTATACCACTCTCCAAACAATGCTTTAGTTATACAAACTAGTATTGTTCAGATGTCTAACTGAGCCACAGGACCATCATTCCTTGCTTGTCTTGTTTTAACGTATGAAGTGTTACATCATGCCTGCCATTGTCCATCTTCTAATGTTACAACGTTGTCTCATCATTGTTTGGATTGCATGATGTGAACAGACACTTCGCAATCACATGGTTTTTACTGGAACAGGGGTCAGAGGTCTCGACAATAAGCAAACAGGGCCGAGCGGTGCTAATTAAAACCGTCATCTTCTATCCTCTGTGAGAAGAACTTCAGTGGCTGCTGAGAGCACTGGCCTGTCTGTTATATGAGATATGGGAACTGGCATGAGACTTGGTCAGCAGAAGCAGCTACTTGTCAGTAAAACTTTACGGAGGTTTTCCAGCCTCAGCTAAAATTACGCAAGCATCTTATTTGCTCAATAACAGAAACGGGCCTCTGACTCGTGACGGCCTGAGGATAAGCTCATCTTTGCTTCTATTCGCTCGTCCTTCCTTTTCCAAGGCAAGGCTGTGTTTCTGGCTCGGGACAAACACCACCTGACAGACCTGTGCCACTTGATCCGCCACGATACCCCCTACCTGTTTCAAGAGTATGTCAAGGAGTCGCACGGCCGTGATGTGCGGGTGGTCCTGGTGGGAGGCCGTGTCATCGGCTCCATGCTACGCTGCTCCACTGATGGTCGCATGCAGAGCAACTGCTCCCTGGGTAGGAACACACATTTAATGATCACACACATTTAAGTACTGAACTTCCTTCCTTCTCCTCTCCTCTCCTTGCAGTTGACAGCATTACTACACTGGAACAGTTGTTAAGTTTGCAAGACTAATCTATTTTAATTGGGTCGCTTTTCATGAAGTGAATATTTGGATAATTTATGAATGCTATATTTCTAGTCATGTGTTTAAATGGTCCTGCTGTTGTTCGAGAATGAAAGCTGTTCTAGTTATTATTAAGATTTGTAGACGGGGCAGACACACATTGTGTTATGGGTTTGTGTGGTTTTTTTTGTTTTGTTTTTGTTTTTGTTTTTAATTAGCTAAGTAATAGATATGTATAGATAAGTCATTCATTTTCATTTGAATAAATGTTAAGTTGCTCTTACCAAATGAGGTAACACAAGTTTGATTGAGCTTTTGGCCCACAGATGAAAGCCCTTTGCTGTTACAGTTTTACAAACTGAGGAAGTTGTGTCTCTGTGGCGATATTCCAGGAAAGAATTACTAGCGGTGCAATTAGTGATGCATTTTCTGTCAACCAGCAAAAATTTGTTCTGCCAGAAATTGTGGGTGGCGCTCACCCAACAGGCTCACTCTTCAACTCACTTGCTGCGCCCAGCTGCAATTACCGCTGATCACCAAAGGTGGCGCTAAATCCAGAGAAACGGCCATCGTCCAGATTGTTACTTTAAGACCTTTCGGGGGGAAAAGGTCACTCTTGTATTTTGCAGAGTAAACACTTAAATGTGCCTCTTGTATGGAATCACTGGACTGCTCTGATCATTCTTGTACACAAGAACAAAATGAAAAATGCTCTTAACATCTTTCAAACTTTTGGTATAATAAAAGTATGATGATCCATCTGCTCCATAAACCAGTTACGGGATCCGGTGGAAGAAGTTTGTCCTGAACTACCCTCGAGCAGCGCAGCATTCCAGCTGATGAGACTGATTTTCGGTGTCGGAGCACGAGCAGTTTAATTCGCGCTCAGCTGTAATGCACTGTGACATATTTAGGACATCAGTCATCAGATTATTCTGCATTTATGTAACAGTTCATGTTGACACTTCTCCTGACTCGAGGCTGATGTGGTGTTTAATTCTAGGATATTAAATATTGTAAAAAGATAAATCCTTTGAAATGATCTAAAATCATCCACATATTTTTTTTTTTTTTTTTTTTTAAAGTTTGATTCGTAAAAGATGAATTACATTTTGACTATCTGATTGTGAGCGCAGTGGGTATTAACCAGCCGGACGTCTCTTGACTTCGTAGGCGGCGTCGGTATGATGTGCCCGCTGAGCGAGCAGGGCAAGCAGCTGGCCATCGAGGTGTCGAACATCCTCGGCATGGACGTGTGCGGCATCGACCTGCTGCAGCTCAACGACGGCTCGTTCGTGGTTTGCGAGGCCAACGCCAACGTGGGCTTCATCGCGTTCGACCAGGCCTGTGGCATGGACGTGGCGGGCATCGTTGCCGACTATGCCCTGTCCGTGCTCCCGAGCCGCCTCACCCGCAAGATGTCCCTGCTGTCCGTCGTGTCGAGCACCAGCGAGACCAGCAGCGAGCCCGAGGTGTGCACCGTGCCCGCCGGCCGCGTCTCGCTGCCCGAGGCCGTCTGCAACATGAGCATGGGGTCGACCTCCAGCGAGAGCGACCCGGAGCTGGCGGAGCCCTCGCAGTCCTCGCCCCGACAGTCCACAGACCCCGACCTCCCCGATCCAGCATACAACTTCAACACGCTCCTCGCCAATGAGATCAAGTTATTGACTGAGTGAGATTCAAGCAGCATCATGCACACACACACACACACACACACGCACACGCACGCACACGCACACACACGCACGCTCATCACACATGCATATTCAACACACACACACACACACACTCACCTGTACGGATGGCAACAAACATTCCTATGAAAACGCATATCAGTCCAAAAACTATTGAAACATAAGAGGTTAAATGCAAAACAAGAGCAGAGAAAAACAGAACACGCATACTGACATCACCACGGAAACGCAACAACATGAGCCTTCCACTTTAAAGAAGAAAAAAAGATCTGAGGCTGCTCCCCTGACTCTCCTCTCTTTGCACCTCTTTTCCCAAACTGCAAATCCCAGTAAACTTAGTTCACACAGCAGCATGATGGTGAGAGTGGGGAAAAAAGCGGTTGTAGAGAAGATAACCTCCAAATTGGCCTCTACTCCTTTTATAATTGCTATTTTTAGGTGGGCGAAGGGATTCCCATAATTCCACCGATCTGCTATGTTTTTATCCTCACAATACAGGAACTTTATTTTATCTAGACTATGTTGTCATAGGAAATGGTTTTCTGCTGAGACTTTGGTGGATTGTAGGAGAAATGAAGTGTTTTCAAGTTGTTGGGGAGAGGAATACATCCTCATGCTAGGCACATTATACTGTCAGTTCCAATGTAGCAACGTTGTGTTCCCGCCCGGGACACAGAACTGGATGAAGTCCATCCTGCAGCAAATAGAACAAAGAGGTCCAAATTTCATATCAAATTTACTGCTACTCATAAGAAAGGAGAATTCACTCCTCAATGTGCATGTCGGTAATTCAACTAATACATTGTTTACACTACGTTTTGTTTTAATTTTTTTTTTTTTTAATCGGATTAAAAACAACAAAATGCTCTCAAAATTAACATTTACGAAATCCCACTTTTGAATTGCTGGAATATAAAAGTAGCTGGTGCAGCCACGTGGACAGACGAGGCTGACCAGGTGTCAGAATGATTTACCTTTCATGCATAGCTCCGAATATTATTTACCAAAGTGACATACGCATGGTAACAGTGCATCATTCTGGGTGCTAACGGTGTCTATAAAGTCATTCTCTGTGCATGAGGCATGCTAATGTAATCTATTACCTGCCCTGTGCCAGGTGATAGAAATAACCAGTAGCAGCTCTTGTTTCAGAGCCTCAACCTGGAACATAAAAAAAAAAAAAAAAAAAAAAAGACTCCACTTCTACTCCATTTTTAATTTCACATTCCTAGAGAGTATGCTTGATTAGCCTTACCAGCAGCAGCAGTCTGCTGCTTTTTTAAAACTCCATTAAATGCCTAGCACTTTATAACAAACAGATGCATTTTCTTTGTTCTTTTTTTTTTTTTCCTTCTCTCTCACTCGGATGACATATTTAGGAAAAGATGAGACAGAGTGTGAAAGCTGCGTCTCCACCTGCAAGCAAAATATACCTCAAAACAGTGACTCCTCACTGCCATAGGATGACGTAGCTCTTCAAACATACAGTACATATCAGCCTGGATCTGCCCCTGACGCGCCAGGTGTTCCTTCCCTTTATGTCTAGGAGCTAAAAAGATAGTTGTGTATTATTTTTTTTTTGTTTCTTTTTAGCTTTTATGTAAATATTTAGGTAGCAAATTAGCTTCACAGCATACTAGTAATCCAGCTGATGAAACTGGAACAGCTGAAGTAACTGCCAACATTGACATTTTTATAAGCTATTGTGGACAAACTAGTTTGTACAGACCTGCAATATTAAAAAGGTTGAGACTGAAATTTGGTGCTAACATTTCTGGATTTGGTTAGATGTGATTTCTCAGTCATATTATTTGTAGACTTTACTTTTATGTTTTCACTTTTTTTTTTTTTTTTTTTTTGATAAAAAAAAAAAAAAAAAAAAAAAAAGAACAATCCTAACCCCCCAAAAAACGTTGGCTTGATGTACAAACAAACAATGGAAACTATATTTTTGCAGTCTCCTTGAATGGAATGTTACTTTTTTTTTTTTTTTTCCTTTAGATAAGAAAGGAAAAAATAAATCCAGGGATTTCAGCAGCCAAGACCTTATTGTTTACAGTTTTTGTTTCTTAGGATGGACCTCCTGTACACCTTCTGAAGTACATAACACAGTAGTTGTAGGTTATGCCATACATTAAGAATAATTTACAGCTCTGATCAAAAGCACAAATACAAACCCTAAATTGTTCCACATAGTGCCGTTTGTGTTTTTTAGGCTTGTAACCCTTTCTGTTGAACACAACTCAGGGAAGCAGCCTGGATCACAGCCCTGACCCCTCAAAGTCATGACATATCCATCCGAGCTGGAGACGTGTCAAAACACAACACACACCTACAAAAACATACATAAACAACAATGAAAAAAAGGTTGTCAACTACAGTATAAGACAATGTGGTGTATACCATGGTTAACATGCACTTTTTTTCCTTGCTTGTTTTCTATTGTTCCTTGTTTACTTCCTAATTTATGGTATTTTTTAAAGAAAAAAAAAAGTGGTTTGTGTGCACTAATATTGTCTCAATAAAGTGAAACCGCTGTGAAGCTTGATTTTTATTTTCCTTTTTTTGTGGGCCGACTTCACTAACTGTCTGAAATCCAACAGGGCCCCGGTGGAGGGTGCCAAGTCTAAATCCACCAGACAACAAGAAAAGCAGCTTTTATTTTGAAGTCTGCTGTCGAGTGATCACAGTGGCTCCACTGAGAGAACAACAGCATTTACACTACTGTGATGTTGTCCAGTATCCACATAATCAAAGTATCTGACAAACAAACTGTGAACTACGCTGATGTCCACTCTCTTGACATGTAAGGGCCGCAGGGGCTCCATCATGAAGTCATATCCCAACATAAACACTTACATGGGTGAACCATCGACAGTTGTTGTCCCCTATTTTTTTAAGTCTGCGTCTTTGTATTGAAGTCATTCCACCTTGTGTACATACGTGTAAATGAAAGATCACATATCGTCTCGAGACATTACTATCCAGCCATAGGAAACAAGTGAATTGTTCATATCTCTCCTAGGAGCTCCTGGTAGTTTATACATCATCCACAAGCTGACGGAGCACATCTAACCGCTGAAGGTTTGCTTCACAGTGCCCTGACAACTTTCAAAATGCCTCTTCATTGTCTGGTTTCCTTTGGGAACACTGATTTAAGGATCACAGCTTAGTCAAGGTCCCAGTTCAGACACATGTCTTTCTGTTTGGTCGCTACAGACCAGGGGGCCAAAGTGGATACAAGGCATGGAAGCTACTGAAAGAAACCGGGGCACCGCATGCTTGTGACACAGGGAAGGAAGAAAGAAACATCCCGAGTGTATCGGGCTGTGTGGTGCTCGGCCAGCCTGGAACAAGCATGTAGGGACCTCTGGACGAGTCACTGTACAACAACAACAACAACAACAACAACAACAGAGCACAAGGTTTCTTTTTAATTCCAAACTGCTGCTAATGTATATTTGGTTCAAAAGTAAAAAAAAAAAAAAAAAAAAGGGAATATGAGAATAACACAAGTGTTTCCGTGTTTTGCTGCCTCTCATCACATAAAAATGAATCTGAATGCCAAAAAAAACAAAAACATTTTGTTGTATAATTGAGTACAAATTACACCAGTAGTGAGATGATGTTAAAAAGGGTTGTTTTGATATAAAGAATAAATGTTTCAGAATTGTATATATTATGTAAGATTTCACAGCGATCATCGGGTTCCTTTAATGTCTGTTTTAAAACGAACCTGAGGTTTGCTAAAAGGTTTACAATATTCTTTTATTTACAGAAGGAAGATGCAATGTTTTTGACTCAGTGAAATAATGCAGCTCCCTGTTGATGACATGTAGACATTAGAAGTCTTTAAATCATATCTGCATATGGTGAATTAATGAAGAGGTTCTTGATTGATAGGTACGAAACAAAGCAAAAACATTGCTTGCCCTTGACCATTATTCTGTTCTATCATTCTGACACTGTTACGAAATGGATTCCAAAAATCATGTAATTCACAAATGTGCAAAATGATGTAAATATATATCCCTCTTCTTTTTTTTCTTTTTTTTTTTTTTTTTTTTTTTTTTAGATTAAAATAAAGATGAGTCATTATTCAAAACCTGAACATGTGTCCCCTCCTCTCTCTTTTTTTTTTTTTTTTTTTTTTTTTTTTAATCAACATTGGATGCATTTGCTTAAGAGCCATGAAACTGAGTACAAAAGTAATTTTCTGTCTGACAATATTTTCTCTTTATTCAATTCCAAAAGCACTTCACGACATCTGGATGAAGACTAAATTACATCATAAGGTCTGTCATTTTTTTTTTAATTTTGTTTGAGCAATTATCAGTTTCCATATTCACAGTGTGAGGCTACGCACATGTCCCGATGGAGCAGGGGAGGTATGAGGGGGGGGGGGGGCGCAGGGCACGTACAGTGACTAGACAGAACCAGGATGTGGGTCTGTGTGCACGCTGTGCACCAGCTGCAGCAGGCCCCGGATTGGCTCTGTCAGGTCATGGTTTGGTATCAGCTGGCTGGCCTGCAGGGCTGTGCTGCCAAATCCCAGTGCCTGGCATGCAAACAGAAAACAGAAACGAACACAGCAACTGCAGCTGTTACTCTCTGGGGAGAATAAAGCCGAGTTACATAACGATATCAGGGAAATTGGACTGCCACCCGGTTGATTTACAGCACTTTAACCTTCTGACAACCGGATCTTACAAAACCACGCACGCTTAAATGGAATCATGCCGAGCCCGGTGAGGAGTTTACTCAGGTTGACAGCGTCATTCACGGGAGTTCCTGCAGCTCCTCCGCCTCTGTAAACAGTTGGGAATATGCGTTGTGTATGTGTTGCTAAAGTGTTTCGTGTTCTATCCGCCTACAGCTCTCAGTATTGGGTACAAAGCCGATAGACTGAGCAATAGACTCTCCTGTGTAACATCTATCCAACGCAGCAACACCGTGGAACACGGACAGAAGGTGAAATCAATCATGTTCCTATGGACGTAACGGTATGATTTTACAGTGATACACTTTTCTCAGTGCAGCGCTGACACAGCAAACCCACAAGAAGACCATTAAGTTGACAAGAACGGAGGGTATAAGTCACCCTAAAACCAAAGTTACCATGACACACCACCATCATTAAACTCAACGCCTAGTTATTTTTATTCGTAGGTCGACAGATACAAGGAAAAAGAGACTCAACAGAAGACTGCCTGAGCAGATTATTCTTCAACCATGGTACCATGACATACACACACCCATTTCAAGAAGCCTCCGCCCAGCACAAGTTTCTTTTAGAAGACAAGAGAGTCCCATAGTTTCTCCGAGGATACTTATATCTGTTATAGCTGACTCGACAACTCTTTGGGGGAAAGTAAATAAAACTGAATTCACAGTGAAGATCAAAAATACTCTTCAATCAGCTGAAGGATGAAGTGGAATAGATTTCAGGCTGGTTTAACTTATCTTGCCACAGTGAGCCCTGGTCCTTATTCCTGCAGCTGCTGTTGGATAGCGGCTGAAGTAAGAAAAACTCCAGCTGCATTTCATCCAGCCCTAACAACCCACCAAACCACCCAAAACGGGACAAAAATAAAAACACATGAATTAACTGGACTGGGGGGGCTTTTTTTTTTTTTTTTTTTTATTTTTTTTATGACTTTCTGTTGTTCTATTCATGTATTTCTACTTGAGCGTGGCCATAAGCTCCAATTCAACCTTCAACCTCCCTCTTACCCAAGAGAATCCACTCAATTTAAAGAGCGACACGGGAGGCCCTGCAGAAATCTACTGATTCATCTCACTTCGAAACAGTTATAACTGACACATGCCTCCACCCAGAGAGAAGCGGAGCCTTCAAACCCAGGTGGGAGTCAGGAGGTTGAGACGGTGCCATCAACTAATTCCCACCTTATCTTTACAGCTTCACCAATTAGAGATAATCCCCACTTGAGACAGCAGCAGGAGGAAAATGGGGAACTGCGTGATGGTGTTGAACAACCTTTAAATCCTTAACCTCGTCGGGTGGCTCACCTTTACGTATTCTCCTCCCAGGAACCACAGCATGGCCAGACAGTGGGCAACCAGTGCAATCTGACTGGAGTCTTTCTGGTCAGTCTCCAACACGGTTCTTAACATCACATCCACTTCCACTCGCTGGGCTTTGTCTGATTGAGTCATGGACACAAACGTCTTTGAGCTTTTACAGCACAGCATGGTCTTAAATACACACAACACTACTAATTATGCATCTTATTCACGCAGCATTCAGGTCAATTAAATTGAGGCCTGTCTGGATCTTCTGTATAGTTCGTGCAAGCATCACTTCCTTCCACGCCCACTTTTGCCCGGTAAACTCCCTAGACGGTCTGGGAAATTGCATCGCAGCTAACAGGCTTAGCATCATATGTAGGGCAGCAGCTGTGATGGAGGGCAGTGGTGCGGATGCCGCACAGCCAGAGATGTGTCAGCAGTGGTCTCTAGTCAGCCCTAAGCATGCTAGTGTAAATCTGGGGTTTAGCTTTCAGATTGCACCGCAAGACAACTCAGCTAAATATAGCCCTGTTGACCTTATTTTTCCAGTGATACGCCAATGGATCTCCTGGCTGTTCAGAGTCGGGGCATGATGCATTGGTGATGTCATTTTCTGATTCTGCGGCATACAGTATGATAGAATCAATCGGGTAGATTGACAAAACCTAAATGCTATTGTTTTATATTACATTTATACTGCACATATTTGATGTCACCATAAGTGGAGTCCAACAACTCGTCGGGGTGGTCGACGTTTTGGATGTGGTCCTCGACAAGTTTGGTCAGACGTGTGTGCCACATATGGGCCACCTACAATATTAAAAAAAATAAAAAATAAAAAGGACTGTAAACTATAGGATTAAACAACAACAACAAAATGTAAAGAGATTTATGCACATGGGCAACAACATCGGACCTGGCATACCTGGGAGTACAACGATCGGGCAATTGGCATCTTCCCCTGTTTGGCAAACACACCGGCCATGAGAAAGTAGCCGCCACAGGTGACCGTGCTGTCCAGGCCAAACTCCTCACTGGCATAATATATCTGACAACATCAGAGAAATGTCGGGTGGATGCACGTTACAAGAAGTGAACAAAATACCGTACACTCTGAGAGATGGGCAATGCGCACTGTTGGTCTTCTCGACTGTGAAGGGTCACGGGTTTTATTTGGTGAGCAGACTGTTGCTGCTCCTGACTATGTCAACAAAGCTATTGTGAAACAGTTCCAAAAAATTAATACGCAGACGCTATTTCTAACGAGAGTGCTAATTATGACACAGACATCAGTTGCAAAGTCGTGCAGAGAAGCTTCCAGGTTTCCAGTTGCTGCGTGGAGGCGGCCCAGACTCCTGTGCAGCTGCTGGTGGACAGCGAGACCACAGTCTGGGTTCTTCAACACATACCACTGTGCTTGAGACAGGAGGTCCGACACCAGGACTAGATTACTCAAACCTGGAAAGTACAGGCAAACACAAAAATACATATTTTATATGCACGCGCAATAATGAAGTAAAAACAAATCTATTCAATCACCAGAGTTTCAAGGTGGACACCCGAGATTAACGTTACCAATTAATTATCTGACCAGAATGTGAAATGTGCTCACAATCTCCCCTTCTGTTTCTGAGATATGCCAATATGTTCACAAGTGTAAAAAAAAAAAAAAAAAAAAGAAAAAGGAGACCGATTGAGCTAAGAAACCCTTTTGCGCTCGGCCCTCACCCATGTTGGCCTCCGCCAGCAGCAGGTAGGCCGGGACCAGCTGGACCGTCCTGGGACCGTGGACGTCGATGCTGCAGCTCAGGCAGAACTGGGCGGCGGGCAGAGCCTCTTGGTGTTTCCCCTCAGAAAGCTTGCTTTGAGCCACCAGCCTGCAAATCTCAATCAGCTCTGCCTAAAGAGGGAACCAAACCCAAGGTACAAATCAGGTTACTTTTACCGAATCATAATTCATCTCGAAGAAATATTACATAACAGATCCCACAGGCAAACCGCTCCTACTCAGAGAGGGCAACCGCTGCCATAACCCTGCGGTATTCTTCAAACATTAATCACTGAAGATGGATCTGACTCTGGAAACAGTGTGTGTTCAGACGATTGAATAGAAACCCCAAAACATGCTCGTGTGCTGCTTCCCGAACTTATATCAGTCACTGTGCATCACAAACTCCTCTTCAAAAAAAAAGCGATGAGAAAGAATGAGAGCTGCAATTACACGTCTTCTGTCTTTTTCCACTTCATCAACGAAACCATCAGTCCAGTTTTTCTTCTACTTCCCTCTGCAGTAAAGTGCCTATTCAACAGTTTCACTCAGCTTGTGTAGTGAAAGAAAGGAAATCATTTTTCAGAATCTATGCCAGTTTTTTACTGATGGTAAATTTACTGCCTACTCTAGGTTTGGATCTGGCAACTTTAGTCTACAAATAGAGAGGAAGTTAGGCACTAAACTATTTGGAAAGAAATGATGACTCGTTGACAGACTTCAGAGGACAAAGGGAATCAACCCTCTCATGGCCTCAGGATATCGCTTTTCGGAATTCAAGTTGTTTTTTTTCTCCCTGTGTTTTCCTTGACAGTTAGAAATGTAGTGAGAAGCTCCAAACAGGATACACGACACTGTATATTTCATAGTTTGTCATATGTGTGATCCCAATGCATCACACCCATCCTCACCTTTTTAAACTGTGTTTCAGGGCAGCAAACGAGTGCCGGGTTGCGGATGGGAATAAGGAACTGACAAATTCTCTGGTGGATCCCCACCCAGTCGGCCCGCTGGTGCTCTGCATCGCTGAGGAATTCAAAAAAAAAAAGACGGGTCATTTTTATTTTCCCAAACACACTCCCTCCCTCTCAGTTTCCTTCTCTCCTTTCAGCCACTTCAGATACCAAGAGTCGTCGTGGTGTTGTGTGAAACTTATGGCTGATATTTTCTCAGCTATCAAGCTGTTGATAAAGTCTTATGATCAGCTGAGCTGAAACGTGTACTGTTGAACAATAGCTGGTAAGAATGATTTGAAAGCATTGGTCACATTGCCAGATAAATAAAATTACATTTAAATGAACATAAAATGTTTCTGGACAATATATACATTTAAAAAGCTAAGTCTCTATCCAATTTAGGAGATAGCCTACCATGTGAGTGCACAGAGGGCAAACTAAATTGTATGCCATTACATAACTGGTCTGTAATTTTGTTCATCTGGCTCTCCTCTTCTGCACCCTTCTGTGGAAACTGTCTTGGTTTTCCATGTGTTTTTCTTGCTGTGGAGCATGTGTGCAGTGTATTTGTGTTCATGGCCTTCAGACAGCAGCAGTGAGCAGGCAGGAATCTGGCCACGTCACATCCACAGCAGCACGGACAAAGATGAGCACAAATCAAAGTGGTCTTCTCAGGACTCATAACACACCTTCTTGTCTCTGCTGAGCTGCTGAGCTGCAAGAATACTTCTGCCCGACAATAAACAGCCAAATAAAATGTTATGGCTCATGTGGCTTGGACTAAACCTTTTTACCCCTCACAATGTTGACGATCTTATTCTGACTCAAGTAGCCAATTCCAAAGACATTAAAAATTTTTTTTTTTTTTTAAATCCTTATTGCTAACTAAAGCTAACTCAGATCTGAGCTAAACTTGTTTTCTCCCTTGTGGCCATTGTTTTTGATGTGATGATGATATAGGGTACACATTTTCATTAAATTCAAAACATGTGCTTCTCACTCATTTATTTTAAATGCTGAGAGGAAAGCAAGCGCAATAAGTGGCTGTAAGCTCCCTGAGACTGGCTTTAGTAGCTCATCCCTTAGCCCTTAGTAGCTCTCCCCTTTCCATAAATCCCTTCAGGGAGGGATGTCACCACATGCCTCCTCCTCCCCCCTCCCTCCTCCTCCTCCTCCTCCTCCTCCTCCCACACTGTGCCAATGAGGATTTCACCAAGCGTCTTATGAGTCCAAGTGTCCGTACTGATCCACGCACGCCACAGGTAATGTTGACTTACATTACAAGCCAATGCTGACCAAATCATATGATCAAAAACCGGGCAACAGTCTCACGAACAAAAATAAACCGCTGTGGTAATGTAATTTCCAGCTGTTCCTGCAGTCACATAAACGCCCCTCATACCGACTTGCTCGGTGGTTTGTTGTTTTTTTTTGTTGCGGAAAAACATGGCGAACGCTGCCACCTAGCGACCAAACCGCAGACACCAAATTCCACGTAAAATAAAACAGTTTGACATTTTGAAACTGCGCTTTTACGAATAAACAGGGAGTCATTAACACGAGCAGCGCCTCTTTTTTTTAATTTTTTTTTAATTTTTTTTTTTTTTAGCGATAAACCAGCTGTCAGCTTGAATAACTCGAGCTTACCAGTAAAAAGTGACCCGACACTTGGTGCATTGGACGTGCGCTATTCTTTGACAAAGTTCACACATCTTTTTCATTCCTTTGGGAAAGGCGAGAGGAGTTATCCTGGACGCCGCTCCCGAAAATGGAGGTTCAGCTTCCATCATCACGAGAGTCTTGTTTGAGACGGTAGCCTACAGCCCGTATTAACTTTGTTGTTGTTGTTGTTTTTTACCACATATAAAGTTACCTTACGACGCTATGGGGGACTGTAAGTTTACGGTTGCTATGGCAGCAGCCTCCCTCTCAGTTTGCTTTACACACCAATGGATTATACCATTTCACACCAATGGATTATACCATTTCACAAGGACTACAAGTCTTCTGTTTTGTGTGATATTTATTAAGGGAACTATTAAACACATTCTACATATCAGTTTGAGGTACAAAAATAAATATTTCCAGTTTGCTGTGGGGGGAGGAAAATAAAAGCCATTCGATTGCCTCATACATTGTACATTACTAATAAAAGATATATGCTGTTTTGGTATTTTGGTACTCCCTTGGTCAACACAACAATTGGCCAAAAAGTTCAAAAGTCTTAAAACAGAGGGCAAATCATTACTGACTGATATAAAGGATTCTAAGATCGTGATATAGCCTGTTGTGTCCTAATGTTTTCTTCCAGGATGCATGTACACACAAATTAAAAAAAAAAGACAGGCACATTAGCTGAAGCCTGAGCACACACGCATCATAACATAGGTATTTGTGACTCCTGCAAAATGAACATTTCTGATAAAAAGGAAGTTCTGGTGTTGTTTTCCTTTTTCTGGTCACTCTTTCTTACGCAGGTGGATGTATATGACTCCACTACACAGCAACAAAGGGACACACACCCAGGCCAGGATGAAGCAGTAGCCAAAGTGTCCTGGAGTCAGTTCTTTGGAGTCTGGAAGGATTTCCTTGTTGTGTAATGTGTAGATGAGAGCTGCAGAAAAGGTCATCAGGCCTAAAGAAAAAACAAAAAAAAGCCTCAATTCATTTACCTATCAATTATTTCATATACAAATGATAGCAACAACAACAACAACAACATACTGTATACAGGGGGGGATGAAAAACAATAGAAATCCATGTCAATACATGAAAACATTTTTAGACTTGTGTTGCAGGAAAATCTGCAAACTCTGTGCCACTGTTGATGTAACTCAGTCAATGTTGACACAAAAACAATATGTGACTTTGATTGCAGATTTGCCATTAAAGGCCCATTTCAAATCATAATGGGCTTCTGGTGCATTCAGCTTAAAAATAAACCACAGGGACAGTGACGAATATTTCCTGCAAATACTTTAAAGTACTGCA
Organism: Brachyistius frenatus; assembly: GCF_029030835.1. Taxonomy (NCBI): domain Eukaryota; kingdom Metazoa; phylum Chordata; class Actinopteri; family Embiotocidae; genus Brachyistius; species Brachyistius frenatus. The sequence goes on along the minus strand of NW_027210605.1, from coordinate 9,177,803 downwards.
AGTACTCACTTGAGAAGAGCAATTCTTTAGGTGTGCTGTACCTTAAATAAAAAGGCTCTGGTCTCCAAACATTCAACTTATTTTCCCGCCATCTGCTTCCCTTCTAAGTTTGCAAGTTTCATACTTTTCTGAAGGCCTAATCACACAAAGGCACGTCAATGGCACATTGTTTCACTCCACTGTTACCTGCAAAGACTTGACACAGTCCAGTGAAGTAGAAGAGTCCCCCCTTAGACATGGTGAACAGCTGACCCAGGAACACCAGGAAGGAGACCGAGGAGAAGATCACTGAGAGAACCATCAGGACCTTCACTGCTTGAAGCCACTCTGACGGAGGAAGCCATTTAAAACCATTTTAAAAAAAAGCCAGTCATAATTACCTTCTTTTTTTTATTATTAAAAATCAGGTAACACAAAATGAAATTATTCCAAACCTGTTTCTTTGGTGGATGCACACAACCACGTTCCTGTGGCGTTGTCAAACCTACAGTTGTACCATAGGTCTGAGTTTTCCATGCCCTCCCACACCCACCAGGACTTTGAAGAGGAATTACACATCATAGTTAGATATGTTGCACTTATGAAATAAGTGAAAATGAACAAACACGACATCCTAACTATGACTATTACCTTCTCCATGGTGGCAATGAACAGCATAGCCAGTGTGATGAGATGCAGCAGGGTGACAAACATAAGCAGGTATGCCATTTTCAAATCCCTGTCAAAAGCACACAAAAGTTTAAATTTAGTATTCCTGAATGACTGCATCCAAGAGTACAGCAAGGAAATGTTGCGTGGTCAATTTAATGTGTTTGTCAGTTCCACTGCGAAAATCCTGTGCTGGGTAACTTTCCTGTTTTGCCTTGAAACATAAAATGGAAAATGTGAGGAGCTGAACAGAGTATACTCTGTGTTACATAAGCTCACGCTTCAAAAGAGAGTGCAATGAGGTATTTTGAAAACTTCTCCTTGACTGGCCCGTGTGTTGCCATCGTTCAGGACGCTGGCAAAAAACCTGGGCGGACCCACTGAAATCTAAATAGTACCAAAATATTTACCCAGTTAACCTCTCTACCCTTCTGAATGGATGTTTCTTTTTCATCATGAAGGGTTAACAGTCTGTAATTCAGCTTACATTTGGATTTCATTAAAGTCCCTCTGCTTGTAAACTCAGATGAAATTCAAATAAGAAGAAAAGCCTGTCGTCTTACACAGATATTTGACATTGTCATGCAGTGCGAGTAATTTCAGTTCACAATAAAGAGACACTCAGTGAGACAAAACAGACGAGATGCAGGGGAATAAGAAACAGGATGAAGAGGTCTGTGTAAATCTTTATCTGTAGGAGAGGTATGTTTGGTTGGGCGGTGGAGTCACAATTACTGTCAAATTATATCATTACACCAAATTTCATCCATCATATAAAAATGAAAGGCAACAAATTCTGTGAAAATGAGGATTTCGAGTAACCCCCAAAAAATACACATCTTCAAAAGAAAGTTTCTGACATGATCTTTGTCTTCTTTTGAAATATTGTTAAAACAAGTAGTAGAAACATCTGTTAAAGGCACAATGTGATACATATTCATTCCTCTCTCAGTTGGAAAGAGGAGTGATGCAAGGGTGACCTTTTCTCTTAAAAAACGAATCTGGTGGAGCCACGATTTTACAGTACATTTACTGAATTACCATGAAAAATCAAAGAAATATCCACTTACCCTAAATATTGCTTGTTCCCCTGAATCAGACCTCAGCAGCTTAGGAGCGGCTTCACCACTCTACAACATCGTTCCCCACTTGGTGGTCCACTCTTTTCTAGCTTTGCCACACCTCCTTTACTTTTTCAGTCATTCAGTGCAAAGTTTCCAAGGAGAACGCCCATTTCCTCCGTGCAGAACAGAGCTCCCTCTTGCTCTGCCTCACAATCCATCAGTGCATCACCATCCAAAAAAAGTTTCAGCTGAGACCCACCCATTGGCAGAGGCACATAAAACCACATGAAAAGATTTCTTCTGTAAACAGTACACTTAAAGTGCTACTATCCCTCATCCATTCACGTTAGAGCAGATATAGAAAATAAATACACTGCTGCAACATGACTCCCATTTCTGCACAAGAACATAATTAGTTTTTTAAGGGAGTACTGGTCAAACATAGAGGATATATGGGCGGGATACTCCTTCCAAACATGCCGTAGTTTGTGTTAGGGTGAAACTGAGGTGAGAGCAAAACAACAAATTAACGCGCACATTTTTAAATCACCAGTTACACACATACACATAGATTAAAAAAAAAAAAAAAAAAAAGAAGAGAGAAATTAAATGAAAAGAGAAAAAAACTCTTGTAAACTTATCTCTGCATTGTTTTTTATTTTAGAGGTAAATCATTATATATAGCCTGTGTATATATTATCATAATAATAATAATAATTGGCCTATGAAAAAAGGTAATTGAGTTAAGTGCTAAACACAATTCTGTTCGTTCAACTTCCAGAAGGAATAAAGAAAACAGTTGGTCGCCATCTGCTGTTCACATCTAGTGACTAATGAGAAAATCTTAATCAAAGCAATATGAACTGACAGTGAATAAAGAATGACACTGATTAGGATAGCATGTATTAAAACCTCTATGATTTGGACAGATTACCTTTTTTGAGTTGCCTGATTGACAAAAACTAAACTATTTTTTAAGGTCGTTCAATTGCCATAAACATCATTTTGGGCTAAATCCCTGGGTGAACCTTATCCCGATTAGATAATCTCCTTGGAGTGATTACTTTATTTACAACAGTTGTTATTTACAACAACAATATTCCTTGGGATATTATTTTACCAATAAAAAAAAAATTAAAAAAAATACACAAGCACCGCAGTTGATTGGTTGCGACCTTTCCTGATCGATTGTCCCCTGCTTCGTCTGGATGGTACGGTCCGTTGCCTAGGTGCCAGCAGAAGCCAATCCACTCCGCCACGCCTGTCGGCAGCATTGGGCTTTCCTTTCGCTGTTACTCTTTGAAAGGTGGGTACAACTTTTACTGTGCAATGCATCGCTCAGCTTCACCGCCCTGGAGACGCTGGGGTTTAAACAGGAGTCCTGAGATATCACAACGAAGTCCTTAACGGAGTCCAACCGGTTGCTGCGAAACGGCCACTGGGAAAAAAAAGAGAAAAGCTACGGCTACTGTTAGCGAGCTAGCGTCAGCGTGATGTTAAGTATGCTGTGGTAACTTTGGAGCTAACTTTGCTAACTAGCGAACACGGCGGGGAGTCACATTTGTCGGGTTGGGTTAGTTGCCAGTTTATTAACAAATCCCGTTTTCATAACAAATATGTGGTTAGCAGGGAGCTTGGCCAAAGCGGCTGCTGTCCTACTAAACCTCTCGTTTGCTCCTCCTCGTCAGACATTTTGGAAACAACGCTGAGCCAACAGGGGAAACAAAGATTTTAATTAAGTGAAAGTAGTCACTCTTAAAGATACAAAAAAAACAACTAGTGGCACTGTCTACAATGCAGGAAATAAGTATCAATCATGTTGCTAATTGCATCACTCCCAAATGCAGGAGGGGAAGCTCAGGCGCAAGAACTGTTAACTTGAATGTTTATGTTAAAATATTAATTTAAGACAAAGCAACAGACCAAACGGAGCTAATCAGATGTAATGTGTCTTAGTTGTTAAACCGTATGAGGCTGATGTAGGGAAGCTCTCAGCTTGTGACTGCACGTCCTAACATGACTTGACAGCATTGTTCTGAAGAGTTTCATCTTATTTTTGTTTTGCAGTTGAAGTCAAGGACACCAGACTGGTCCCGGATGGATTACAGTCACAATGAGTTGTGTTCTGTGGGACACCGTGTCGTCAGGATTGTTCTTCGAGATCAGTATTTCCACCCCTAAGGAGAAAGTTCATCACTCACAGATGCAGCTTTGCCAAACTTAATGCTTGACAATGGATCATGAAGAGGTAACACTCACTCCTCACAAACGCAGCAGTGCCAGTCACTGTTTAGATGCTTTGTACACAATAAAGTGTTATTATTGTTTTAGGCTACACAGTTTGTGACAGTGTTGTTTTTCTCCGAGGTCCCCCCCCCCTCCTCTGGTTGCAGTATCTGCTGGCATTTTTAATTTGTGTTCAATTTAACAGATTTAGGTAAATGTAAAAAACTGTTGATTTACATGCAACAGTGGCTGTTGGTGACAATATAGTTGATCTCGCATCCATTGATATAACAAAACCACAGTTTTAGGATGGTGTTTGTAATTTGTGTCTGATCTTTGAGTCATTTATTTCACAGGCTCATAGATCGTAGTGATGTTTAAGTACAACAGGCACATAAGAACTGATGCCTAGCCTGTGACAATGGGCTGCATGTTGTTGGAGCCGTGGCAGCCTGACAGAGTCATCTGAAGGCTGCACAGGTGCTGCTCAGGTTACAAGTCCTACAAAGTACAGTATTGAATTCTGCAACAGGTGTTTAGTGGTGGCATGCCACTCTGACGCTGTGTGTCTGTTAATAGATCAGTTTTCAGCAAGACTGACAACCTTGATGTCGACCAGTTTTGTTAATAAGTTAGTTAGCTGTCATATTACATTACATTTCATTTAGCTGACGCTTTTATCCAAAGCGACTTACAATAAGTGCATTTCAACCATGAGGGTACAAAACCAGAACAACAGGAATCAAGAAAATACAATTTCTTCCAGAAAGCCAAACTACAAAGTTCTATCAGTAAGATGCATTTTCAGTGCTACTAAAGTTCTACTGTTCAAGGTAAAGTCTGGAGGTGTGTTTTTAGTTTGTGGTGGAAGATGTACAGAGTTTCTGATGTCCTTGGGGAGCTCATTCCACCATTTAGGAGTCAGAACAGCAAACAGTCGTGATTTTGTAGAGTGTTTAGCTCAGTGAGGAGCAACAAGCCGATTGGTAGAAGCAGAGCGGAGGGAGCGGGCTGGGATGTAAGGTTGGACCATGTCCTGGATGTAGACTGGACCCAACCTGTTCGCAGCACGGTACGCAAGTACCAATGTCTTGAAACGGATGCGGGCAGCTACTGTTAACTAGAGAAGGGAGCGGAGGAAGAGGAGGAAGAGGAGGAGGAGGAGGAGTAGGAGAGAATTTAGGAGGTTAAAGACCAGTCGAGCTGCGGCATTCTGGATGAGCTGCAGAGGTCGGATGGCGCTAACAGGTAGACCTGCCAGGAGGGAGTTACAGTCATCCAAACGTGAGATAACCAGAGCCTGGACCAGAACCTGGACCAGAGCCTGTTGTTGCAGTGATGTTGGCAGTAAGAGAGAGTTGACTGTCGAGTGTCATGCCGAGATTCCTAGCAGTCAGGGTTGGGATAACAGAGTTGTCCAAGGTATTAGTCAGGTCGAGGGTGGGAGAGTCTTTCCCCGGAAGGAAGAGCAGTTCAGTCTTGTCGAGGTTGATTTTCAGGTGGTGTGAGGACATCCACTGAGAGATGTCAGTCAGACAGGCAGAGATTCGTGCGGCTACCTGTGTTTCAGATCGGGGAAAAGAGAGGATCAGTTGGGTGTCATCAGCATAGCTGTGGTAGGAAAAGCCATGCGAGTGAATGACAGAGCCGAGAGAGTTGGTGTACAGAGAGAAGAGGAGGGGACCCAGGACGGAGCCTTGAGGGACACCCGTAGTGAGAGGACAAGGTTCAGACACAGATCCTCGGTTACCCGGTAGGTGCGGTCATTGAGGTAGGATGAGAACAGGCAGAGCCTGAGACACTGAGGTCCTGAAGGGAGGAAATAAGGATCTGGTGGTAATGTAATGTAATATCATATTGATTTGAAATGATTGAGAAAAGAGAAAAGAACAGCATAGAGACACAACACACATTAAACGTTGGGCTGGTTGGTGTCGCCGATTATTGAAGATCACAAATATGCAACTCTAGGTCCTGTGATACCTGAAGTAAAAAGCACAAAACTATGGGAGGGAGAAGAACAGCATAGAGAGATGACAAAAAATTAACAATAACTGCATTATGATACAAATGTGGGGGTAAAAAAAGAAAAAGCATCCTCAATAGCTGGTTACAAGACATTCAGTTCCTCCCCTGATTCTTCAGTTGTGGTCAGAGCAGGACCAGATTTCTAGGCGGCTTCAGGAGGATGGATTGCCACCAGAGGCTGGAGCGGAGGAGCGGCAGCGCCACCTGTGGCAGCAGCTGCTCAGCAGGGAGGCAAAGCTACAGTCAACCAACCAGGAGCTGCAGACCTTGCGTACGCAGCAGGCCACTGAGATGAAGGAGGTGAGACACTTCTTTGGTGTTTTCAGTTCACCAAATGTCCCAACAGTGTCACAGCTTTTTTTGACCTAACCAATTCCCAATAATTCACAACGTATAGTGTCTCCTCCTCTTCTTTGAAGCTATAGACACATTAAAGAGCTGTAGGGTACAGGACAATGACAATTTCTCAAAATGGTATTATTCTGTTTTTTTGTTACTTTGTCAGGTGGAGAGCTATGTGGCACATATTCGTGGGCTGTTGGAAGAGCGTGAGTGTCTGACTGCAGACTATGAGAGAGACAATGAACAACTGCGACACGAGCTTCTCCAGATCAGACACCAACAAGGTGAAATCAGTGCAACTGTTCAGCGTTAGCATTTTTTGCTTTGGGTTGTAGCCAAGCCTGAGTTACCAGATCTCCTAATTGGAGTATTTCAAACAAACCTCAGCTGACATTTTTTACTTTCCATGAATGTTATAAAATAATTTATACCAAACCATAATTTCTCTGATTTGGATATGAACTCGTGTGCATGCAGACACAGAGAGTTATCTTGTCTAAAATGTTCTTTCAAAATCTTTCTAAACAAACTAGTGACTCGAGGAAATTCCTTTTTTCTTCCAGAGATTCAGAGCAAGGAGCTGGCAGAGATGTTGGTTCAGGAGGACCTTGGCGAGATGGGCTTGAGCAGCCCCAGTGAGCAGGTGGCTTACTTGCTTGTGGAGAGAGCCACACTGCTAGAAAGGCTGGAGGCCGCTGAGAGGAGACAGGAGAATCATAGTCTCACTGGCAACTTAAAGGAGGACGACCACCAGGTAAAGGGCTGACCTACATGCATCGGGGACTGTTGCATTTCCTCTGAATGTCAGGTCTTCAATGGAAACAAGCCACCCAAGTGTCTTTTGAAATGCTTTGGCAGCTAATCTCGTACATAGTACTCGTGATATGTAACGGTTAACTATCCAGGGAACATGCAGGTAACGTATAAATGTGGTTAAGTGAGTCTCTGTCTCTTTGTGACACCTTGACAGGAGCAGATTCGCCATATGATGGGGGATGATATGCAGAAGGCCATAGATAACATGACGAAGGTGAGGTGTCTCTCATTTTGCTCTGGCTGAGTTACAAGTCTGAATGCATTCCATGTTTAACTATGTTTGTATAAAAGAACAACATAGTTTTGTTAATTCACAGAGGGTACAGGCTGATGGTTATATAGTGTCTGTTGTGATTCTGCACACACTGGTTTTCCCTCTGTTCATCCCAGAGTCCCTGGAAGAAGCTGTTTGGCCTGCGCAGGTCTGGTCAGAGCAAACACAATATTACCCCTGTAGGTTTACACTACACAGTTTATACTAACTAAGTCACTAACACTGGTGTTGTGATAAAGAATGTAACTGCGGCATCACTGGTTTGTTTCAAAGGGATGAAGCTTTTTAAAATACATTCCACGCTAACGGATGTGCCTTAATATCTGCATGACCACAATGATGCAGACAACCCTGCTTGTTTCACTACCACATCTGTGAATGTAATTTTCTAGTGGTGTCCTCTGAGCCTAACAGATAAAGTGCATACGACATAATGTCCACAGTTTGACTCCCTGCTGGATGGACCTTTGTTGCATGTCATACTCTATTCACCTCAATCATTTCCTTTCTGTTTCTATTGTTACTGTCAAATATACACAAAAAAACTGATTTAAAGAATATTATCTCTTGCAGATGAGCAGTAATGGCATGACAGGTAACAAACAGCATGTGTTCTTTTTGTCCCACTGGTTTCTCTATGCGGGTAAATGCTGAAATATAAGATTGTAATAATTCTCCCTGCTCATTTCCAGGCCTTCAATGATGATGAATGTCAGCCTCAAAATGCATGTCTCTTACAACTGCATGTCGGGTCACTTGCATTTCCAGCCTTAACTACCAAACTTCTTTCCTGCTTTTCTCCTGTTATTCTAACCATCCATGCCTCGTTCTTTATACGTTAGGCCCGTAATGAAGAGATTTCCAGAGAGCGAAATGAGCGGCAGCGGCTGGAACGGGACCTGGAAGAGGCGTCTAGGAGGTTGGCGATGGCTCATCAGGATATTCGCAGACTCACCAATGAGCTGGATGCTGCCAAAAACAACAACCTAGACCCAAGTGGTATGTTGACAAGACCTACAGTATGCATGCCTTGAAAAATTTATTTTGGTTGTGATGTTTTATAGACTACATGTGCCTGGACAATTTTGTATTGCATAAGCACTGAAAACGGCCCAATCCTGAAGGCCCAGATTTCTACTTGTAGCTCCATTCAATTAACTAGCCAGCTTGTTGTCTCTGAACTTTAAAATGTATTGTTGTGCAGAGTGGCTGTCATGTCTTCCTTTAATGAGTTATCAGTTACTTGTTACTCATCATCAGGTCAAAGATTTGGTTAATATACTTCACTTTTCATTTCACTTAGTAATCGGTGTTCTTTATGTAAGTACATATTAGTGACTATTATGCTTTATAGAATTACAACTATGGTTATAATTTTAGGGTCTGAGCTTCAAGGAACTGTTCAAGAAGTAGAAAACCTGAGGAAGGAAGTGGACAAACTGAAACACTGTGGTGAGACATTTTCTAGTGTGAACTTTAGTTTACTATTCTAAAATGCTGGCTGGCTAAAATTTGGTTTGTACCAGTAAGGTTGGATATTGTTTATATATTTATGGTTTAGGTTGTAACTATTGATTTTTAGTTGTATTTAATGTGTTGTGATTACATTTTCTTTTTTAAATTATTCAACAGCCCTTCACGTACAGATTAATTACACACCTAGCAACTGATATAGTTTTCAAAAACCGATTATTTTTTTTGTTGGTATTTTGTATTTCTTTATTTGTCTAGATTCAATCAATGTGGATATAAGTTACTGGTAGAGACACACTGCAGTACCTGACTAGGAAGTTGATTTAATTACACAACTTTTGTACTTCCCTTTTAATTTGGCATTATTGGAAATCATAAAAATAAACACCATAAAATAACCAGATGGATATCAAAAGACACAAATGTAAATCTAGTCCTAACTATAAATCATGTAGGTTTTCTTGACTGTGATTTTCTTTTGGGACTAAATAAGTCAATTTTAAACTCAAGTTTCTCAACAAATCCATTATTCTGGACAAACTGATCATCTGCCCTTAACAGTAATCGCCCAGTGTAGGTATTATCTTCATAATTATTTAATACAGTGCGTGTGTGTAAAACTTTGTTTTGAATTTGAAAATGCAAAACGAGAGAGAAAAATATAAATTTTCATGTGAAATGTACTTATGTTTTCAAACTCCATGGTCATGGTTTTGTCTCTCCACAGATATGTTGAATCTGCAGAGAGCCAAAGAGCAAAATGAAAAACTGGATGCTGAGAACAAAGCTCTGAGGGAGCAAGTGCGTGTTGTAGAGTCTGAAAAGAAGAATCTTCTGGACCAGGTTGGCATTTACTGAATTTCGTTATGAAAATTTAAACTCATAAAAGTTGTTGCAGCAGCTTTGCATTGTCTGGTGTTTTGTTTGTTCAGTTGACAATGAATGAAGACGCCAAAGAGGATCAAAAGGGAAAGAGTATTAGCAGTGAACCACAAAACACTCCGTCTGCCTTGTCAGCTCAAGAAAAGGATCACATTCACAAACGGTAAATACATTAATTCTTCAAGAACCACATCATGGATAACAACGTGACACATTTAAGTCGACATCATCAAAAGTACTTACCCCTTAATCACCATTGTTCTCTGTTAGGTGTCATGAGGCGGTGGAGGACGGGCTTGTGCAGGTGAGAGAGCTGCAACGGCAAATGCAGAGGCTACGCAAGCAACAGGATGAGCTGGAGGAGAGGAACGAGGAGCTGGAGGCCCTGATGGGAGAGACCCAGAACGCCAGCAAGGAGGAGAGGCATCGTCATGATGGAGAACTGGAGGGACTCCACAGGAGGGTAACGAGCAGAACTGAATTCTTACTCGACATCGCTTCATATTTTTTTTTTAACTTGATAAAGGATGGATAATTCACCTAATAACTAACCGGGTTCAGGAACATTTCTCAAAGAAGACAGCCCGTTTGACAGACATTTAAATAAATGTATGTCTTTAACTAGAAGAACACACAAAGTAGAATTTGGTACTGAAAACAGTCATCTTTCTTATGGCTGGGTAATAATCTAAACTGGCCACGCAGATCAAAAGCCTGGAGGCCGAGCTGAAGAAGCAGGATGCGCAAGAAAAAATGCAAAAAAATGGAGAAGAGGTCAAATCAACAGAGTCCTTCTTACATTTGGTAAGAAATTAATCACTTTTTAATATTATTAATGCTTCCACTTTAATTTTTTCACATTAGGGAGTAAACAATGTAGAACATTGTGGCTTGTACTCAAATTTAAACAAATATCTGTGATCATTAAAAGGTCCCCCTGAAGCAGAAAGAAGAGTAATACTGCTTTAAATGTAGCATAAAGTGTGTTTTAATTGGTTTTGGCATTTAGGAGTGGCAACAGGCCAATAAATGTGTAAATCCATTTACTTTCTTGTCCTATCAGCAGTGTGAATTCAGTGGCTCAATGCATCCTGTAAATGCTTTGTGCTCTCCTTTCTCCGTATATGAAGCACTTACGGGACAGCAGCCAGGAGAGACTGGCCCTGCTGGAGGCTCGTCTGACTGAGGAGAAGGACTGGAGGAAACAGCTGGAGTTAGACCTCAATGCTGCTCAGTCTGCCCTCAAAAAAGACAAGGATGTAAAAATCACACGAAGCAACAACACCACAGCTATACAACCGTGTGGAATTCATGTCACAGTTTGAGAAATTTAGCCCTGATGTAAAGAATTAACGTTTTATTTAAAATGACACAAACATGGTATTACTCCCCCATTCTCAAAGGCTTTGCAGATAGGTGAGCGGGAGCTAAAGAAACTGAGACTTGAGGTCAACAGCCTTCAGACAGAATGCCAACAGGGGAAAACGCTTATCAAGAGCCTTACCCAAGTCAAGGGGGAAAAAGCAGTTCTGGAGGAAAAGGTTGGTTTATTTTTTTTATGTCTGCTTTGTCTCTATGACGTCTTGAATAGGAGTCATTTTGACCATGATGAAACTGTCAAAAAGATTCCTTCTACAGAAGTAAATGATTATAAATAAGAGGAAGTATTTAAATCGGAATGAAACATTTTAAATATACTGTGGACATCCCAGCTTGAATGCATATCAAATGGAAACATGTAAACATAAGATGAAAATACTGTATATTGAGTGTCAACAAATCTAAATAAGCCTGACCACATGTCAACAAACATAATTATGTTGTTATGAATTGACAGTAGAGTTTCTCACCATCTTTCTGGCTGTGGCTGTCAGGTGGCTCAGATGGAGCGTGCCCACAACAGACTCCAGAGCGAGCTGGAACGCTCCAAGGACAGTAACCCGACCCAGGAGGACCTGAGAGGGAACAGGCTTCAGGTCGAGCAGCTGCAGGAGCAGGCCGACCGGCTGACCGCTGAACTCAGCAGCCTCCGGACAGCACATAACACCCTGAGGTGGTTTTCAGCTCAGATTTCAGAGTGTAAACAGTGCTGCTTCATGCGTAGTATTTTTGAGATACGTGGGTTGACATAGATCAGTGTTGGGAGGAAAAATGATAGCTCTGCTGTAGCTGGTTTATTTTTACAATATTTTTTTTTCATGGCTCAAGATAAGGCTACAACACTGCAGCTTACTTGATTTGCATATACTCGCACATTTTCCAGGGTTGAGATGTCCTCTGAGCGGCTGCAGATGGCAGAGCTCCAGGCCGAGCTAAGCTCCAGTGTTCAGGAGAAGCTGACAGCTGGTGGGGAAAGAGAGAGACTGGAGCTGGAGATACAGCGCATCAACAAGCTGCTCCAGTGGCATCAAGAGCAGCTATCCTTGACAAAGGAAGCACTTAGTAGAAGCCAGAAGCCTGAACTGCATACAGCTCATACAGACTCTAGACTTAGTCCAGTGGAGAAGACCAAGGATGAGTGCTTGGATCAGGTAGGACTGGTACCTTTGGGAAGGGTTAAAAGGCTCACATTAAATCCTCTTTTAAGACGTTAATATATGAGATGTTTATATGTTCAGAAATTTGGGCGATATAGATCGATAGATAGCGGAGGGTGAATCTCCTTCAATGTTACAGCTCAGATCAAAGTACAGCTGTTCAGCTCTGGCGTTCCTGAGTAAGGGACGAGGACACTTTTCTATAACTGACCTTTACCCTTAACTTACTTGTGAACGAAGGCAAGCAGAAAAGGGAATTTCCTCTGCCAAGATCATATATGATTCATATGTACATGTGTGTTGTGTTCATAGCTCTCAGATTTGAAGCAGGAGTTGAATCATCTGCAGAGGAAGCTGGGGGAGGAGCGGCAGCTGTCCTCTCAGCACCAAATGGCCTTTCAGGCTCAGGTCAACGAGGCTCAGGCACGCGTCAAGGTACATATGATCGTAACACATCCTCAACAACCATGTTGTTTCTGCAGTTTACTTCCTTTACATTCAGTATTTTTGTTTTTCAGTTTATTGTATAATTAGTTTTTCATGTTGCTGAATTTGACCTGATCTGAGTAACCTCACAGATCTGAATGACGTGACAATAATATGAACGAAAACATTCAAAAGTTTTTATGTTAGCGTGCCATCTTCCTCTCATTTAAATACAGAACAAATGCTGATTGATGCAAGCTGTACGTCTCACTGTTTCAGCGATGTTGCATGCTTTTAATAGAATGTGACTTTTTATTAGAATTATGGAGGGCACACGGGGTTTGCTTAATGATTCATAGCAGCCACGAACATCTTAGCTAGGGACTCTTGGCTACCTGCAGTCATCTGTACTCCTTTTAGCATAAACATCCCAACACTGTTCCCATCTTCAGTCCCAGGACTCAATGCTGAACCAAAAGGCAGAGGAGGCTAAACAGATGAAGCAAGACCTGCAGAGGGCCCAGAGCCTGTTCACCTCGGCAGAGAGAGAGCTGCGCTACGAGAAGGAGAAGAACATGGACCTGAAGAGACACAACACTCTTCTGGAGCAGGAAAAGCTAAAGGTTGGCACTTAATTGCAGCACATTTGGAATTCCCTGAATGCCTCTGACATTTACCACCTAATCATCATTTTAGTCACTTAGTCTTAGTCACTTCCCTGTAAAAGCGTCATGAGGAAATGTGTAACTGTAACGTAAAGTTCGACGGCTGAGACATACAGTATATAGAATAAATGGCTTAAAGTTTTTATTTTGGTGGTATAGCCTTTGTTTTTGTGTCCATGCTCTGATCACTCTTGTGTCTCCTGCAGCTTTGTGCAGAGCTGAAGCAGGTCCAGACCAAGCTGGTCCACGTGGAGCAGAAAGTCCAAACTCAGGCGGCTGAGTGTGAACGTCAGCAGCAGAAAATCAGGGACCTGGAGCTCGACCTGGCACGTAACTGCACAAACCGCAGCGCCACCACTAGTCTGCAGGAGGACCTGCAGGCCGAGAGGGCGCGGCTCATTGTGGCTGACAAGAAGGTCAGTTCTGCTGCAACAACTCGTAGCCTGGTGGTCCCGCGGACACACTACTGTGTTAAAGATATTAGCGATCAGGGTTTTGCTGCTGCAAAGTCCTGATTCCTCCGCAGGAATAAACAGTTTTATTATAATTCTGCTGTTAAATCTAAATCTCATGTTTGTTTGTTTTTTCAATCCAACATGTGTTTGGCTTTAATTTTTGATTACAACTTTCCCAAATAGGTAATCCCAACGTTAAGTGGCCTGTTTTTTAACCAGCTTTGTTAAGATGATTATCTCTGGTTGCCAATTTTAGGTTTGATTGAAGCGAGTTCACACAAAGTTAAACTTGTGATACAGACTCTTAGTGATTTGCCCCAACAGTTCCTCCTCTGTTGTTTGGGTTCTCATTACCAGTGAAAACCTGCATACTGACACCAATTGCCAACCTTAGAGACTACTTCTGTCAGACCTTTTTGGGAAATCCTGGCACACTCTGGAAATGAATGGGAGGTTGAGAACTCAAGTTTGTTTGTCTCACTGAGTGAAACCTGTGGCTCTGCTGTGATGAAAGGTGTTGGAGCTGCATCAGCAGCTAAAGAATGCCCAGCACCAGCTGCGAGTGGAGGAAGCTCGGGCCGGCGAGAGCAGCCGCATGGAGAGGGACAGCAGGGATCTGTCTGACACCTTGTCAGCCCTGAGAGCCCAGCAGCAGGAGGAGCACATCACCAGGTCACACAAATTGCAGGGCTGCTAGTAGTATGGCAATAATGAACTTTTTTTTTTTTTTTAAGTTTTAGGTCACAGTTGTGATCCAAATTATGTAAAAGCTGTCACCTAGTTTTGACCCTCCCTCCATCATCTTTTCTTTCTAACACTGCTTTCTCAGGAAGCTGTTAGAGCAGCGTGAGGAGGAGCTGCAGCAGCAGGTGCGTTCCCTGAGGCTGAAGGAGGCCTCGCTGACCAGGACAAACGCAGAGCTGAGCCACCGTGTCCAGCAGCTGGACACCCGCCTGTCCATCCTGGAGGCTGAGCTCAGCAAGGCTAGAGAGGAGGTGAGGAATGGTGGTCAACAGTTCGTCACATGTCACTGATGCTGCAGGGTTGAGGTGAAATTGAGGTGAAACTGTCACATCTTTTCAAAAATTCTGTGCAAATGTGAAGCACAACTTGGATCCACAGGTGAGTTTTCAGCCTGTGTTTTTTCTCAGATGTTTTTTCTGACATATTTTGAAAGGTTTGTACTCCCAAAGATAAAGTTATCATCTGGAGTGTAATATAAAGTGATAATTATCTGTGAGCAGTGCTGACAGCTCATATCCACAACATTGTTTGTACATTCTGTGAGATCGCTCACCTTATCTGTACTTCTGATTTAGAGTTGTGTCAAGATTTCAGTCAGTGTCTGCAACCCAGTAAATTTCCACAACCAGATTGATGCAATCTTTAACCTGCGTACACCGTCTTGACATTAAGCTGCAATATATTGTGTTTATACAGTGTATTGTAAATATTAGACTGCTTGTTTGTCAGAGGTATATTTATGTAATATATTGTATATAAACAATAATTAAAAACATTGAAATGTATGTGTTCTCTGTGTCCTCCAGGCAAAAGACAGCCAGAAGTCAAGCCACAGACTGCAGGAGGGGCTGGTGGTCAGTCAGCAGGAGTGTGAAAGACTGCAGGGGGACCTGCGGCAGGTTCTCCTCCAACTTGACGCACATGTCAGGCAAGACGCATAACAATTACATATAAATACAAATAAATAGTAATAATTGAGTCGCAGGAAGTCATTGCTTTTATTAATGTCCTCTTCTCCACCAACCAGGAAGTACAACGAAAAGCAGAATCACCACAAGACCAAGCTGTGTCAGGCCAAGCAGGTGTTTCTTAAAGTGACAGCACAGAGGGACTGCACCATCCAGAAACTGGAGAATGACCTGGTGCTGGCCTCTAGCCTTTCACATAAGGTCTCACACACACACACACACACACACACACACACACACACACACACACACACACACACACACACACACACACACACACACACACACACACACACACGCGCACACACATACGCGCGCACACGAAGCTGTCTAAGACCCTTTACGTCTAAATACTCCTCAAGTGATCTTTGCGCTTGAAAAATATTTTAGAAAGTCTCTCTGTTTCCTTTTTTTTTTTTTTTTCTCTCTTGTCCCCATACCGGTGGCCTTTAGGAGAAAGAGAGGATTCATACAGTGATGGAGGAAAATGAGAAGCTTTTGGGAGATAAGAGGGAACTGTTACGGAAGATAAGTGAGGCAGAGGAAATGGGCAGCAAAGGCATGAGGACTGCTTCCACAGTCCAACACAGGTATCCTAATAAATCACAGTTCTCACACATACATATACCTGCTAAACGGCAGTGTGAAATTTGCACGTTATGAAATCAAATTTGTTTTGTCATTTATTGATATTTCTAAACCAACAGCAGAAAATATCATTGTTAAAGAAAAATAACATGAATAATGAATGAAAGCTATACAAAACTGCGGCTGTCTAAAAATGAACCGTTGTATTTAATGAATACTATAAAAAGAAGTCTAATCTTTGATCTAAATTTATCTCTTAAAGTTTTTATTTATATTCCTTTTTGTCCTTCGTTGTCAGCCTAAGCTGTTATGAATCTCCACATTAGTGGGGACATAAAGGACATGTGGGTGAATTGTTAAGTTATGAGTGAGTGTGAACATTAATGTGTTCAAGGGTCAACGTCTTGGAAGTGGAGAATAGACAACTGCAGGACCGAACCCTGAAGCTCTCCAATCAAGTCAGTTCCTTAGAACGTGCCCTGAGGAACGTCCAGTCCTTCTACAGTTTGGAGGTAGAACCGTACACATCTTTATGCCTTAGTGGGGCATGCCACGCACAATTCTTTACTCTTTCACCTCATAAGAGATTAGTATAATAGAGCCGTAGGTTCACATTAAGGGGAAAAAAAAAACAAGAGGAGGACATGTTTTGCTTTTTCTTTTGGATTTCAAGAACAAAGTTGAGATGTCAAATTTTCTGCTTTATTCTCAAAATTCTGTATAAAAGAAATCTTGCTCCTCTGCTTTTTTCCCCCCCTTACGTGGCCCTATTACTCCATCTGAGATTACTAATATGCTATGAAACATTTCAAATGTAGGTTTTTGCCATTTTGCTGTAAATGGTAAAGGTGAATTCTATCACAACTGATGGTTTAAATGTAATAGAAGCGACCTAACTTAATGTAAAATGCTTGATATGCCCCTGTTATATTGTAATAAAAAACCTTGATGTTTTTGTTGATAATTGGTTCAAATGCCCAACAGAATGCCAAAAAAGGGCTCAAATCGGATAGTCTCTGTGACGGCATCTTGCATAAATCTGCGCTAAGGTAAGGCAGATTTGAGATGACTAATTGTTTGTTGAAATAATGTATTGATTGGCATTTGAATTTTGCGGGTTGGCATATCATCATTGTTTTGTCATGTCATCAGTCTGACATCAGGTACCTGTGACCCAATGGACATCCTGGACGCTATCTGTCGTGCCAAGGTGGGTGAGCGTGTGATGGTGGATGGCCCCCGGGCACCTTTCCCCACACACCATCCCTTAGAGCAAGGATACCTGAATCTAACCTCCCCATTGATTCCGCCGACCTCCACCGAAGGCACAGAGGAGAGCTCTGATGTCAATAAGCAGGTATGAGAGGTGCTACGGTAACGGTGTGGTTGTTGCCTTTGTTTGCAACAGTATTAGGTTGCACTACAGCAGCTGCCACTCACACTGCAGACAAGAATTTCACCACAATAATGAATAATATAGAGAATGCAAATCATTCTTGTTAAAAGACAGTAATAATGAAAGGGAGCTTCCACTATAGTTCTGCTCAGGGTGACATCTCTGTTGTATTTGAAAGCAGGTTCTTGTTTGGCTTGTAAGAACTGTATTTTGTCAATCAGATATTATTATTTGAATATTTGAAAGGAAACAGGATGCAATGTGAGATTTAAATTGGAAGCTAAACAAATGGCACAATTTCGTATGTGTGCACAACTGTGTGAAATGTGTTGAAAGCTCACGGAAATGATTGTCACGGTGTTTATTATGTAAATTTACATAGGTGAAAAAAATGTGCTTCACGCTTGTGCAGTGAATATCAAATAGACATTTCATGAAGGGATATTTGAATGAGACTCGTATAAACTGAGCACTTTAGAAGAAGTTTACTTGTGTTTACATTTGGAAAGTTGTAGCAGGGGAAAGCAATAGTAGGATATCAATAGTATGGATTTCCTGTTTCCCATTTTTTTTTTTTTTTTTTTTTTATCTTGGCAGTGTTTTAGTGCCTAAAATGTCAATGATGTATATTTATAGTTTTACCCATGTCAAAAAAAAAAAAAAAAAATCACATCAGCATTTTTTCCAGATGCCAATGCATACTGAAATCATATATAACATCTAAAATGTTGTGAACCCATTTCATGTCTGCTTCATTCTGAGGTAGGTCACCCCTAAAGCTTGCTCGGTGCAGCCACTTCAGTATTTACGACGTGCAACTTTGCTTGTAGTTTCTGAAAATCAAAGCATCCACAGGAGTTCTTTGTCTATTTAGATTTTCCGTCAACCTCAAAGGTTTCCAGTCAGGAAGTACTTGTACTTAAGCTACAAAGGCCATTAGTAGAGAGGCACGTGTGCTGTGTACATGGTATTAAAGACATATACCACTATTATTATTTTGTATCAATAATAGTTACACACAATGGAAACCATTATCTTCAGTTGTGTCTTCAATGTGCCTGAAACGATGAAGTGTTGAACTTTATCTTGCTGCTGCGTGAATACGTCTCATAAAAAAAGCCTGTTTGATAAAGATAGAAGCTGACTTGTGATAAATAGGAAACTTTGACTTTTGTTGTATTTGTAAGAGATTTTTTTAAACATAAAACTATTTTCATAAATAAAAAAGATAAATTACAAATGTTATGCTTGTTTTCGTCATTACATCTCATTGCAATATCAGATCTGTTGGCAGACACAGTTTTTAGGACAAATGAAGAAATCAGTGATTCATTAATTTATAACAGTCTGTTTATTAAACAAGGTAAAGATACAAAGCTTTTTTTTCCTTTTTTTAAACATTGATAACCTTAGTTGAACTTCTCAGTCTTGGCTGTGCATATTTAGTCGTCTAGAAACTGTATATGAAACCACAATGCAAGACAGGAAAAAGTGTAATAAATCTACGCAATATCTTTTCATAGAGAACATGGGTTAAACAGTTATACAGATTACAGCTCAGGAACTCCATGCGGAAGGAAAAATAAATCAAAATGTTTACACGACTGAATACTGCAGAACACAATACAGAGTAATGGAAATGGGATGATGGAACAGTTAAGGCTTACATGTAAGTAACTCATATAAAACATGAATATTAATAACATACAGGTAGACTAAAATAATTACAGTTACATAAACTTTTACAAAACCCAAACAGAACATGTTTATGAAAACTTAAAAATAGGTACTATAAATGAGTAACATGTTTTACAGTACAGCAACATGTACATTTTCCCATTATCTCAAAAGAGAGAGTAAGTTGAAGAGGCAGGGTCTGTTGTTGGCGTTAAATGTCTGTTTTCAGGCCAGTGGCTTGAGTAATAAGTTTTTATTCTTTTGAAAACATACTATATACTGTATATGTATTTTACATTATTCTCAGTTCCATCTCAAACGTAACGTCTAGCCGTAGCACCTTTTCTGAAGTGCCCTGAAGAATACAGGGTGCCCTATTAGTACCATTCAGAGGTTACCATTACAGTAAAAAATACAACAAACAATACTGTGTACAATTAAAAGAATACTAAGGAGAAAACAAAAAAGCAAAAGGAGAAAATTCACCTCTGCGTAAAAATAATATATGCCTACTGAATATGAATTATACTGCAGTTTATTCCAAATGGGTAAAGCTTATTAAAGATAGATATAAAAAAAAAAAAAAAAAAAAAGAAAGAAAGATAACTGGGTTAGAGTAACTGTACAATAACTTCACATTTTGGTCCAATGGTTGGGTTTAAAATTTACTGCTCAAGTAAAATTTTATTTCAGCTGAATTGTATTTTTAAAAAAAAGAAAAAGAAAAGGGCTGACACTGATACATGTGCAATGTACTCAACGAATACTTCTAATTCATGGAAATTAATATGTTTAAGCTTAACTGAAAGCAGACATACACCATTACATGCTTTGCTCTCTCTTAAAACCTCACCATATATGGCACTATCTACTGGGACGAAAGTAAACTGAAAACAAAGTAGCAGTGTTTTTTTGATCATGTTATGATCGTAAAGGTGCCGTAAAGGTGAACATCAAAAATGGAGTGGACAGAGTTTGGAAATAAAAAAAACAAAAAAAACATGAATCTTTCTTCCCTTCCATGTTGCTCTGTTTTGTTGCCTCCTCAGGTCAATTACACAACTCCTCAATACAATCATGAAATGTTTCAATTGTCATCTACCGATTGCCTTTCTTCAAATTTAGATGACCCTGTACTTGCACGAACATGTGAATAAAAACAAAGTAAGTAACACAAAAGACTGTTATTTGTACACAGTCGGTACTCTTAGCTGCCACAAGTAATGCCCTTTGGCATTTTACCATCCGACAAGATTGAAACAATTTGAGCCAAAACCACAAGGCCTAAAAGTGCTTTAAGATTATCTTTGGATGTCTCCAGAATACACCCAGCAAACGTTTTCTTTTCACTTTCAATTCTTTAAAAGGGCAAATATCATCTGGCACATTTTGGAAACCCATTTCATGGAAGAGGGAAAAAAACAACAAAAACATTTCTAACGGCCAATGCATCCAGCGGTTTACATGATGCTTACGAAAGTGCTTATTAAATCTGACGCAAGACATTCTTTGCCGCTCGAACCTCCTGGACAACATCTAGCTGTATTGTTACATTCACAAAATAACGCTGTGCTCTTTTTTTTTGTTTTGTTTTGTTTTTTGACAGACGGCCCGTGTCAAGACGGATGGAGACAGTCTGTTTACTGAATCTAACACTGAATGCTTATGTCAGCTGTCATAATGCTAATGTAAGCCTTATGTAGATGGCTGTGGGTGCAGGGCCTCATAAGCTCCACCCCAACGCCGACTCTGAATCCTGCTGCTGAATGACCCGGGAGCTCAGATGAGGGAGATGCGTATGGGGATGCTGGGGGACTCGGTCCTCTGGGGCGAATGGTGGCTCACTAGGTGCTCCACCACCGTGTGTTTGGACATGTGCTTCATAAGGTAGGTCTCCTACAAAGACGTGAAAATACACCAGATACAATTACTATACTATATATATTATATATAATATATATATATATTAAACAGCAGATTGAATAACAACAATAATAATAATAATAATAATAATAAAAAAGTTTTTTTCATCTTTAAAAGTTTAATTTCCTGAATTACTGCTTACTGAATTCCAATTTTTTTGGACATTTGACCCTTTTCTTAATCACATATTACCTCAAATGCTAACTGAGCTAATGTCAATGATTAAATACATATAACAAACCACAAGTACAAATTATTAAGTTAACTTGTACTTAGAATGACCCTGTGTGCAGAAATGAGGAGTGGACTCTATTAAATATATGTGAAAAAAAAGAAAAAAAAAGAAAACTCATGTCTTTTCTACATGTTTGGATTAGAGCAAGAACATGTTGAATTGGTGAAACATCCCAAGCAGGAAACATGACTATTTCTAGTTGAAGGGAGTAAGTGCATCATCAAATGCCATTGGTTATCAGCCACATGAACAGTGTCTGAAGGCACACTGAGAAAATCGAAGACAGCAAACAGATAAGCTGCGGTTTACTCACTGAGGTGTATGCCCGGCCACACATGCTACAGCAGTAGGCCTTAGCGTTTTTGATGGCATGCGCTGACAAGTGGATCTGCAGTGATGCAGAGTCTGAGTAGGCACGGTAGCAGTTAGGACATTTATACGGCTTGTCTTTATTGTGCTGCCTCTGGTGAGACTGTCGGGGAACAAACACAGACAAAAACTTTGGTGATTTTGAATGAACCTGTTAACTAAATGTTTTGAAGTAGTATGTAACAGTTGCGACTGACCTGGAGGTTAGACAGCTGGGTAAAAGCCTTTTCACATCCGGGGTGAGCACATTTATAAGGCCGATCGCCAGTGTGGATTCTGTGACAAACACAGCAGATAAGAAAAGTTTGATGGCAGAGAAGATTGCAGTTGAGTCATCTAAGGCACAGCAGCCCAATATGGGACCCGGGGGCCGAGTTTGGCCCTTACCTTCTTTGTTCTTGTCCCGTCATGAGATTTTACAAGCTAGTGCTTATTCTGCTTATTCTTCGGTGCTGTCAAATCGAAACCCTGATGACTGATACATTTTGTGAAGCTAAAAACGACATAATGAGTTTTACGGCAATGTACGGCACGCTGCTGTTCAGTTTCCCTGTTAAATTCCGTTGGCCTCAGTCTTTTCTCCAAAGAATGATGGTCTTCTCTCTCTGTCCTGCTGATGCTCGTGCTGTTATTGTCCTACTTCACTGACTAAATATTAAAGAGTCGTGTTTGAATTATTCCGAAATTTTTATTTAAGACTTAGAATGTTAATTTTCTGTAAAAATATATCACATTTTAATGAAATGTAATTTCATATAACATAAACATTTATTTTTGGCCTATAGCCCTTCATCCAGATTAACACATTTTTGGTCCTTCGATTTAGGGACCTCTGATCTAAGGTGTCGCAAACAAGATCAAAGTATATTCGTAATAGATTTTACAAACTTTCACTGCATATTTAAGAGAAGAGAAATAGCTAGAAAAGTGAAAAAACTAAAAAAAAAAAGGCAACATGTAACTAAACCAAAATCAAAATGCCCCATATGATTTGCATGAATTTGTTAAGGGATTTCTATAGACAACTTTTTTTTTAAATTTTTTAAATCTGTAAATATTAGTCATCTGGTAGCACTGAGTCAGATTCCAGATGCCCAGGTAAAGCTATAATATAGGCAATTAGCTGTATCTCCACAGAGGCTGTTTTTTTTGGTTTGTTTTTTTGGACACTAACTTTTCTTCTGCTTTGTGTTCACAGCTTGACCAACCTGGTGTGCTGCTGCAGGTGTGACAGCTGACGGAACGAGTTCTCGCAGTAGGAGCAGTGGTAGGGTTTGATCCCCAGGTGGATGCGCAAGTGCTGGGACAGGTAAGAGGCGTTGGCGAACGTCTTGGAGCAGTGGGGACACTTGTGTGGTTTGGCCTCTGTGTGGGACTTGGAATGAATCTGCATCTCTGACTTGGTTAAGAAGGTGAGCGGGCAGACTTTGCATCTTGGTGATGAAAAGAGACAGAAACACATACGAATGATCAGATCATGTGATTTTGGACAAGCTTAGCTTAGCTTAGCTCCACCTCCACATCACTACCTCATCCTGCTTGATGTCCAGGGAGTGTCAACCAAAGTTTGCATCGTTCATCCACCAGCTCTACATCACCACCACCGGTGCTAGACTTTGGGGGTCCTGTAGCTCATCGCCAATTGTTTTCTCTCATTACCACAACAAATAATGTGATACATTTCCAAATCGTAATTACTAAAGCTTTCATCCATTCAAGTGAAAGATGGCTCCATAAACTCTCAGTGAGTCTCAATAATCTACAGTTTACCTAAAACAAAACTTGTCTCAAGCAAATCCCTTCTGATTCTTTGCAGACTATAATTAACTCTGTAAACTGGCTTTGCCAGATCAGCACTAAGGTGAAATATCCTCCCCCCTGGGATGCAGGGAAAACAATAGTAGCAGCTTTCTTGTGTCCCACCTGTAGGTTTTGCCCTCTTTGGGTGCAATAGTGATGCAGCCTTGGTCAGCGAGGATGGGGTAGGGCACCACCAGCAGAGGACCAGATGTGTTTTCAGCTTTGATCTTCTTCCTTCCCCGAGGTGCCTTTGGTGGGGGACCCAACAGTCCTGCCAGACCTCCAACCTTCATGTGGTCCATGCCGGGACCGCTAGCAAGCCCAGAGATGATGTTTACAGAGGGGGCACCACCCAGGCGGTTCTGGCTGCTGGAGATTGGAGTGGTGGGGGTCAGGGCCTCTGAGGTGTTGTGGCTGTCGGGTCGAGATAAAGGAGCCAGACCTGAGGAGGGAGGAGCCAGAAGTTCATCAGCACACACGGCTACTACAGCACTAAACATGACTGTAGATGACTGTAGAGGCTTATGGATCATTTCAGGAACATATCGGTAATTTTTTACAAGTTATAGGTACTTTATACAGACATTTTTCAATTTTAAATGCAGGCTACTCAGTTTTAGCTTCCATAGTTTATATTTCCTACTATTGCAGGCAGCTACTGGCTTCTGTTCATTTCCATGACATAATTATCAGACTCATGAAAATTGCTTGAATTTGAACAGCCACTCAACTCACTTGATAGTCGTTTAAATATGTGGATAACAGCGCACATTTTCAGACAGTCTCTCCTGAGAGGCATTTACAGCGGTACATTTGTTGTTGCACACGAAAAGTGACAGAAATAGTCGTGTAAAGAATTAAAAAAAAAAAAGAGTTAAAACTCTGCAAACTTATTCTATCTCGAAAGAAAAGTAAGCTTGAATGTTGCATTGTTTGTTACAAAAACTGTCAGACATACCCCTCTCTTCATCCCCAACTCCTACAGTGTACCAGAGAGGTGTCCTCCCGTCTGACAAGTGCTTCTGTTGAAGTAAGCTGACCCCAAAAGTATCTTAGTATGTCCACATACAGAACGCTGAGTGTATTAGTGCAGTAAATAGTTCCCAGAGACTGTGTGTCCTTCACCTTAACTGTGAGTGTGTGCCCATCTATCATGACAATTGCTTAATACTTTGACTTATCACACTTCTGTCAATTTAAACAACACCAGAGACTGATCGTTTTACAGACCCCCCCACCCCATGTCAACAGACCGAGTGACTACAGTACCTGAGCGATGGTTGAGCCGGCCAGGTTGCTCCACGAGCTGTCTCATGTGCCAGTCTTCCCATAATCCCTTGGCCTTCACCGCCGACTTGTCGTCCATATTTCCATCTGGAAGGTATGAGGTGACGGCATTTGAAAAATTACTTGATGAAAGAAAATCATCATTAGACCTTTTATTATCAGTTAGAAAGGTTATGTGTCTCCACAGCTGCCAGACTGATGAGTTTTATGACTGATACTGAAATGATACAGTTTCAATACCTACCTAGAAATGTTTCTTTATAAAACCCTACATTTAACAAACGCTTCCCAGTCCAACGATGTCTAAATGTTATCGTTACATGAGCAGGGACTTTTCTTTGGAAAAAAACAGTAAAAGATTTGACGAGGTTATTTCTTTAACAAAAAAATATCTGAAGCAATGGAAAAAGTGTAACACCTGCACAATTAATCCAAAACCACAACTCCAACATTTAATCCAAATGTTTTGATCCAGCTTGGATTCGTCAGGTCAAAATTTCGCAGTATGTTTCGTGGCTTTTGGAGTAAGTATGCGGGCATTACTCACTTTCCATTCAGGCTTTTCGCTGTAGTCGCCTTGCACTTACGCGATGTGTGTATAATTACACCCCCTACTCAAAATTTGCAGGTATTTGACAGATTTCAGCACTTGATGCTACAGACACACCCGAGTCTGCACTCTGACAGTACGCAGGTCTAAAAAAAAAAAAAAAAATAAACTGAAGACTGTACCTGGTCCAGAACTGGAGGCGGGACGAGCATGTAGAGCAATGTCCGGCTGTCCAGAGCCCTGCGGCTGCTGGTGGTGGCCCGGCACCTGCTGCGGCTGAGGCTTTGGCATCGACATGCCATGCTGAGCGCTGCCATCCGGGGACGAGGTGGGCACCAGTAAAGACTGCTGAGAAGGAGTGGAGGTAGGCGGCAGGTGCAGGGGTCGAATCTTCTCAGCCATCAGCTGCTCCTTAATCTTGTTAATGAGGACCAGGTTATCCAGCTGAAAGGGTTAACGGGTCATGCTCAACAGAAAACAGCCACCGTGTGTGAATGTCGTTCATGCCCCCAAAACACATCGCAGGACAGAAAACGCTGACCAGCACGTAGTTCAAGTTTGACTTGTTTTTCTATCTATGAGAATGAACTGTGACAGATTCTCAGTCCGAGAGTTCGTTTCAGTGACGGACTGGCGCCGAATGGCTGAAAAGACATTCACACATGGAAATAAATGGCTATGAAAGGTGAAAATGTCCCAGTAATTACATGTAAAGAGTGGACTTACCTGGCCCGGCATGGAAGGTGGTGGCGGCCAAAAGTAGGGGTTGTTAAATCGAGGCTCTGCCATCCTGAAGTGAGCGACATTTATATTAGTCATGTTCAAAAGTTATACTTGATGAGCTGAAGTCTTACTACACATTTGTCAGTCAGGCTAAGAGGAGGGCTCAGGATGCAAAGCATTGTTTTTGTAAACTGTTTAAAAGTGTTTTAATACTGTGAACAAAATCTGTGGGCAGACAGAATTAAAGCTGACAGATAAGCAGACCTTAACGGAGAAAATCTAAATTCTGACATCTGAACCACGTGCACCGCGCAAGGTTTGTTTTCTGTCAAAAAGATGAGCATTTTCTTTCAAGTTCATACATTTCATTAGTTTCCATAAAATTCAGTTATTGGTCTGCATGCACTATTATGCTTAATCTCGTAATTTTAGTGCTCAAAGTGCTTCACTTAATCAGATTTTTTTAAGAAATTTATTTTACAAAGTATCTGCAGACATCAAAAGGTTTTCACTTGTGTGTTTTGACTTCTTATTTTCTTTAGACTAAGCAGGGAGGGTCGAGACTGGGTTAACCCAGACTGTTTTTACCACAGGCAAGTGCCTTATACATTAATCTACGTTTAAAAAGTAACTTTCTTTTTGTCTTAAGGTTTTTATTGGCTTTAAAAACGTGTAAATATCCAAAATATATAGATCACCCACACAAAAAAAAAAAAAATAGACTTTTATAGTGATATTTCAAAATCTTGCCACATTGGATTTAACATTCAGCTTGACATTTAATGGTTGACCTTGAAAACCTACATACACATACAAAATCTTAACTCAAGGGATTAATTCACGGGATAGTCCCATCTTTCAACCGCACCTCAGAGTCTTCCTCAGGATGAGTTTGCTCATGACTAGCGGGCGGGGGCCATGACAACTGAGCAAACGCCATCCTCTGAGGAAGACCAGCAGTCGGCAGGTGAAAGGTGGCAAAATCAGAATCGGGTTAACTGCCACGTGCGTTTTCACATCCAGTGAATTTGTCTCGGTGAAGTGCTGCATAAAAATCCAAACAAGTAACGATACAAAATGACGAAAATACAACTAACACAAAAGACAGCTAAAGAATAAGTACAGAAATATGTACTAATGCAAACATATAAGCAGTATGTGTTGTGACTGTAGTAATACAACAACTACAATGAATTGTGTTAAAGTGATGAGTGCAATATCCAGTAAGTGGGCCTTGAGTTAGAATTTATTTTTAAAAATGCATTTAAAGATAATCTTAAGGACTCACAGTCACCTTAAAAAAAAAGACATAAATGAGTATATTTAAAAAAAAAATATGAATACAAGTGAGAACTGTCATTGGACTAACTTGCTTTTATTTATGATTATAGTTCAGTGTGTCTATATTAGGCATAGAGAGTGTCTTTATGAGCCAAACGGACACCTTTAGCTGAAACATATAAATGTCACCCAGAAATATTGAGTCACTTAAAAGAAGACATTAGTCTGGCAGGGCCTCACACGTTTAGCCTGGACATTAAGCTCCTCTGCTCCTTTTGTCTGAATTCCTGAAAATAAGTGGACGTCGCTTTAAATTTCCAGCTAATGGGGGAAAAAAACTTTGCCTTCCTTGACTTTTCGGACATGTCGGCGGTGAGGGAGCCCCTCCGGACTCGGACTGACAGAGGATTGAACGCGTCGACCCTCCCGGTGCGACTCAGACATTCTCAGACAGTTTTCTTAAAACATTTCCAGACAAAAGAGAAACAAAAATGGCAGCCTTATTTTTATAAGGCGGGACGCCATATTCTGCAGACCCCAAATTTTTTTAGGAGCATGAGCGTGTAGTCGTGAGGAGGGTGCTGGGGAGAAGGAGCGGCCGGAGACGGACACAAAGGTGTGTTTATCATGTCAAAGGCATGAATGATTGTTTACGGCGAATTGCAGGTTTGAATAGCCCGGCCTCCCCAGCTCTTAAAAAAACTGACACTTCCTACAACAACCATGCCCTGCAAAAACAGCACGGAAACCGACAAGCTGGACTCGTTACACCGATTAAAATAACCGTGGCGATGCGTAAAGGTCAAAACATAAGCGGCGCACAATGCCTCAGCTCCCGAAAGACGCTGTGCCATCTTAACCAAATGTCACTTTTAGGGCTGTTTTTTTTTTTTTTTTTTTTTTGTCACATTCTGTAACTTTTGGACGAATCAAAGGACAGAAATAGCATTTTGTGCACAACGCACACATCCGGGAGGCTTTCGCTTATCAGATCCATGCACAGCAGTGAAAAGACGAAAAGACATGCACAAATACCTTGTGTCCTGATTGCAGATACTGTCTTGCGAGTACAGCTATAATATAAAAGGTTGATGTTCTTTCTGCCTCCAGTCGGACCACCGCTTCCGGGTCGCTTTGTTCACTTCTGGGTGCTGCTGCAGGCTCAGTACAGTACAGACACAGGGAAATTATTCTGCTGATATGTGGCTTTGGATGTTTACACGACGACCCACTTTATTCCCGTTTAACAGGAAGCGCTTTCCCGATGAATCGTTAACGTTATTTCGGCGCATGTTTGGTTGGATTTAAGCTGCAGATCGGCAGCGGTGCGAGAAGAAAGCGGACATAGCAACGCAACAACGTGAAATACTCCCATTACAAAGAAAAGTACCGCGTTTTAAAATCTTACTTCAGTGAAATACTGAGTGCATCCATTAAAAGAAACCATGTTTGAATAATGAAATGCCAGGCTGTTAAATACCAAAGCTGCTCCGACGCTGTTTAATCTGCAGCATGCTGCATATTTTAAGAGCTCTGATCATCATCATTATATGTGAA
Source organism: Brachyistius frenatus (assembly GCF_029030835.1). Classification (NCBI taxonomy): domain Eukaryota; kingdom Metazoa; phylum Chordata; class Actinopteri; family Embiotocidae; genus Brachyistius; species Brachyistius frenatus. The sequence continues at coordinate 9,148,869 of NW_027210605.1, read as the reverse complement.
ATCTGAAACTGTAAAGAAACTGCACAGCGACATAAATATGGTGATGGTAAAGAAGAAAGTGGCCCAAAATTTAAATAAACCCAATCAAATAAGCCCAAATCAGTGTCTAAATTCCTCAATAAACACTGATGTCTTGATCTGCAGGTCAAAAAACAAGGTTCGCTGTTTACCCTTGTTAAACCAAGTAAAAACTATTTTTCATAAATACAAACAACATAACCAGACTGAATAAAGCCTGTCACATGCTTTGAAAGGCTAGCCTATAATGTAAAGAAAATATGGCAGGAGTAAAAACATTGAAATACATAAACCAAATGTCTCTTTTCCCAAAACCGAGATAGTGTTAAGGTGAAAACTACACTGAATTCAGATGAAAAGTGAATGTATGTAAATACATTTAACTAATGTGTCAGGATACACCCTCAGACACATTGTTTTAACAGCATTAATGAGCACATTAAGCAGGAGTTTTGTTTCTGTGCCTGTTGTTGTATTTTAATGTCTAAAATACAGTGGTTAAAATATACTTAAGTACTGTAGTCAAGTACAATTTTCAGATATTTGGACTGTACTTGCAAATGTCCATTTTATGCTATTTAATTGTTATATTCCACTACATTTCAAAGGGAGATATTGTACTTTCTACACCAATACATTTATCTGACAGCTTTAGTTACTTTTAAGATGAAGATTTGTTATGGTGGACAACATAACTGTATTTTGAAATACAACACAGTGCAAATATTAAAGAAGTAATTTCTAACCTTTTTGGCTTTGATATCCTATAAAAAGCAGTCTACAACTACAACAGCAACATGCTGCTTACACACTGATGCGTCAATATTAATAATCTAATGATGAGAGGAACAAAATCAGTACTTTTACTTTAATAATTCAGAAAATTTGTCCTGCTAATACTTCTGTACTCTTACAAAACAAGTTTTCAGGTAGGACTTTCACTTATAATGGTGAATTTTTCCACTGTTGTATTTGTACTTAAGGGATCTGACCACTTTTTCTGCCCAGTCTGAATATGTGCGGCTGCTGTCCTGGCAATGGTCACCCTTAAAAAAGAGTCTGCTAACCTGATTGGGATTTAAATAGAGTTTAAATAAAAGCAGTTTGCATGTGTAGTTACCTACTTACTTTACATTGAAATGTATTCACTGAAACAGTGCTGACTATGTTGATATTTTATAGATTTGTTTTGTAAAAACTTCTGCTTTTCAACCACATGGAGGCCTAAATAATGCCAGCAAAGGTGAAGAAAGTTTGACCTTTGTTCAAGTAATAGTGTCAATTTCCATCCTGCAGCCAGTCATCATTTTGTCAGCGATGTACCTCATGTCAGTACCTGATACCATGTCAGCATTCCCTTATATCAGATTCAAAATAAAAAAAATTACCTCATTAAAGTATTACTTATCTGTTCTTCAGGAAAGTCCAGAGATCAGTGCAGTTTGAGTGTGAGAAACATCAAATGAACAGAATTTAATAAAACAGGATTGGATGCTAAAAAAGAAGCTGACTACAGCTGATGTCACTTTTTTAAAGTTTACATATGGACTAAATAAGACAGCAAGTCATTAATTTATCCTGTTGTGACACATTCATACTTGGAAGGGATTGCGTATTATCAAGCACAAGGTATTTTTGAGTCTACTGTACTGTTACTGTTTGTTTCTCACTCTATCTCCACCTACAGTCTCATTTAAATTTACATTTTTTTCAGTTCTTATGAAGAAAAAAAAAAAGAATAGATTTACCGGCCCTCCCCTGACATGCACCACCACCAAATCCAACCCCTATGTCTGGTTCATGACTTAATCACATTTATGTCACTAGTCCTCCTGTCTGAATCACTGGAATTATGAGAACTGATCGGGCACAGGAACCTGTGTGGTGACGTTGACACCAACAGCAGTTCACAATTTGTGTGTGTGTGTGTGTGTGTGTGTGTGTGTGTGTGTGTGTGTGTGTGTGTGTGTGTGTGTGTGTGTGTGTGTGTGGGGGGGGGGTGTAATCTCACTGTGTTTCCTGTTTCTCGCACCACTTCTCTGAAGACTCCAAAGAACTGACAGCCTTGACCCACATACACACGAACACGTAAATATAGTTTTCCTTTAACAATTTATTTGAGTTAGGGTTAGTCAAAGGAAATCTACTGATGAGTTCAGGTCAGAATGCTTCATCCTGCCGGTGAACTTCGTAGGGTCCTCCTGGTGATAACTACTTAATCTGACTTTATTATATATTTTTTTCAAATGAGTTAAACTCGCTCACCTAAAGTTGGTTGTTTAACTTCCACACTGTCAGCTCTCCAAACATGGACTTTATGTTGGTAAGTAATCACATTTTTATGTTTACTTTTTTTTATGTCTTTTCAGTGATTTTTGATTTTTTTTTGTTTGTTTTATTGCTATAAGAAAGTGACCAAATAAATATACAGTATGTCTCAATGTTTTCAAGATAAGGTCTGTTAAAGGGTTTGTTTTTATTTTCAATGCCAATCATTTCTAAAGAACTTTTCCTTTATATATTGTAGAGTGACTGACACATTATTGTCATGACTGTCAGAAAGATTTACTCTATGTACATTCTCACGGTTGTGGTTTCAGTTTCTAAGAGTTATAATTAAAGCCCATCAAGTTACTTCTCATCAGTTGCTGCAAAGCATCAAAGTTTAGTGATGATGAGACAACATGATGTAATATGCGGATGAGTGAAGGTCTTTTTTATTTAAGTAATTCTCTGTCCTGGTCCTGCAGCTCTCGTAACAACAAAGTCAAAGATCAATAACTTAATACATTTACGAGTAATTATTTACATTAATGTTTAATGCACCAGTTATTCTCATTTAATTTGGAGAGTGGCTGCAATAGCTAAAAATACCCATCACAAGTTCCTCAAGTCCAAAGTGACGACCTCAAATGGTTTTGTTTGACCAACTGTCTCAACCGCAATAATATTTAGTTTTGCTATCATAAGAGACTAAAGAATCAGACAAATATTTACTTTTGAGAGATTAAAACATTGACTGGTTGACCATTTTTTTTTGCCATTATCAAAATACATTGTATTAATCCTCTGTTGATTGACGAATCGGCTAATCATCTCATTATTTAAACTCTAAAATGTAAATTGTATGTGTGTTCATGCCCAAAAGATACAATAATTTGCATCACAGTGATTTTAAGTTAGTCCTGGTTGAACTATTCCAAACATTACTTCTACTTAAGTAATTTTTAAGGAGTTAAATAAACACAATTTTGATAAAGGATTCTTAGACAGGCAGTGTTAGGATGCAGGCTTGCTTCTGTCCAACTGTATGAGGATGGAGAACCCTTCCATTGGTGAACTTGGAAGAATAGTCCTACAACCGGGTGTCGTTGGGTGTTTTGGTCAGTGCTGAGCCGCACTGTTTTGTGAACAATCCTGTTGTGTGTAGGGCTGCTTCAGGACGAATTTGAATGTTAAACAGCTCCTTCTTAAGGCTCTTATTTTGTGTAATGGTCTGCTCTCTGTCACTAACATCTTCTTTTCAAAGTGTTAACAACCCAACAAAAGGTCAAAAGTCTGGAACTTCCCACCAGTCATAACTAATCAGAATGAGAGGTGAAACGTCTTCAAGACAATTAAGGAAGTCCTATTTCCTTTGGATAACACATGTAGTATCTGTCTAAACAAAATTATCCATGCTGATCCATCTCTTTCCATAGATCCAATTAAGCTGTGATTTAAAGAGGAGCTGGGCTCACAAATTTCAGGAGTGTCTTGACAGTTAGCAACTGATCGAGTTCATTCCTCATAAATAGGCATCAGGATCCTGAAGTCTTTCATACTACACCACAATCTCATAAGTATTTGCTGGTGGATGTAACTGTGCACCTCAGACCCAAATGGCTAAAGTGTACTCCTCTTGGCTCAAAGGGAAGGTTTTATAAGATCTGGAACCTTTAAAGTGCTCAAAGTTGAACAAATCACTGTTGATGTGCATCATACAGTTTCCTTTTTTCACATAGCTTTTCTTTTATGTCGCCTCTACAGTTGTGTTTATGTATCAAGGTGGTGGCACAGGCTGGTTATAATCTGTGTGAATTGTTTCTATGCCAGTTGATAATCTGCAGTTTAGGTTCAAATATTTGCACAATAGATAGATAGATACATAGACAGACAGATAGACAGACAGACAGACAGACAGACAGACAGACAGACAGACAGACAGACAGACAGACAGACAGACAGATAGATAGATAGATAGATAGATAGATAGATAGATAGATAGATAGATAGATAGATAGATAGATAGATAGATAGATAGATAGATAGATAGATAGATAGATAGATAGATAGATAGATAGATAGATAGATAGATAGATAATTGATCCTGAAAGGGGAATTTTTTTTTCGCTACAGCAGCACGTAAAGATACAGGTAAATCAATAAAAATGACAATAAAAATAGAGGTAGTAAAAATATAAAATATAAAAAAATGTAGAAATGCACAGTATATACAAATAAAATAGAATAATATTAAATTAAACAACAGTGCAACAAATTAAACAAACAAACAAACAACAGATTTGGCCAGTGGGGAACTATTGTACAGTCTGATTGCAGTGGGCAGGAATGATCTCTTGTATCTGTCCTTGTGACAGTGGAGCTGGAGGAATCTTTTGGACAAAGTGCTCCGCTGTCCCTGCAGTAGGTGGTGAAGATGGTGGGCAGGATTATCCAATACGGATAAGAGTTTGTTCGGTGTCCTCCTCTCCACCAACTTTTCCAGACTGTCCAGTTTGCAGCCAGTTATGGATCTGAAAACTGGACAGTCTGGAAAAGGTGGTGGAGAGGACAACACTGAACAAACTCGTATCAATGCTGTACATATTTAATAAACTGAGGACTTGCTTGAAGTCAAAGGGGTACGAAAATTAAAAAGCAAAAGTTTCCCTGTGCAGTGACTTGATGAGTGGTATTACACCACGTTTCCACTACTGCTGTACTTTGCTGTGGCAGCTGTAGCGTCAGAACATCAGTCTTGTCGATGTGTTGAGCGTCGTCCTCGGCACAGTACCTCAGATCATCAAATTTACAATTTTGTTTCAGGGTTTCCTGCTGATAGTTGCCCTCATTTCCATTGGGCAGGGTGACATCGAGGGGGCAGAACAAACCACTGGTTCAAGTCAGATAAAGTGCCTAGCTGGTAAGTTATAACAAGGAACAGGATGCAACACTGGCCTTGTTTTGCACAGTTTATTGTGGAACTGTCAACTCATTACCTTTCTCCTTTTCTCCACTTCTTCCGAGGAAACTATTGTGAGCATAAGAGTCCAACTGGAAATTGCACGTGTACAACATGTGGTGACGGCACATTCACAGACAGAGAAAACACTGCATCGAAGTGTTCAAGATGCCGATCATGTTTACGTAAGTGTCAGATACCATAACTGGTACACATTTCTGTGATGTTGTGTAAGCCTTTGAAGCTAAATCTGACCAAAATAATAGATGAAAATGACATTTTCTGGTTATTTAAATATAGAAAATGTGATGTTCTCAATGGCAATTGCTGTCATCAACATCTTTTCATGATTGTCACATTGTTGTGACAATATCTTACCTCTGTTGAGCCATTCTGATGAAGTGTGACGAAGAGGATGAAATAAATCTGTTTAGGATGGGAAATCTGGGAAAGGTCAGACTAGAGATTAGAGGCTTTGTTGCATAAATTCAGTCAGCATTTGAATCCATATGTATTTCCATTTCAACACCAGGTTAACTTGTCACTGATCTTGTCCTGAAATGAGTTAAATACGGAAGCAATGTGAAAACTAATCCCTTTTTTTCAACTTTATTAATTCCTGTGGCCATGTTTGCAGGACTGTATGTAAATGAGACAGAAACACTATGTTTTGTTTTTTTCTCCAGCTAATGAGAAAATTAAAAAGGACTGCACCATTTCTACTAATAGAGAATGTGAGTGTAAGGACGGATACTACTTTTCAAAAAGTTATAATTCATGCTGGAAATGCCCCTCTTGTGAAGGTAAGTTAAAGGGAGTTACAGAAAGTTGATTGGAATTCACAGTAGCTGTAATAATTTGTGTTCTGGATTATTTAAAAAAAAATTAAATATTTCTTTTAGAGACTGACGACAAAAGGAATATCGATGAAAGGTGGGAGATCTTACAATGTGACACACAATAACACATCAGTATTTTAGATTTTTATGTTTGTGTGGTTTTGATGTTTGTTTTTTGTTATTTATAGCTCTCCATATACAAATATATACCCTATAACAGCAAAATATATACACAAATTATTCAAATTTCAGTCATAGTAATGAGTGTGTGTGCATTGCTTTTGTGTGTAATCTGTGATATTTACTTGACAAAGTCTGACAAAAATCTCAATTTTTCAATTGATTGATAAATCGATTGATAGAAGATTAATCTGCTACAATTGATAATTGATAGTTTCAATGGTTTAAGCAAGACAGACGTATTAAGTCTGACTTCTCAAATGCTACAATTTGGTTCTTTGAAGTCTTTTATATTGCTTTAAATTTATTTTCTGTGGGGTTCTCAGAGACATTTTAGAGCTAAACAAAGCACACAGCTCTTTTCAATTTTATCTGCACTTTTGATCCAAAATGTTTTTCTGTGGTTGAATCGAGCAGTCTATGATTTCAGCAGGGCATGTTGTCTTCTTGTTAAAGTGGAGGAAACCTCTGCGAATTCGCTTCTGTTGCGAATTTTCAAATAATTGTTTTTACAAGTCTTTGAGACACTCAGTTCCTGTGGTTTTACTGAGGCCCCACACTACCTGTGGTGAACAAGTGTCGCTGCAGATGATAAAAGTCTCAACATACAGGCGGGTTATAAAATGTGTTCAACTGTTTATCTGAAACTAGGATGGAACTTCAGCTGTTTGAGTTCAACAAATCAATTGGAAACCTCACAATCTGCCCTCTCTCTGCAATTATCCTTCCACGACAGCTCAGTTGGGCAAACGCAAAGAGGGAATTTTATTCTCAAGACTAACGTTTGAAGATATCCACTTGATTTGACTAATTCTGATAGTTAAACTCTCATATTAGCTCCAGATAAACTTTGAACTGTATTTTTACACAGAGAAAGTGATAGATTTGGGCCCAGTCCCATTTCCCATCCTGTGGCCCTATCCATCGTTTAGGAGTGCCCTCTACTGGGGAGTGGCCCTTCAGAACGGAGCTAGAAGGTGTAGGGTTTATAATCTTAAACTAAGGAAATGGGACACCACAATTGGGCCTTAGTCTCCATAACCTACACTGAAAGTTCATTATAGGGATCTTGTAATGGCCAGTATGAGCAAGATGAATGATGACAGCGAGCACGAAGTGTTTCAGTGCTCATATGGGTGCTTGACTGTCCGTTAATATAGTTATAGATATGTTGTCACATTCCACTATTGTCTACATTGGTCTCTCCCCTTTTCAGGAAGAACTGTCCAAAATACCAAGATTGCAAGACGGAATACACAACTACTCCCACAACTCAATCACCAACGGGGGCAAGTAAGTGAACCCTTCAGAATTATCTGTATTTCTGGAGGAACTTGTCTCCAAATATGGTTGGAAGTTACAAATACCAAGAAACACAATCTGCTAATAACAAACAAATCATTGGATTGTTAATTGATTATTGTTCCTGTCCATAGTGAATACATCTTTCAACATTCACAGTGTAGGTTAGAAAAAAAATCCTTATTATCTGGGACTGCTCGCCATCATTGGATTTTATTCATATGTTTCACGGGATAACATGAGGTTGGCTATTCTGAAACTGAAGTTGAGTGATGCAGCAGGAGTATGACTTTAAACATTAAAGTAAATCTACTGTAAAAATGACTGAACAAAGCAAACTCAGCAAAGATACTGTGGATTGACCTCAATAGAGCTTTGTGCACCAGACAACCCAACAATATAAATGGTTTTGTAGTTTAGTTTTGACTCGTGTCCAAATTTACTTTACACTCACGTTAGCTCTGGATATTTGAAGTTTAAATTAAATAACTTTTCCCTCTTTTTGTGTCGTCTGCTGGGAATACTATTCAGGTCATCTTCACTATGTTATAACTGATGACCGGTGGAGTTACGCCCGTGTTTCTTTGTGTCTACTGCAGACAACCAAACGGTCTGGCTTTTTCTCGTGGTGGTTGTGGGGGCACTTCTGTGGGTGTTTTGGCTCCTGCTGCTCTTCAAGTACCTGCTCAAAAATCCACCCAGTTGTCCCTGCTGGAGTGCAAACAAAGATTTAGAGTTGACTGCTCAGGACCCCAAATTAAACGGTAACAAGTGCAAGAATGTAATTGAGTATTCATTCAAGTCCTGTACATAAAAGCAATTTTTGTGGTACTCAGACTTTATTCAAATACTTTACATGTATGCAACTTATTGATCACCTTCACTAAATTTAAGAGTCCAGTTAAAAGTTACTGTAAAGATTAATTTTGTCTGTACGAAACATATAACACTAGTAAATACGACCAATGACATAGGGCCTGATTGCGTGTTCCTTCGAAAAGTTAGCAAAAAAGTGTTGCACCTGTTTTGCGGGTGATTTACTAAGAGTAATTGCGTCATTGAAATCAGGTGCAAATTAAATGAGGGGTTTGTGTGTGATAAAGTGATTCCAGCAATGGAAAACAGAGCGACCGCAAAAGGAAAAAGAAAATCTGATCCCATTGAAATTAAGAAATATAAATATAACAAGAACAAAACGCCAGAACGGAGATTATCAGCAAGAAAGTCAAACTGTGGGAAAACAGAAAGGTGAAAAAAAAAAAAAGGCTTAATAATAAAACGTCGGCCATAAAGCAGGAGGGACGGTGGATGAGATCCTCTAACAAACACCGACCAGCAGGGCCAGCTCTTTCTGTGATGAGCAGGTGACTTTTCATTCAGTGCCTCGCGAGTGTTCGTGAACCTGATGAAGCTACCTGTGAATTCTGCGGGACACATTCAGGACTTGTGACAGCACACCTGAATAACGGGACTGGGTGGGATATCCAAGCAGCGTTATGCTGGAATGATCCAGACGCAGGACAATGCTGAGTCGTAAGAAGTTTTTTAATTGCTGGTATTTAATGGCTCCTACTTGTTGTTGGCTGTCAATCATCATTCAGTTCATTCAATAACTCAGAAGTGTCATCACTGGACAAACGATATATCTGAATAATCTTTCTCTCTGACGTCTCAAAAATGTTTCCACGGGTGTAAAACCACGTTCTCTACGTATCTTTAGTTTCCCTGCGTCTCCTTCTCACCACAATAATAAGAGCAGCCGTCTCTCCAGATTTGCGCATCTGATTAGCACGTTCCTTTCAGTCGTACTAAAATACACAAGTAATCACTTCTGTTTCTACTTTCAGGTTTAGTAAATATCTTTACGGGTGCTAAATTGTTCTATTTGCATGTTCCCTCCCAGTATGTTGCACCTTCAAGCAGAAACGTCCAATATTACATATGCATGAAGGCAAACACGCAAAATGGACAACGTGTGTTAAATTGCACATTTGAAAGACGCAATCCTCACTGCACGTCGTTAGTAAATCTACTAGGACATTTTTTTTGCGGGTGGTGTGGAGTTTGCGCATGATTTTACATACACAAACCTTTAGTAAATCAGGCCCTAAGTGTATTAAACGACCCACTAGTATAGAAAATAGAACTAATTACAACTTTAGAATGCATTAATACATTAATGTATCTGTTATAATAATCCAATATTATGGTATATACTAATTCAACCAGGAGCCTTTCTGCGCTCATATGAATACTTTTGACATTTAAGATATTTTTCTGTTAAACTGATTTCACTCCTTACTAGGATAACATTTGAATGCAGGACTTTTTCTTTTGTAATATTGCTATTTTTTCTTCATTAAGGAAACAGAGTACTTCCACCACTGTCCACGGTAACATGAATACATGCTTTACATACTGTCACTCAGTGGTTCAGTGGTTATACCCTGGAGACATTCACACTATTTTCTTTTGGCTAATTAAATAAAATGCATTAATTTTTCTGGACTTTATGCTGTAACACAGCATAACCAAACATAAACTGTCATGTATGATTCCTTTCACAATAAATGTACCTGTATAATTAAAGCAAGCCTCAGTTTTACAGACTTTTAAGTTCATTTATTTTTTTGTTTTTCAATGTACCTTCTCAAATGAATGTCACTCATAAAGCAAGAAGCTTCCTGATGACATCTGCTTTCCTCCTAACAGAACAATGCAGTCATCAAGGCGGCGGCACGACTACGCAGGTTTGTGCTCAGTTTCATGAACTTTGTGATCTTTTCACATTAGCAGTACTGTAGGGGGACAGTGAGAGGGCCAAGTAAAAAAAACAAACAAACACATGAAGGTCATTAAGAGCAAAGGTGAAATGTTGAAAAAAAAAATTTTTTTTTACCTTCTTTTTTTAATTTGTTCTTTCAAGATAAGTAACATTTCTGAGGAAACTCCAATGATGTCCCCCAGTCAGAGTGCAGTTCGTCCAGAGCATCCAGCCCACATCAGTCTTCTACTGCCAAACAGTGACAACATAGGTAAGTTTCAGTATTTGATGCCCAGCTGCAAGGTGCTGCTTGTGACTTGTTTGGACTTTAATATAGCCTTCTAGTTTTCCTGTTTTTTTTTCTTCCATCACCAGTGCAGGTGGTATATCGCTAATAAATACGAACTAATGACACATTTCATTTCCCAAAGCATTTCAGGAGACGATAGACAAAAAACTCATGACATACATATCAATACATAACAACACATAACAATACTGTGAATACAGCCAGAGGACGTTTCCATAAAAAAAAAATTTCCAATGTTTTCCACGTGACCACATGTTTGACACATGTTTACTACATGTTGCAAAATATGATAACATGGGGAAAATCTGTGGAAAGGTTTTCACAGGGGATCTACATGGGCTTCACACATTACACCATGAACGTGTTTTAAAATCACATGGTTCACATGTGCACAATACCGTGTCATGTGATCACATGTGTTTTTGCACGTGAAATTCGTGTGCTCTTTCTTTATATAATAGAAAAATAAAACTATGCCTCAAAGAAAACTCATTATTATCATGGCCTCTTCTGAATAAAGTCTTAATGAAATCATCACCCAACCAGTTTTTCTATGTGAAGCCAGGCTCATATTTTGCCTCTTCAAAGTAAGAAACAAATTCCTTACCAGCTACATTTGTAAATCTGCCTGAAATAGATTCAAGGCAAGGCTTTTGTTGAGTTTTTTATGAAACTACATTTTTGAAGTGGGCTGGAACTGGACCAGAAGTAAAGAGAGGGGGCAAAATACCTTACAGGCTCACTTAAAATGTAACAGGAAGAGTGAAGAATCAAAGATCTCAGCAGGCCTGTTTCGACAGATTAGAAACAAGTAACACAAAGACACTATATTATAAAGATATGATATATAATGTCAACATGTCAGAGAGAGAGAGATAAATCACACTTAAAGATCCCAAAAGGGATGTTGTCACAAGAAATTATCATGTGCAAAAAGTGGGCCAAAAGTCACAGCAGGGTTCAGAGTCAATAGAGATCAGATAAAATGGTTCCATGGAAAAGTACACTCAACAGTCTGAGGTCACACCTGAAACCTGTTGGTTATTTGGGGTTAAAAAAAAAAAGAAGATCAAAACAATGCTACTGTCCCAAGCTCAAGATAAAACACCATGAATACAATAACATGTTTTTTCCCTGTGAATAACTATCTAACAAAGTTGCTGCTGCAAAGCTTCAAATTCAGATTTGTTTTAATTCAAGCATGAGATAAAACTCTGTGATAGCTGTGATGTAAGACAGCGTTATGAGAGAAGCTGAAGAAGTTCTGTGTGACGATGCATTATGAACTCTTTCCTCTCATGTTTAATTTTCTTGGGCTTCATGTGAGATAAGACTTAAATCTTTGCAGTAGTTCAACACATTAGCTACAGGATGTGAGAGGCTTGATGCAGACGCAGAGAGATTAGTTGAAAGGTGAACAGCGGTGGCGGAGGAATAACATACACATTTGTGTGACACATGATTAGATAGATAGTTTGTCACCATCTACTCCAGAGTAAACTACTTCTGTTGGCAATTTAGATCTTTTTTTTATATTAATTGACTGACAATTTGTAGATAAAGTCTGATCCAAGCAGCACAAATTTATATTTCGATCACCCTTTATCAATACATTACTGCAGATGTTCTCTGAGATGTTGTATATAAAACTAAAAGAAATGAGTCTGGTTTTAAATCAAAATTTCAAACAAACTACAAATGCAGCACCAACGGTCAAGCAGCATTATTTGTATTTGAGATATTTTAAAGTACTCTCTTAGTATCACCTGTAAAGGATCTAGTGTCTTGCTCGAGGATAATTCAGTTGAGTGAATACTTGCGTAGACAATGATTTGTGTAGACCGAGCTTTTCTGGTTAAAAAGTAGCATCACCAGTCATTACCCCAGTCCTGCCCAATGTCCTACTTAAATTTAAAAAAAATTCATGACTATTGTTGTGGTGCACCATCTGAAGTCACAGTGTTTCCACCTTTTCATCTCTGCCTGTGCAACAGCTATCACCAATCAGCCGTGTGTGCGGAGGTGGAAGCTGGGAAACAGGACGCCTTTACTTTTTGTCATCAGTCAGCAAGTTGACATTAGGGGAAATGACAAATCAGATAGTGAAAGCATGTCCCTGTTGCTGATTTGCACCCTTCTACATCAAATTTGATCTCCTTTGAAATCATCATCAACATCCACTTTACTTTTTTGTTTTATGTATCTTTCCATAATTTTATAAATTTCTTACATTTAAAAATACTTAAATGTCTTCAACAGTCATGATGTCAAAGTTTAAATCTGTTGTTATTCAGCCTGATACAGCCCCATGTCAATTTGCAAACTCATTTAAGTCCCTCATTTGAGGTTTTAGAACAACTTTTACTGACACATTTTCTGTCATTAGTAATGCCATGTTGTGTCTGCCATTCATGGCTCAGCTGAAAACACCCTAGTTGTCAAAGTGCTGATGGCCTTGGAGTGAGGATTATGTTCTCTATTCCTTTTTGTAAAGATGTATGTTGGGGAATTTACACATCAAAACCACCCTGCATTCAAGTTACATAATACTACGTGTTTCCCTTTGCACTGCTCTGGCTGCCAAATGTTTGTCTTATTTATGCAGAGTAAGACTGATTTTCTGTGTAATACACCAGTGTTGATATCCTTCCATGGTCTGCTCATATTCCTGCACACCTATTCTGGATGACCTTTTCTTAAATTTAAATCTGGGATTGCAGTTGGCTAAAGTATAACATTATGCCGGACATCGAATCATAAAATGAATTCATAAGACATTTAAATGAAAAAAGATTTATCTTAATGTTGTTTAATAGTAGCACAATGGATAGAGAACAGTCCCTTGCAGGTGAGCTTTTCCAACAACAGTTTCTGTTTTTGCATGTACAGTGTCCTCAGATTGTCTGTGACTCTCTCCTTCCAGCTGCCAGACAAGCCGAACATTCAGGTCACTGGCCGGCTATCATCCTCTACGCCATCATCAAGGAGGTGCCCCTGCGTAGGTGGAAGGAGTTCTTGCGTCTCCTCTCGGTGCCTGACCAGCAGATGGAGCGAGTGGACCTGGAGGCCGGTTTGGGCCTGGGCTCCATGGAGAGGCAGTACCAGATGCTGAGGCTGTGGAGCCAGCGCTCCTCTGCGGGCCTGAACGATGTTTTCTCCGCCTTACACTACATGGATTTATCCGGCTGTGCCCAGCTGCTGCAGGAAAGCCTGGAGAAGCTGCAGTGGAGGCCCGAGCCAAAGCAAGGTTTCACAGCCTGAAGGACTGACTGTGGTTTGACTGGGGCAATGCAGGACACCTGAGGTTGTACGTAGAGACACAAGTATGATACAGTTCATGATACAATTGGAAACAACAATGCTTAAACTGTAAACATCAGTGCACAATATGAGACACTTCAATTTCCTCTAAAGGACATTACTAACAGTAGTTGCTACAGTACAACCAGAGAAAACTGCAATAATATCATAAATGACCCGTACTGAGTATTGCAGATGTAGATTACAGTATAAGAGGTAAATGGCATTATGAAGTACCATGAGACGTCACACCACAATCTGAATATTTATTTTGATAATTTAACATCATAAAATGCACTGCAGAGAAGTGTATATGTCTTTCATTTATTTATATATATATATATATATACACACATATAAAAAAACATGAAATAAAATAAAGCTCAACCCAATAAAGAATTTAACTTTATTTTACATTCAGACTAACACTTAAAATGAAGCATGTACATTTAGAAAATAGTGTCAGCTGCAGAACTAGAGCTTGGATCGGCAAATGGCTTTGGCAAATGTGTGTGGTAAACTCAACCGCAGCAATCAGCATTCTTAAGAAGCACCTCCTGTCTCTTTATATAGATATTGTCATCTGGTAATCTGCAATAGGCTAGGTGAAGAAATACATTTGAAAAATCAATGAAGGGAAATTCCCTTCCGTTAATTAAAGCCTTTAGTTACACCAGCTAACCTCCAGCTTGTCGTGTGGTTTCTCTAAAAGGCCAACAGAGGAGGGTTGTGGTTTCACAGCAGTGTTGTAAGTTAAATAAACGTAACTGTATTCTGTGTGTAAAAAGTAAGCAAGGAAGTGTATCCTTGATTGGATGTACAAGATTATTTTACTTCAAGGAATCGGAGCTCGGTTTTACTTTCTTTTCTTTAGCATTTGGCTTCTAAAAGTAAAGACTTCTTCAATTTGAATATTTGAACTGTGTAAATATTTGTGTATATCCATGATGTTTGTGCAGGACTGCTGAGGATATTTTTCACCATCCTACGACTTCTCCTTTATCTTGTTTATCATGACAGTCTGGTACAACATGTCAGCCACAAATTTTTTTTTTTTTTTTGCAAAGAAAGAAAACTGAAATCCCCAAAGGACGTCAGATATTCCGTTTCCTACAAGTAAATGGTGTCGATGTGCAGTGCAGCTGGGTTTTTCCTCAGCACACATATTCCATTCACATGGATGGTTGTCTCTTGTGATGTTTGGGTATCTCATTTTGAGAGTTTTTGTGTTTCAGTTCAGTTTGCTGGTATTAAAGGATTTGGGTTTTCCCATTTAAGGAGTTCATAAATGAATGCTTTAATAAAAATCCAGGTCATTTTTCCAGTTATAATTGCTTGCATGATGTGTTACAGAGCTCAATGTGTGGTTTATCATACTGAAACTGATGTCACTTATGGCACCAGTCAAATATCATTATACAGTAAGTCATGAATAAAACTGTTAGCCACAGGGGGGGGGCATGGACTCAGTGTTTGAACAGCAGCAGCTGGTGGGCAGTTTCAAGCACAGGACACCATACAAAGGAAATAAAGGCAGGGAGCCTGAAGAGCTTTTATTCTTGAGTTGGATTAGACCAATCTCATGAATTGCAAATTATGTTTCTGCACAAAGAACAGCTGTCCTACATTGTCCATATTCCCTAGATGGAATAATAATAGGTCCCAGTTTGAGCAGCGTATAAAACATGACAACAAGAAGTTCTGGCAACAGGTTTAAAAACATATTTGCTTTCTTGCATAGTACAAACACATGTTGCTAAGCTGCCAATAAGCTGTACATGAACACAACATTTTGGTCGACCTGAGTCAGTCAAAAATTCTACAGGAGATATAGTGGTAATACTTTTTGAAATTGTGTTACTGCTTTTCTAATCATTTGTTGAACACTTCAACAGGCTGCACTATATTTGTTATTTGAGGACACTTATAGCTACAACATAAGAATCTATTGTTTCCAAAATGTTATGGCTGCAGTAAATAGACACACAATTTGGGTAAGAAAAGTCAAATTTAGGTGGCATGCTTTCTGCCTGTTTATGTTTTGCCTTTTGTGGAGGCGTTTTAATGACTTAAAAAAAAATATATATATATATATATGGTGATATATATATATATATTTTTTTTTTTTAACTTTCAGACCGTTTTCACCCTTTTAACATTCCTAGAAGCTCTAACCACTTTGCTCTGTCTGACTTGACGCAAAGGAACAGATTTGATCGCTGATTGTATGTTATATTTGTAACAGGATGTTACGAGTGCCTTTACTGTGGAATCGTGGTGTTCTCATTAGCATGCGCGTTAGTGGTTTCCACTGGCAACCGGATCCGCGCTCACAACAACAACAGCTCGCGCAGCAAACCTTCTGATGTCCTGACATCAGAAGAGAGACGGAGCCGGAGGAGTTTACCGAGATGTGAACCCTGTTGCGGTCAGTTTTCTTTTCTTTTTTTTTTTTTTTTTTTTTTTTTTTTTTTTTTAATCTTGTTGTTTTCTCTGTAAGTCTATTATGGACTTTAAAGAAAGAGCTAAAAACTCCATTACAGCTTATGTTGTGTGAGCGGACACGTTGTCCTTGGCAACACGGCCCACAGCTATTGAATTACCAAAAAAAAAAAAAAAAAAAAAAAAAAGGGGGCCTAGGTTTTCTGTGACAAAATGAGCTGGCACCAAGCTTATCGTTGAGTTTGTGTCCTTGTTCAGACTTTCCAAAGTCTCGGATATAGTTTTGTTTTTTTCCCCCACATTTTCTTGGGTTCGCTGTTTTCGACAAAAAGCCAAAATGCAGCAGGTGGGTTGAAGTCACACAACGGAGCTAATAGGCCATACACCTTAAGTGTGAAATGAAACATCATTAAAAAAAAAATTAGGAGTAATGGACGTTTTTCACTGCAGTGTGTATCAACTGATATCAGCAGTTATAATTTCTGAATTTCTACAGTGAATAAAAGATATGAGAAGGAGATATTGCAGATGTTGACAGCATAAATGTACTTAATCAAGGGGACAATCTTTTTAGTCACTAGAGACTTGGTCAAAACCTACCAAACCTACCAAAGGCTGGACCGTGGATAAAGCATGAAAGGGATTTTAATTTGAAATGAATACAGGAAGTTCTCATATGAATTTGGTAAAAATATTGGTAGCATAAATTCAGCAAGTACCCCACTAAACATGTTTGGGAGGACAAACAACACTGTAATCCACTATGAATAAGATCTTGACCTTTTTACATAAATGTCATCTGCTTTAGTTTCTGGGTCCTGGTATTGTGAATGCTAGCTCATTGTCACACCGGCATGGCTTACAAGGACATTGTCAAAATGTCTGTTTTGAAAAAAAAAGGCATATTGCTTGATGCTTTAATATAGTATGGTGAGTATTGATAATTATATCTTTCAACTTAAGTATAAAATAATTTGTATCTCATATCTCACATCTTGTTTTCTAACCACGAAATGTCAACGTCTTCAGCCGAAGACGCTATAACAGAGAGAGGCCTGCTGCCTCATCATGACTGCTTTAGTTCGACCCGGAGTCAATGTTTCAAAGCTCTGCAAGGACGGAGACAAGTTCCTTGAGGCTGGAGAGCCGGAGAAAGCCACGTCCCTGTACATGTCTGCCTTCAGGACTCACGCCATCTCTGCCGTGTCCCACATGCGGAAACGGGATAAGTCCTGCCTGGATTCGGTGATCTCTACTCTAGAAGGTTGGCTTGACAGTCATCATGAGAATCAGCCTGCCGAGGGTCTTAACAAAGGTCTTGCAGCAGTGTTCCTGTCCACACTCAGCCCCAACAACCTGTTTGCCACCATTTTCAAAATGGAGTCTCTTCTTCAGAGTGGAGGGCATGGATGCGAGGAGATTTCTGCTCGCTGCACTGCTCTACTTGAAGGGGAACAAAACTCTCACCCGGAAGGTTCAACTCGCGTTTTGTTGGAGATAACTCGAGCCCTGGCCTGCTTGGTCTCAGAGCCTCACAGTTTCAAGGGGCTCAAGCTTTACCTCAAAGCTTATCGGAGTAAGAAATCTGAAACTGTCACACTGGTGAAGAGCAGACAGGCTGGGCACCTGCCCAAAATAGTGACGGCCTTCACAGAGCAAATAATGTGCACACATCCCTCTCTGATGTTTGACAGCACATGGGCAGTGACAACAAAGTATAATGATAAGCTAGATATTGAGGCTTCTTCTTCAAGCATTGAGTTTTTGTTGGCTATCTCACCTGAGAGTAGAGAAGTTCGGGAGCTTCAAGCAGCTTATTTGTTTTTGACAGGCAGGTTTGGAGACAGTGTGGAGGTCTACTCTGCTCTCTTGCATCATGGTCACCATCAGAAAATGTCGGAAAGTAATACAGACAAATTATTCCAAGACACTCCCGAGAGGACAGCCAGACTCTTGACCAGTCGAGCAGCTGCCTGCTTCTCAGCAGGAGCAAGGACCGCAGAGGAGTGCAGAGATCTGGGAAAAGCATTTGAGATCCACCCTGCCACCGCCCGAATCTACTTCCAAAAGCTCTTCACAGATCATGGCACCGGGGTGGCTGCACGAAACCATCTCCGGCAGCAGGCAGGGAGGGGCCTGTCTGGTTACAGGGAGAGGGTTCTCCTCCGTACAGACCTGCGATCCACTGAAGGAGTTGAACTCCTGGACCCTGTGATTACTCAGTTACGGACTCTGTGTCATTTAGAGCCTGATGGGGGAGGCAGAGAGTTACGGGTCCGACTGGCTGACTGTCTCCTCCTCAGAGGGGAACACAAAGAAGCCCTCTCTATCTGTAGCCAGCTGGCTGCTGCACAAGGTCAGCAGAGCTATCAAAACACAGTACAGGTGCTTCGTGGATATGCGCGACTTCTCTCTGATGACCACAAGGGGGCATTAGAAGACTTCCAGGCTGTGATTGAACACAACACCCCCCATCCCTCCAGCTGTGTGAGGGCCCTTTGTGGCAGGGGGCTCCTGCGCATGATGGGTGGCTTAAACTATCTCACAGCTCTAGACTACGTGACTGCCAGCAGGCTGCATCCTCAGGAAACCGCATTGACTGTTCGTTGCTTGGTGCCGTGGAACTACCGAGGGTTGCTGTCGACTGTTCTACTGGAGCAGGGACGAGTCATGCTGGAGGGGAAGGGAGCGCACAAATCCAAGTCCAGTTCTACTGAAGACTCCCGGCGGCCCCAACAGGAGGACCAGCACCTGCAGGCCCCATCAGAGAGAGACAACCACAGATCAGGGTATGATGTTTGTCTCACATACAGTCTGATCATTATTCCTTTCTTAAAGAAGAAATTTGGACATGTCACGGCAATAAAAGCACACGTGTACGTAATAAAATTATGGATCACTGTATTCGTTTCAGCAGCTTCAGTTTCAGGGTCCATTTGACTGTGTGTGCTTTGCGTGTTGCACTGTTATTGCACTGCCTATTGGGACACTTAAATAAAACACGGCCATTGTGGAGGTTATTTGTAACACCTGTACATGTAGCTCCAACTATAACAAGTACAAAGGGGACAGCAGTGTGGTGCAGTGGTTAGCACTGTCGCCTCACAGTAAGAAGCTGGTCGACTGGGGCCTTTGTGTGTGGATTTTTGCATGTTCTCCCTTCGTCTGAGTGGCTTTCCTCAAGTGTTCTGGTTTCCTTCCACAGTCCAAAGACATGCCTGCTAGATTAACTGGTGACTCCAAATTGGCCGTAGGTGAACGTGAGCATGAATGTTTTTCTGTGTTTCTATGTGGTCACTGTGATGAACTGGTGACCTATCCAGGGTGTACCCCTCCTTCGCCCAAAGCCAGTGGGGATAGACTCCAGTCCCCCCGGGACACTGAAAAAGGGGGGTATAGATAATGGATGGATGGACGAGCGAAAAGGACTAAAATCTATGATATTGATTATACAATTTCCACAAGTAGTTTATTCAGTTCTGTGCTACTTTTTCATCTAAATGAAATTACGACTATTATATTTCAGTTTGTGATCTCTGCTCTAATGAAAGTTCTCATTCATGTTTTCACAGTTACTTTGCACCTTTTCCTGTTTTGTACCTTAGGACTCCTGCCGGTGTCCAGTCCTTGGCGGCGTTGCTGATGGAGCTCCAGACCAGTGCTGATGGGCCTCAGATCCTGGCAGCTGATGCCTTGTACCAGCTCGGTCGGGTGGAGGAGGCCTACCGGCTGCTGCTCTCCGTCGGGCCCACCAATCCTCGGGCACCAATCCTGGCTCGCCTCGCCCTGCTGCAGCTGCACAGAGGCTTTCTGTATGACACTAATCAGGTACGTAGGTTAGAGGCGCTAACAAGTTCCAAGGTGTGCTGCCACCTATGCATGATAATTTAAATATTATTTATTGTGGAAATAATCTGCCACTTAAAGATTTGGCAAATGTTTTAATCAGCGATTTCACAGTCTTATTTGTAATTTCTGCACATTGGCATAAATGTTTGGGAACACCTGCTATTAGTGTTTTTCAAACCTGATGCCACAATGAATCAGTGCAGAAAATCTATTCTTGTCTCACCACACCAACTACAGGCACACACGTACAAATATACCACTGCAGGACTGCAACAAGATGAACTACAAGAACAATTCAGCAGTCAAGAGATTCATTAAAATAACCACCTGCATGTTACACACTACTTGCAATACATTTGATTTGGCCTTTCTCTTTTTTAATTGATAAATTGAATTAATAAAGTTGAAATGAGTCCTGAAGGATGCATAAATATCAATTGTATTTCTGGTGAGCATGTTAGACTTCAGCTTGCAAAGTTTACCCACTGGTCTATGTTAATATGTAGATTCACATTTTGTAGTTGTTGTTGAAAGGGTTGAAACACATTGAAACTGCATAGTAAAAAGCAATTTAGTTGCTAAACTTATGCAAGAGAAATCTGTGTTCATGGTGATATTAATACTATATATTAATAGTCTAATAGTCTGAGCCGATCTCAACTGGTGCTTACTATCTTTATTTCTTAATTTCACAGCTTCCACAGTAAAAGAGATAAAGATTTCATTTCATCCATTTTCCCTGCAGTTGCTGAAAAAGCTCATCCTGTGTGGTGATACCAGCTGCTTGCGCCCCCTGTTGTCAGTGGCACAACAGAAGGACCGGACGCTGCTGCAGGGACACTGTCACTCAGCTGCAAAACGCATCCTGCATGGCACAAGAGAGGAGAGCGCTGTCAGGGAGGCTGTGGCCTATTTCTCCATCGCTATTATGGCTTCTGGTGATTAGAATCTGATTGATGAGTCGTTGATATTCTTTGATCCATGTCTGATCGTTAATAATAACACTCACAGTGGTTGTGACACATTAATCGAGATATAATGAATGATTGGAGGGATAAAGACAAAGATTGGCACAAAACAGTGAAACGAGATCTTTTTTTTTTTTTTTTTTAAATGCTGTAAAATGAATGAAGTAATCCTGTCTTTCAAGGGGGCGAGGCAGCCGACTCCCTGCTGGAGAGAGCGAGGTGTTATGCCCTGCTGGGCCAACGAAAGACAGCCATATTTGATTTCAGTGCCATTTTGAAGGACCACCCTAAACACGTGCAGGCCCTCTGTGGAAGAGGTTTCACACATCTCATGCTGAATCAACAAAAGGTAATCTTGAGTTGAAAGACTGTCGAAACATTATGGCACATTTTACCCTTTTTTTTTTCCTCTGACCTTCTCAATCAATTTAAAAAAAAAAGTATACAGTGACATGTGTCATCCTGCTTATATTGACCGACGTAAGCGGGAAGAAAGAGGAAAAAGATGTATAAAAAAATGCATAAAATTTTCCTCTTCCCGCCAGGAATGCACACATGATATCCTGGCGGCACTTCAGATAAACACTGACATAGTCACCAAAGACATCCTGTCACTCAAGGACAGGGCACGAAATCTGGTCTGTGATTGGCTGCATCAGTTCTGTCGTGCCGGCCTCTCAGACATTGTGGTCTCTAATGCTGTTCCCTGCCATGAAGAGCAGCTCAGGGAAGCTTTTATAATTGGTGGCGCTCTGATGAGGACTGACTGCAGAGACCCTAGGTGGCATCTTCTCTATGTGGACATCCTCTTGGCTAAAGGTGAGATGGTAACTTTACCAAACAATGCTGCTGGAATTATGACTGGGATCCTTGATGTCACTGGAAATGATCTGGTTTGGAGGTCATGGTTTCTGCTGTGTGGTGTTTCCAATTTGATTAAAAGGACAATTGCACCTGTCGCTTCTTATTTACAGTCATCCTCACTCCTTCTGTTATGGTCCATCTGCTCCAGGTGACGTTAAGGCAGCAGGCGCTCATCTGTGCCAGATATTTGGTCAGGAGCCAAGAGATGCGGTGGCCCAGGCCAGGGTGGGTGTAGTGGAGGCCTGGCAGAAGAACTACCGCAGCGCAGCTCGCCGGCTAAGTAAACTGACGGAGAAGGATACATCTAGTCTGGAGTTCTTGCTGGCCCTCATCCCATTTAATCAGCGAAAATACATCGCGCAGGTAAGCCATGAGCAGGAATCCCAGATTCAGTACCGAATGAGTAAATCATCAGCATATCAGTTTTATCTGAAGACATTTCCAAGGAGAGGACTAAAATATTTACCCAAAATAGAGAGTCTTTATAGTTAAGGGGCACAAAAAGTCCCACAATGATCTCTGAAATTCCAGCCATGAGTGCAATGGTTTTAGTGGGAAAGGCCACACACGTGTATATTATTATATCTCTGTCTTTATTTGATAAGTGTATATATTTTTATGGTATTCATTGTTGTTAATCACTTATTCATTCATTTATTCCACTTGTTTGCTGCTGTAAAGTGAAATTCCTCAGTGGGGATCCATCCATCCATCTATCTGTTAACTAGAACTATCTATTCTAAATAAAGGGTATTTATGCATTTATAAATTACCTTGTAATTGTTTGGTATCCACACTGTATAACAGGCAGCAGCGCAGGAGGCCAGCAGTGTGTCATCAGGGGGCCAGTGGGATCAGGCGCTCACACTCTTGGCTGTGGCAGTACAAGCAGTGGGTAATCAGAAGCTGCAGTATCTTCGCCAGCGGGCTGCCTGCCTGGCACAGCTGGGTTTACATGAGAGGGCCGTAGCTGACCTGGATAGAGTTATCCAGAAGCACAGGGGACCTGACTGTAGCTGCTCAGACGACCCTCAAGTCCGGACGGAGGATCTGTGCCGGCGAGGTCGCAGCCTGGTGCTCTGCTCCAGAGAAGGAGCAGCTCTGGAGGACTTCACCCAGGCCCTGGAGCTCCACAGGGACCAGGCCATCCAGTGTGTGGAGGCCGGTCTGGGCAGGTTTCGACTGGCTGAATGCTTCCTGAGGGGGGCGCTGCAGCACTATGGGGAGCAGCAGCTCAGTAAGGCTTGGACACTGATTGAATGTGGCCTCCTTGTAGACAGTGAGAACATAGAGCTTCGTAGACTGAGGGCACGGGTCAAACGGGAAGTGGCCAGTCCTTGCAACGTCAACTAGTGTTCATGGAGAAACAAACTGGACACAGAATCTCCACCTCAGCTCATAACATGTAATCATGTCTGTGCCTATACCTCAACATCTCCTGTTGTGGAGGAACAATCTAATTGATGGATAATCTTCCAGACTTTTATAAGATGTTTCAGGGTCACATTATATCTTCCATGTTTCATTTAAATTCATAGGATTAACAGCAGTGTCCGCTAACAATCAGTATCTCTGTAGTTATGTCAAAGCAGTATATTAAATATGAGAGGATTATGTTAGTACAGATATTCAACACTACAACCACCTTAATTTTGCAGGTTCATACATTCATGACATAAACATCACTAACTAAATTATTTAATTATTGTGAAAATGGACAAAACAATACAGATTATGTTGTATGAAAAACAAAAATCATTTAACATGAAATTAAATAGCGTCGTTTATTTAAAACCATCACACCTAGATAAAAGATTTAAGAAAGTGTCAAGTGTGCAGGTTTTACACTTCCAAAATGGAGGCATTTGTTTAATTATATCCATGGCAGCAAACACAACGTAATATGCAGAAATACAGGAAAACATGAATACATACTAGAATTTAGTCCATACATTAGTACTCTTCTCCGATAAAGTAGGACTTCATCATTTAGCATAATATTTATATGTAGCACCACATTTATGCATATACTGTTTGTGCATCTTGTGTTCAGATGCAACACATACTTTGGTTCTATGCAGACACGGTTATGTATTGTGGTTCCATGTTGCCAAAGTAGGATTTCTCCCACTCACTCATGAGGTTGAAGTGCAGCGGACGGTCACAGAAGGTGCAGGAAGCCATGCCTGGGATGTTGAGGTGGAGACCCGCCTCCTGCCACACCTCCACCAGCTTCTCTGGAAATGCAACAGACATTTGTAAGAATTAAACAGGTAAAGACTGATATTTTTTGTTGTTGCCATTTTTATCTTTAAAAGTCAGTTCTGTCACGGTGTGAGTTTTGCTTCTGAGGGATAACAATTTTAAAATCCCTACAGAGTACTGTCACTTTGCATCGTAGCATATCCGATGGCAAGTGGGTGTCGAGGGATCCATAAATGCTTACAAAGTCAATCTCTAAAGACAAACATAAATCATCTGTGCTGGACTTTTCCCCCACTTAACTTAATTGGATGTTTCCCAGGACAACTCTGACCGAATTGTGTTGAGGATCCCCACACTCACCCACAAAATACTCCATCATGTCAGGCTTGTGGTGAGGAGACGGAGCCAGACGCAGCAGCTCCTCTCCACGGGGCACTGTGGGGTAGTTGATGGCCTGGACGTAGATGTTGTGACTCTCCAGCAGGGTGTCACACACCTTGGTGTTCAGCTCAGCGTTGCCGACCTAGAAAATGAACCATTGGAAGACGACATGAGCCATTTGGTGGATGATTTTATTCAACGCTGTCGGGCTGTACATGAATGAATCAAAGCCAGTGCTGCGGTGCCTGTGGACTAATTACAAACCGTTTAGTTCCTTTAGTTGTGACTGATTCATAATTTGATGCATTTCAAAAATCAACTACAAATGAATTGAATTAGGATCCAAAAGATTTAGTACAAATGTCAAAATTAAATGGTGTATTAATTTTTAAATGGAATTACAAACTGAATGGTATCTCAAACAGATTTAAATATCTATGGCTAAAATGGAACTTAAATTGCTTAATGTATAAATGTGATCGTAATTACAAACTTAAAAGTGTAAAATTATTACAGTGGCACACTGCAGACTGCATCTTATCTGTGCTGCACTTTCAGAGTTGACAATAGACCTCGTTCACAGCAGACATTTTGACTTGAGAAAATTTAATTTAATTTAATGCCTTTAATTTTCAGGGTAGTGAGGAAGTGTTTGGCAGATATTCAGAATATGTCATCACAGAATAGTCAAATAAGGAGATAAATCTCCTTAAATCTTCATACCCGTATGGGGATGATGTGACTGGGGCAGTTGACCACAGGCAGGCCTTTATCCATGAGCAGCTGCCTCATGTGTTTCACGTTCCTCTGGTGGTTTCTGCGGAGCACCTGCCCTTCAGGGCTCTTCAGGACCCGCACAGACTCCAGGGCTCCGGCCAGGATCATCGGAGGCAGGGCAGTAGTGAAGATAAAGCCCGCAGCGTAGGAGCGCACCGTGTCCACCAGGGCGGCGCTGCTGGCTATGTAGCCTCCCACACAACCAAAGGCTTTGCCTGGAACAGTAACAGGGGACAAATTGTATGAGAGCTAAGGAGACATGAAATAATCAGTGATGGGACGTATGTTTACTCGGGTATAAATGTAACTGAGAATGCCTGCTAAATAATGCTTGAATTTTCTATTCTGTTACATTTTAGAGGGACTCCATGCATACATTTGACAGCTATTTGATTTAAACTATCCAACAATATAAAAACTGCTATAATAATATTATTGGAATAAAAATACATTTATATAACCTATACAATGGCATGGCATTCAGAAAATAGCCATAATACGTCATTTTAATACATATTTTTCAATGACACTTCTGTAAGTCTGGATGAAAAGAATGTTTATTGTTTTTTTTCATTGCAGTATTGCTACAAAAATAATTTGATTAATTCTCTGCACCATAAAAAAAATAATGCTTAACATTTTTAACATCTTAACAAAGTTTTCTAATTTGTAGGGATTCAATTATATATCTAATTATATAATACAGATAGGCCTGTGACCCAATAAACAGCCTATATAGTCTGTATGTAGTTGAGCTGAGATGAAGCTTTTACAAATAAAACTTGTATTGAGTAAACTGATATTCTAAATAACTTACCAATGGTTATTTACTTTTCTGCATCAGATTATGATATTGCCATAATAAAGCAAATGAAAGCTGAACTTGGTGTGATGACACACCACTAATATATAATTAGTGAATTCAATTTGAGCTTGTTTGTTTATTAATTGCCAAGTCTACACCTGCAAATATTTCTGGAAAAGGTCAAATGTTGTAATTCAGGATTAGTTTCCAGGAATTTCTACCTAAAACGTTGCAGTCATCACAAACACAGCACGGACTGCTGGATGGTTTTATCAGTACAACCAGAGAGGGAGTAGAGCCGACACCCTGCTGATAAAACCTCTGCTTCTTCTGATGAGCGCTCCCTCCTGTCCTGCCCTCATTTAACCAACATAAAGAGCAGCATCATACGTGTTGAGAGTTATTGATGCTATGTTGGCAATATGACAGTGACAGTTGGTGCAGGAATGGCTGTCAATGGGAGTTTATCCAAGAAGAGAGACAATTTATCTATGACGGTTTGAAGCTGTTTGTCTTATAGGTGAAAGGACATGTTGGTGGATCACTGGTGTCCATTATCCGTGTGGAAGTGGCTTCAATGTGTTTTTGTTTTTTTTGTATTAAAAGACTAATTCGTTATACCTTTGACAAATAAAAAAATGAAAAGGAAAACGGTAGCCTTACTTGTACATTTTTAACACAAAGAAGTAGATTTTCCTCAAAAGTAACTCACCTAAGGTCCCAGAAACAATGTCAATCTTGTGCAAAATGTTGTCTCTCTCGCCCACTCCAGCTCCGTGGGCTCCATACAGACCCACAGCGTGAACTTCATCAACGAACGTCAGAGCTCCATAACGATGAGCCACATCGCACAGCTCTTCCAGAGGACATATGGCACCTGATACCCCCAGACAAATAGGTGGTATAATTACAAACTGTGTATAGGTGAACAGCAGGACATCAAAGCTGCAAATGTCATCACTGCGTAACATCTATGTATATATATATATATACATATACATATATAAGTGTTAACTATATGCTGAAAAAGAGTCATTTTTAGTATTTGGAAATATTAAAAGCACACCTATCTACAAAACAAACAAAAAATTCTGTCAAAATTACTTTTTTGTTGTAAAAAATAGGATCAAAGTCATTCATTCGGTCTACTTCAGCTTTATTGTGATGTCACAGAAAAATAGAGCTAAGGTGAGAAAACTAATCCCTCCCATTGGAGACGGTGATGAATGACAGATAACCATTTAATGTTATGCACACTCCAATTCTGGCTTTCTCTTTATAAGCTATGAACTATAACCTTATTCTGACTGCTGGGCTGCTTATTATTATTATTATTATTATTATAACCACACAGCTCCACTATACAGTCAACTGAGAATTCCACAGACACACATTGGTTGGTGATTGATTTTTTTTTCTCTGTAAAACTACTGCACACATTTAATTTGGATCCCTCTCTGTATGTGAATTTCATTTGACTCTGAAGGTAATTGATTCATGTCCAAATTCTTCTGTGTATAAAGAATAAGTCAGTAGGTTTACTCCCTGTTATTTATCTGATTAATTATATGAATATATTCAGTCCAAATAATGTCCTTGATCACTGCTACTTAATGATCCCCTCTGGCCATGTTCAAAGATGTAGAAAAACCCTCTGCTTTGAAGAATAATTTGCGTCTTATTATTTTTTGATCAACAAGTTCAATTAACAGGTGAGAGATTCTTTAAAGGATTCCTACGCCTCCCTGATGAATATGCAAATATTTTCATTCACTGAACACCCGTTCTCAGTGCATAGTATGTGCAATGCAAACTTATAACTTTCACATCATGTGTTAAGTTAGCCCGTTGGCATTAAAAAAAAAACACAGTTGTGCTGTCACGACTCCTGCTTGGTAACATTTTAGCTGAGCACAGAGACATTTTACACTTTCAGCAGAAGAATTTGAAAACAGTCTTCTCGTGTCAAACTCTGAACATACAATACGGTACCAGTGAAAACCTTCGATGCTGAAAGTAAACTGAGTGGCAAGTTTATAGTTAATCATTTGTTCATATTTTATTTTATAATTATTTGTCTATTTATTCGTTGCTTGTTCAGTTACGAGGTGCTAAGGCTAAGACAGATGCTGTATGATGATGATTTAGGTTGATGTATAGTATAAGGTCCTTGTATGAGGATTGTTTGGGTTATTGAGTAGGTACTAGCGTAGGCTTTTTCTTGCTATACAGGCCAGGTTAGATCTAGGCCTCCTGTGAGACACACGGCTGTAAGATTTTAGTTTGTCTCCATGTTGTACAATATGATATTTGTATAAACAACATGCCAGTGTTTTTAGTGTGATTTTTGGGTTTCAAGAGATATAGGCCGCTCCTCCACGACAGGTAGTGAGAAAAAAACAACAACATGTAAACAGAGCAAAATCTGTTTCATTTAAATTCCTCAGAGTAACCACTGTTTGCCTTTATGACAACACACTATGAGCAATATGTTGAGGTCATCATCCAGGAAGGGGAATTATAAGAACTTTGATAGTTGCTTCAAGTGTAGTAAAAAAAAAAGGAGATAAAACTGGCTCTCATGAGGAACGCTGGACTTTAGGTCCAGTGGAAATCTGGACTGTGGTTCCACCCGCTGTCTTTTGTGAGACGCAGAGAAGGTATCTGCATATTTCTACCGCGTTCAAGGCAATGCTTATCCGACATGACTACCACAACATACTGCAGCAACACATCATCCTATCTGGTTTGTGCTTAGTGTCCTGTTTTTCAACAGGACAATGATACACCACCAGGCTTGTTTTACAAAAAGTGCTGCATCAGATGACCTGGCCTCTAAAATCACCAAACCTAAACCCATCTGTGGTGGTTTGGGATGAGATGGACCACAACGTGGAGGATAAACTGCCTACAAATTCATATGTGGAAACTCCTTCCAGATTTTCTTTGTTTATATATATTTTTTAACATAAATCCAAATGTGTTATTTCATAGTAATGAAATGTCGTCAGTTTCGTTCTCCAGAAAAAAAGAAAAGAAAAAAAGAGTAGGTGTATCCCCACGGCGGGATTTATAAAGTCATCTTATCTTTTCTGATCTGATTTTATATTATCAAACTTTTCACTGGTACTGCACATTCTTCACGGTGAAGGTCAGACATGCGGAATACATTTTTTGAGTCAACTTCAGCATTTCATGATACTCACCGTCCATTGAGTGCACAGTCTCGAATGCCACTATTTTTGGTGTCTTAGGGTCTGAGCGTTGGAGCAGTTCCTCCAGGTGACGACTGTCATTGTGGCGGAAGATGAAGCGTTTGACTCCACTGTTCCTGATGCCCTGAATCATTGATGCGTGGTTCCCTGCATCAGAGTAGATCTCGCACCCTGTATACATCACAGTGAACATTCCATGAAAACAGAGGACATGATTTCTATTTATCAATTCTGAGATACTATTCACCTTTTTTTTACAAAGTGTATATGAAATATTAATATTTAAAAGTGTAATTGGCCGTGAGCTCTGCCCTTTCCAGGAGTGTCGTCATCTGAATCTATTAATATGAGTTATGGCGGAAAGGTCAGTATTTACCTGGCAGCATCTTAGCCAGAGTGAAGAGGGTGGAGTCATTGGCCACGAAGCAGGAGGAGAAGACCAAAGCTCTATCTTTCTGGTGTAGCTGGGCGAGCTCCTTCTCCAGAGACACGTGGAAGTTACTGGTACCTGAGATGTTCCTGGTCCCACCTGCTCCTGCACCGTTCCTGTCCAAGGACTCTCTGAGGACAGAAATATGTCGCCAAAATTTGTTTTTGAATCATTCACATTTAAAGTGATCAACTTAAATAATTGCATTAAAAATACTTGTACATAACTTGAATCACATAGACTGACTTGAATTGTAGTATTCAACTTGAAAAACTGCATTGGAAAAACTAACTTTGAACAAGCACAATTTGAAATTGAATATTTATTTTAAAACAGAGTTTTAGTAAACTTGGAAATAGATGTAATATTATGAAATTGCATTAATTTGCTCCTAAAATGTGTTTCGTCCTCAGAAAATTCAACTCTGTGAAATTCCACATTCAGTTCCCAGCTCAATGTTTTCCATGTTAACCATCTCAATTGTCTGATACCATGCTAATATCATAATTAATACTCAACACCAACTTCCATTAGATTTTCTGATATGTGGTCATACAGCAAAGGTTTGGACAGGTCATTTAAATGCGGTGCATTTGGAGTACCCGGATGTCGTGTCGGAGTCTTGGTTTCGTAACGTATCTCAAAGTACCAAAGTATTGATGTCGCACAGAAGACATCAATATATATATATATATATATATATATATATTTTTTTTACCGTGTGGGTGACACAGGAGTCACGAAAACACGTTTTCATTTGCGTAAAATGACCAAATAAAGCAACCAGCTATTTTCGCGGGTTCAAATATTAGGTTCGTCATTTCCGGTAAGTACACGATGGTTCTGTTCGGGGAAAAAACACATGAGCTGTTTTGAAATGACGATGTTTAAACGTTACTCAAAGGACCCTAAACCCTGTACTGGCTCTGCAAACTAAGAAACATGTTATTTTACCTGATAGCTCCGAGGACCCTGGGGTGCCGGCTCATTCCCAGATAGTCGTTGCTGCACCAGACGGACACCTGCGAGCCCTCCTGCCCGGAGACGGAGTAATCCTCAGCGAAAGGGAAGTCCTCAGCACTCCTGTTCACCGTCTTGAAGACTCTGTAAGTGTGGTCCTTCTTTTTCTCAGCAATCTTCTCCATGAAGAGGTGATCATAGTCGTAGCTGGGGCCATCTGCAGGAAGGTTTGACTTCAAATCAATTGCAGCACTCAACAGCCATCTAGGCTATATGATTATTAATTAGTTATTATTATTATTTTTTTTTTTTTACAAGATGACACCATATTAGATTGGAGACGTAACGATTACCCATGTTGTCTTTGAGGAGATGAGTGACAGTGTTGGTTTGAACTGATGTTGGGAAGACTGAATCCTTGAAATCTTTCAACAGAGAAGTCATCAAACCTGTGAGAGAGTTGGTAAAGACGTGTGTTTGTCAAATGTGCTTCTATTAAAGTTTGAATTCTGTTTTTGCACGACAGCACCACAGCTGGTCATTTCCTCCTACCATCTTTGACGTCCTCCTGTACTTCAGGGCTGGCTCGGACCAGCTCAATCTGAGAGGTGACAAAAGGGCAGCCCTTGGACACAAACGTGGCCACCTGAGTGGCAGTTTGGGCAAACAGCCTCCTTTGGTCCACCACGGGAAGTCCTGGACTCCTGGGTTTGGTGGGTGAGATGCTCAGCTTGGCCTCCAGAGAGCTCACGGTGATCTGACGGGCGATGATGGGGCACTGGTCTGCCAGAGACAACAAGGCGGCTCCGGTTCTCCTTAAAGCTGGCCGTGGAGCTGACTTCAGGAAGGGGCAGTGATGAAGGAAGGCAGCCATGGTACTGGAGCTGTTCTTACTCTGAGTTAAGACGGAGGACAGGAATGTCATTATATCCCTTAACATTACAAATCGTGTGCAATAGATTTGGAAAGACTGTGAATTGCATTGCATTCAGGCAGTGCAGAAGAGTGGTATATGTGTGCTTTTTCCTTAAGGAATAAAGTACACAATACCTACAGGTAAACTAAAATATCAACCCCTAACGTAGTCAGGTGACCAGACTGTGAAATGGACTGGGGTATGACTCAACTGGGCAGTGTAAAAGTGTGTAATGGTCGAGTTTAGCTGCAGAGAGCAGCAGGTTCCTCCTCCTGGGTGCGGCATGTAGATGCTGCTTATCTCCACTCTGCAGGCGCTCGAGAGCTGCCATGGCAGATAATAAGCCGAGTCTTATTACCGCACAAGCTATACAATAAGTTCTCATAAAACACTGCAAGGTTGCCTCATATTTTTATTTTTTATTTGACTAATAACTATTTCCCCGCTGTTAAGAGAAAAAAACTGAATTCGATATTCAGCCAATACATAATCCATACAATAATAAAACATAAACTGATCCATATTTGACTGTACGGATGAGCACCTGTTTGTTGTTTGGTTTACAACCAGGCTGGTTTTGTCGTCCCCCCACCATCTACTGTGGTCAGCAGATAGAGCACTTCTTGGGATCTGTGGCTTCATTTTGTGGTTTGATGTTATCTTAAGCACACAGCACCATTTAAACACCACAAGTACGTCACATTTTTATTCTTTCTCCATGTTGTTTTTTAAGGTAATACATTTAACTAATGACAATGCGCCAAAAAACAAAAAACGGATCAAATCCTTGAGCTGCCATGTATGAATTGGTTCGTCTTGCTCAACAAAATGAACAAACAGTGAAAAATTAAGAAATAAAGCCTTTATAAATATAAGTATAGCGCTGCTACCAATTATAACATAACACAATTAACACTAAAACAAAACTAAGGGCGATATTTGTGGTGATAATAACCATAATGAAACAATTAGGATGTCAGGAAGCTCACCTGTTGACCTGCACTGAGGACGAACTTCAAAACAGCAAATGGACGGGAGGTCAGAGAGCGTCGACAGTTGTTGGTCAGTTGTTGAAGAGCATTATGTAATCAGCTTCGCTCCCACCCTTCAGAGGGGACATGTGGGCCTCGAAGGGAGTTGTTTGCGTGTGTGTGGGAGGTGCAAAGATGCTGATAAGGTTCCTTTAAAGTAGTGACACGCTGCGTCGTGTAAAGTAGACGCTCGGTTGGGCATTTTACTTTAATGCCCGAGCGTAAATAATAATCTGTTAAACTAGTGATGCTTTATTACATAAACACACGTGGAAATAGCACGACCTTCATCTTCAGCTTATGGCTCGTCGAGCTATTACGACATAAAAAAGAAAATGTAAAAATGGAAGAATTTGTGATATTATGTGCGATTGAAATATTATTAGACAGAATGTTGCTGTAAACTCAAACTGTAACATTCTTATTCTTCTACGTAATTACTGAAGAGATAATACTCTGGCAGGGATATAGTAGTAATTTATGTTAACTTTTAATGCATAAATAAGGAGACATGAGACATTATTAAATTGTGAATGGTTTCCACTGGTGAGACAGTTGACACATATTTATAAAGGATTTGTTAATATGTGTAATTGCCTACAACTACATGTGGGGTATTCATGTTATCTTTTATAAATGCTAAATTTGGTTGAATTTGTTAAATAAAAGTACCTGCACAGCAATGTTAAAATATTCCATTACAAGTGAAAGTCCTACATAAGCATTATTAGCAAAATATAGTTAAGGTATTAAAGTAAAAGTACTGCTTTGGTCCCTCTGATTTATATATTATTATATGTGACATCAGGAGATTATTAACACTGAAGCATTAGTGTGCAAACAGCATGTTGTAACTGCTGCAGGTGGAGCTGGTTTGAACTACTGTATAAACAGTCTTATATACAGGGACAGCAGATACATTTAAAGGGTTGCAGGAACATTACTGAAAAAAAGTTCTGGTCCACAAATCTGTTTTCAGTTTTTTTTAAATTGAAATTTAACCATTTGAAAAGTTTAGAGGGGGAAATTGGTTGCCGCTGTTCACTACTTTTTAGATATCTAAAGTGTGACCCGAAAAAGGTCAGAAGCTACTGGTTTCATCTTTAATAATGTGTTGTCTTTTAAAAGCTTGTTGTATTGTCCATTTTATTAAATCATAACTAACTAAAGCTGTCAAATACATGGAGTAGTGTAAAAAGTACCATATTTCCTTTTGAAATGTTGTGGCGTGGAAGTATAAGGGAGCATCAAATGGAAATACTTGAAGTAACGTAAGTACATCAAAATTGTGTACATTTGAGTTATTTGAGTAGATAAATATGGTTACTTCCAACACTGAACATACTTTGTTATAATAGGAAAGAAATCGCTACAGCAGTTTTACCACAATAACTTTTGGCACATTTTATGTTGAAAGAATATTATAGCAATATTAATAATGACACCGAAAGGGATGTCATTAATACATCTGTCTTAACAAGGACTATTACAATGAATATTATAGCTACCTAGATCATAAAAACACAAATACATTTTAAATTTTCAGATACAGGCAATATCCATAATACGTTCACATAAACTCACTTTTAAAATCTTCACTTAACAACCTAAATGGGGTATTGATTCAGAACCGATTGCAGCAAGTCTACAAATATCTCCGGAAATAAATACTGCCTGTCTGCTTGACGAGCCGCTCCTGGTTCTCTGTTCTTTGTTCTGCCTGTTCTCTGTAAAACTGACACCACATCAGCCAGCCTGTAATTAAGCGTTCACCCTGACAGTGTGTGTGTGTGTGTGTGTGTGTGTGTGTGTGTGTGTGTGTGTGTGTGTGTGTGTGTGTGTGTGTGTGTGTGTGTGTGTGTGTGTGTGTGTGTGTGTGTGTGTACTCTAACCAGCAGATAGTGTATTCATCGGTCTTTTATGAATCGCTGCGCGCGTGGAGGCGGAGTTATTTTTTTTCCCTGTTGCTGTCGACGTGCTGGGTCCATCTCATCCCGACTGGAGCGCAGGACATCAGCAGCCACCATCCTCCTCCCTGACAAGGACAATCTTTCCGGAAGCGCACAGGGGAACCGGACAATCTTTTTTTTTTTTTTTTTTTTTTTCTTTCCCCCTGAATAAGGCATAAGATCGCACCGAAAGAAGCAAGATGCTGGCCTGTACAGAGATGATCACCATGTGTCTCCAGTCTGCCAAGCACGATCATCTGAGAAAACAGCAGGAGCTTGACCACAACCAAAATCAAAGCACCTCTCTATTCCAGGATGTGAGTACACACCGTTTTACCAGAATTACAAAATACAACCTCTTTCTTTTAATACATCTTTTTGGAATAATTTTCATGAATCTTGTGCGTGCTGGTGTCCATATTCAGACCTGATCTGCTCGTGTTTTTTTTTTTTTTTTTTTTTTGGTGGGGGGAGGGGATGGGGGGGGGTCGTTGCACAAACGCTCAATATGAGTAATGCACTGTCCTTCATTCTTCTCTTTATGAATGATTCATATTGAGTTAATGCATGTCAATCCGCCATTCATATGGGCTTGATGTACAGCAGCGCTATTATGTAAGAAAGGTGAGTGCATGTCCATTATTGCGTCAATAATAAGAGAAACCCAACACAACTCGTCATCTGACGTTCAATTTAAATATTATTATTTTTTGGATTGAATTGACCTTTTACCTACAAAGAAATGCAGTGTAGTTATTTTGATGAGGTTATTTACCGGAGTTACATATTATAATGAGCGTCATGACATTGGTTGTCCCCTAGATGAAACATGTTTATATTAAACAATATTATCTTTTGATGAGTAGATTTGCCTTCACAGCTCTAACTGAAATGCATTTCAAAAATAGAAAGATACAGTTTAAATTATTTAATCAGAATATTACAGGATAACGCCACTGCAGAAATGTTTCTACTTATTTTTTACCACAGTTTGAAAATAATTGCTGGATATCCTTCCACGTAAAAGCGAGCAGCATTAATGTGTACATGCGGTGTTATATATCAAAGCAATGCTGCATGTTTGGAGCCATTGTGGCTTTCTTGCTGCCCCAGAAAAAGGAAGATGGTGTATTAGCAGCATCATTTCCCAGCTTTGCTTCCTGACAGCTGGCTGTAAATTCAATTCTGATTCCTCAATTCTTGGCCAGCAAAAAGGGAAAATAGGCTGCAGGGAGTGCGCATTCTCTTCAAATGCTGTGAGCATCCATTCTCTCCAGCACAACACTGCATAACCTCTAGACAGACATTCATTCACTGAACCTATAACTGTGGCCAATGGATTGTTATTTATTCTTTAATAGATGTAGATATCAAATGTGTAATGTCACTGGAAGGCAACTTATCTGATTTTACTGTGATCTCTTCACATCCACTGTCCAAAGAGTATGGTGTCATTAACCTGCACTTTTCACTTTATTTCCTCAGCTAAATCATGCTGGTATAGGCACTCATATTTGTAACACTTTACAGGGAAATTTTAATTCTCTTCACTTAGACTCTTAATTTGAGGAAGCTTTTTGTGTTCTTTGTCTCTCTCTCTGTAAACAAAATGCTCTTGATCTATTTAATTAGACAAGCTGAAGGACTCACTGCTTGATTTGACAGACTCACTGTTGTGCGACTCTTTTTCCACCTGAGAGGTGTTTTGCTGCTCTTTTTGAGATAAGATTAATTTGCTTCAGCCTTGTGCATTTCATAGATGAGATGCAGTAGATGCTCTGAGAGTATCACTTACTCTTCCTCCTGTAGCCTTGCGTTCAATAGCAATCAATGTGACATATAGTAGACCCCAAGGACTGAATAAGATTAAGAAAATGCATCCATGTAAATAATGCTACGTTTAGAAAGAATTCCATCTGCTCTGTGGGATGACACCAACACCTTCATCGACTCCACCGACCTCCCACATAATCCCATAAAGGAGCAATAAAGGCCAGTAAATCTCCGCAGATTTCTCTGGAGTCTGTGTTTTTTATGTGCTAAATTGTTGTCTATATTTTATAGAGCAGCCCCCTGCTGACTTCCTCTGTTCTGATACAGTAGGATAATTGCATGAGCACCTGTACAGTGTATAGGGACATTTGACAGGGATAGTGATGCCTACCTGCATTAAAAAAAAAAGAAATCACGCCTGCTTGTTGGTCCACAGATATGAAAGCTATTTTGCATGGCTTTTTCCATCTACTATGAATTCTGTGTATTTCTACCACTTAAAGTGTTTACTGTAGTATTGTCATGTGTTAACCAATAAGTAACAATAAATTGCAAATAAAAATGCCCAAGGTTTATTCTGAAAAGGTGTTTTTGATTGGAGTTCAATCTGCTGACATAGAGGAAATAGCTTTAAAAGCTTTACTGCAGTTTATTTCAAATATATAGCAATACAATTATGACTGAAAACTATGAATATTGAAGACTGAAAGATCAGCTAGTCATCGGTGAAAGGCTAGTTTAACCCACTCATTGAAGATGAGTTCACAGAGCAAACTTTCCCACACCACACACTATTTAATATTTTCCAACGTTCTTTCCATTTGAACCTTACTTTCTCATTTTATAGGTGTTATTGGTGCTAATTGTATACCCAAGGACAGTTAGTATGTAAAAAATACGGTTAATATTTGCACTCAGAGGTTCTGACAAGTTCATTTTTTCAGCTCTGCAGTATATATTTTAGTGACAACCATTTAAGAACCACATTTTTTGTAATCTAGCTTGGGTAATCATCACTAGTGAACACCAGGTCTGCATTGTTTTTTTGTGTGTCTTTGTTACGTTACTGTTTGAAGGTGAACAGTCATCTGCATTACCACACAACTATAATGTAATGTGACTTGGTCGGTCACAGTGATTAATTGCATAATAACACAATAAAGGATTCAAGATACTGCTGTTATTATACCATACAGAAATGAATGTAAACCCAACGGATGCCGGGAATTGTATGAACAATTCCTAGAGTGGTCGTAGTAATTACGACTTGAGCAAAGGAGGAAGTCAAGTGAGGAAGTACAAATAGTGACAAAGTCCACATAGGGGGGATGTTGGGGTGGTTAGATGGATCAAACACAGGACTTTCACCTAGGGGACTGCTGTTTGTGTCCCGTGTCAAAATAATTGCCAGCAATATCTGCGACTGTTTCACAGTTAAATATTGTTACCATGATGACGAAGGTCCTGTACGCCTGTCGCTGGTCCAACAATCAAATGACCTATTTTGTCATTCCGATATGTAAAGTGTCTCACACATTTCAGTATGTGTTCAATACATCCGATATATGAATACATCATTTTTTTGTGAATGATGGTTAATAAGTTCCTCAGGATTCGATCATGATGACCAACATTTAAGTTTGTGTTCTGTACTTTGGTTCAGTACCATTCTTTCTGGTAGTTCAGGTTCAGTAAATGCTCTCTTAGTAAGTGAATTCAGTATGCTGTCTCTTGAATGGAGGAGGTTTGCTGTTGAAAACCTGGATGTAAGCAGAGCGTGTCGAGGACTTTACACTCCGATGTGCTTAAAAGGTGACAGCTGGATGTGACTTCACTGCTCTGCTGTGATGACACAGTTAATCAACCAGCCGGCGGACTCCATTGGTCCACACAGGGTGACTGAGCTGTATAAAAGCTGAAATGAAAGAGGTGCCACTCTGATCTCACACTCCACAAACGCTCCTCTCTTTTCTCACGGAGATATTAAGAATGATTTGACTATAATGCTCACAGCATTAATTAATGGACATAAAGGAGTGCGGCTTCCTGCTTGTGCAGGTTTTTCATAAAACTGGGGAAATATCTTAAAGCAGCCTGATTCGTTCCTAGTGCCTGCTTAAAAAAAACACACTTAAAAGCTATCAGTCTGAAGCTCCTCTTGGGTGCACACAAATGTCAGCATCTCATTTCCTGAGATGTCTCCGGTCTCTTTTGTTATTGAAATGAGGGAAATAAAGTTCCTCTTTCATGTCCTCCTGTTCATAAAGAAAGAGGAATATGCCAAGAAAGATTTTATATGGAATGATTTCCTAACCTGTGTATGGTTGTAATGGTTGGCTAGCATCATTGCTTTTCCAAGCGACCAAAATCTTAATGTGTATTTGTGTTGCATTGATCTCAGATTGTAGCTGCACATCTCAACTCTAGAAGACACTGTACCTCTTTAGAATCTCTAAAAACCTAAAGTTGCTTTTTCTTATTCATTCATGTATCTAGAAAAAAAAACATAAACATGATCTTGTTCTTCTCTTTCAGATTTTCCGCCGGGCAGACAAAAATGGTGAGTAAGCAGAATACACAGCTAATTGGATTATACGGCTAATTTAACTCAATTAAAACCTCTTTGAAGAAGTTGTTGCACACAGGAGGAACTGTGTTTGATGGCTCTGTTCAGACAGGCGTCCTCTTTTAACTCAGAGGCGATCTATGTAACCTTGGTGGAACTTATCTTTCCGTTCTATTGCATTGCCATCCTTGTGAGATAGAAAGGCTATAAATAGCCAAGGTCAGGCGCAGTGGCATCTTTTTTGTTCTGTGATGCAATTGGATTTGACAGGATGAACTCAAAGGGTTCAGCCTGCAGGCATTGCTCATCTGGAGGCATTGCCAGCAGCAATGCATTGCTCCTCACAGCGATAGCTAGGAATATATCCTGCACACATTGCACTGTATGCATACACACATTTGTAGTATATTTGGCTATACTATAACAGCAGCCTCAGCTGTTGCTCGCTTTTTACTCATTCCCTCTATAGAAAACCCATTTTAACTCCAAATGGTACAAATTCATCTGAGACTTGCAGTAAATGTGCATCTAATGTATTCCCAATGCAAAAATGTCCCTGTTTCAAATGATTAATGTGTCACAACGTTCCCTCTTTACTTCCAACGACGTCCTCCCCCTAAATGTCTCCCAGGAAAACACAGAGCACTCGGCTCTGCGTGAAAAACAGTGCTGACAAACAGGCAAATGTTTTTTATTTCTACTTTTCTATGCATGCCCTGCATCTCCATGTAATGGAATGTAAAATGCAAAAAAGGGGTGAGTGATTAATGCTTGTAGAGTATCTACGAGCTCCGATCAGTTCTCTCGGGAGGACGGTGAATGTGTTACATAAGAGCAGAATTAATGATGCAATATGTGCCGCCATGAGAAAGGGTTGTCTGGGGTGCCTCACAGCTCGGGTGGAGATATAGAGATTAAAAAAAAAAACATCTTCAGTTTGTGAATTATAAATGGGCCCATAAAAGGTGTTTTTTTTCTTTTGGGCTGTTGTGAAGAGGGAGTGGGTCGGTGGGTTTTTACATTACATTTAGCTGACGCTTTCATCCAAAGCGACTTACAACATACCGATGTATACCATCGGGAGCAATTTAGGGTTCAGTGTCTTCCTAAAGGACACTTAGGCATGTGGACAGAAGGAGCTGTGATTGAACCACCAACCTTCTGATTAGTGTGCAACCCACTCTACCGACTGAGCCACAGCCTTCCACTTTTTTTGATTTTTCTTTCCTCACGTGGAAACTTGCTTCAGGTGATTACTTGGTGAATTAGTGCAATGAGATCGTGTACGAAACACAACAGAGGCGAAGCCTTTTAATAGAAATAGATGGCACTATTTCAATAAGCATAATGTTGATATGCATCTTTGTGAAGCCTCAATTCTGCTCCTCATGCCCTTTCTTCCACTCTGCTGCACCCCGGCACTGACACAAAGCTATTATTTTTCACTCTTTGTAGAAAGAAGGAAGGTAGTTCAAAAGCAAACAATTTTGCTGCATTTTCTTTGTTAGTTATCTTCAATTTGCAGCTTGGCTCTGCTTGGTTTTTGTCTCCTTGAACTCACTGAGTGGAGAACCCAAGAGGAAAATGCTTCTCTCCAATCAGTACTGAGTAGGCTGCCTTGATATCGCTGCCAGTGCTGTGGATTTACCACATAATGAGGGCTGGATACCAACCCACGACACTCCTCTATGCTATTGTATTTAGGAATTACATATTTTAAGAGAGAAAAAAACAATTATATGAGTACATAAATATAAAGTAAATACTCAAAGCTTTTACTCAGCAGCCGTGTGCTGTGATTAGTCTGTAATACACATGGCTGTGCCTTATCTATTGTCATTATTTTCATTGTTGATTTGTTCCTAATATATTTTTAAAAGCAAGCTGTTAAACTGATCTAAACCATAAGGATGACAAAAAAAAAAAGATGTATGTGGATATGTTTTGGGGAGCTGATAGTCTGAGTGCAAAAGCTGGTTTTTGCTTTTCCTCTCTAGACAGGAACTGTGAGGTTTCAGTCTCACATACTTTTTTCTGTTGAAGTTTTTCTAATTAATGCTGCACTCAGTGCTGGAGCAGAGAGGCTAGTAGGCAGCAGCAGAAATCTCAGAGGATACTGTAATGTGCAAAAGTGCTGCAGCTCGAGATGGAAGGCAGTAGCTTGTGAGATGCAAACATTCAGCTGTCTCTAACCATTTAGTGTGTAAGCAAAACAATTACCCCATGGCTACAACTAGCATTTATCAATTAATATGCAGGTTACTTTCACAGTTGTTCGATTGATTGTTTAGTCTTTAAAATGTTTTAAAAATAATGAGAAAATGCAGTTTACAATCTTTTCAAGCGGTGATATTTTCAAATATCTTGTTTTGTCTAACCAGCAGTCCACAATCTAAATATAATACAGAGAAATGCAGCAAATCTTAATGTTAGACTAGAGAATATTTGGCATTTGTGCTTTAAAAAAATAACTTAAAGGGATTAATCAAAAGGGCCACAGATTTATTTTCTGCTGATCAGCTGATTGGTTATCATGATTAACTGTTGCAGCTTTAGACATCCTCACTTTGGGACAACATGTAGAGCAAGTGGTTTCATTTTTAGACTAAATATATTGTATAACACTTAAATAAAAAATAAAATGAAATGAAATGAAATTCTGTGAGATGTAGAGCACCAAGATTATCTGCAAGGAGAGGTTTTTTTTTCCCCAACAATGTCTCCTCTTCAGTTTATTCTTACCTCTCATATTCTCATGAATTCAGCTGATAGGCTTTATGAATTATTTATGCTGCTTCGGTTTTAGCTCCTCTAGCTTTAGGATTCCCGAAGGATGTTCCCTGGAACATGTGTGGAGGAAAGTGTTTCATCCGCTTTCTTAGTAGCACACAGTTTTTTCTTTTTATGTATGTGTGGGAAATACTGTATAAGATGTATAAGATCCGAACGTATGGCATGACAGTGGCTGTCTGCAAGCAGTCTTTTTTTTCTCCATATGTTTTCACAACGATATAAAACTGACAGGAAATCCTTACATTTCAGAACGTGGAAACAACAGATGTTTGTCATTTTTGATTGATAAATGACTGACATGATTGACTGAAATTATTACTGATCCAGATTCAAAACTGCCTTTCACTACCTTCTAAAACAACACATTTTCTGTTGTGGTTTCTTTATTGTTTGGTTAATTTATCGTAACTAAAATATATAAAATCATCCCTCTAATTCCGCTTTTGCTTCAGAGAGTCAAAAGTTGTGGTTATCAGTGTCAGAGGAGTCAGGAAAAGCAAAGTCAGTTCTAAGTGTCTAAACAAATGATACAATTCTGTAGTTGTTTCATGTCAACACAGTGTCCATAATCATTGATTACATACTAGTGCTCTGTGAGCTCATCTTTGCATATCAAATGTTAAAACTTGGATCTAATCAGAGGTCTTTTAGGTACAGCACATGCTGGACAGAATACGGTCCTTGAGTTTGTGAGACAAACACTGTGTACAGCCAGGAGCTCAGCAGTTCTGCCATTGCAGCTTAGATCCATGAGAAACAGTGAACACTTGTATAACTACCATCTGAGCTGCACTGTACTTGGGTGTCTACTTGGGTGTGAATCCAAACCAAAGCAGCTCTGATGGAGAAGGCTGGAGAGTGAGTCAGAGGTGCAACAGGTTGTGTTTACTCCTACATCATGTGCAACAAGATTTTTACAGGGAAGTTTGAGAAAGGAATTATGATTCTGTCTCTTCTAATAGCTTCTTCTTCCAACTGTGTTTAACTCTGCAACACCACAACAAATGTTTAATAAAATGTTTCATAATACATTTTTGCTGGCACACCTTCCCTGCAAACGAATCATGTTCACAGCATCCATGGTGTGAGCTGGTAACAAGTAAAAATGTATCTTATAAACTAATAAATTATGTGATATTCTGTTAACTCAGAGCTGTGCAGAGGGGTGTATAGGTTTCAGAAAGATTTAGTGCCAATAGGATGCAGCTGGTGAGCAAGTCATTATTATCAGCTCTGCTTAGACTTCCTCAACTAGCCGTCGTAAAGACAAAATTTAAGAATATGCCTGTTCATAGGAAATATTTTATTTTGCGGCAGCACCTCTGAGCTCATCACTGGAATTAATGTAGAGTTGTGAAGCCAAAGTAGCCTCGTTCCATTATAGGCTGTTGAATTATGGACAAACTCTTCATTGAGGTGGTAAAACATTTCAGGCCTCAGTGAGGTGTAACTTTCACAATTTTTTTCCCCCCTCAGATGATGGGAAGCTGTCCTTGGAGGAATTCCAATCATACTTCACTGATGGTATCCTCACTGAAGAGCAGATGGAGGAGCTGTATTACTCCATTGACAGGAAGCAGACAGAGTAAGCTCATCTTCCTTTTGGACGCGCTCCAACTCTGCTGCCATCGGTAGCCCCGCCTGCTCTCCTGCTGCCTGGCAGTGAGATGTCAATACTCCCTTTCATGAAGAAAGCTTTAATTCTGGGTTGCAAGCCCAAGAGTCTGCAGCAGCCTGTTGAGTAACTGATGAGCACAGATAAGAAACATGTAAACATTTGCCTCTGCCACTGGCTTACAGTTAAACTAGAAGAATGTACATTGGTATAACATTTTTTAATAATATAGCACAAAGGGTGTCTTCTTTGATGTGTCTGTGAGAACAGCTGTGATGTAGAAGAAATTACCTGAGCTGCTGGCATCACTGAAATAACAACCAATCACAGTGATAAATGACCCCCCAGGTGTTACAATGGAAGCTACACCTCTTTTATTTCTGTACTGTCAACTAGACAGCTTGCAAAACATAACATACAACTAAGTACTCCAGCTATGCATTCATTTATCAAATTGATGTGTTAAAAGTAAATTGTATATGAGATATCATTGTCAAAGCAAATCCTATTTTAAATAAGTCATGGTGTCATTGACCTTTTTGTGGGACATTTCTTTTAGCCAATATTTGCACATTCCAGCAAATTGACACCATTAAAAGTATGTCAAATGAGCTTTTAGCAGTTCTTGTTTTCAGTGTACTGGTGAATCTCCAGACAACTCATCCTGTTGCTTTAATCCTGTGGAAAAGTAAAGACATGAGGTTTTTTTCTGCAAGGTCTGGAATATGAGGAACATCATTTTTCTGATCCTTAGAGGATTTATGGATGTTAATTCACAATAGATAATGACTTTGAGTTTATTCAGAAATATTGATATAACGATAGAAGCCACACTGAATAGAAAAATGTTTGTATGATGTCTGCAGGTTAAGATTTGATTTAGTTATGCCTCAAAAAACGAAGAGACTTTCTGATGCAAATTGCAGCTATGGAGCACTGAGGTTTTTTTTTTAAAAAATCGAGTACCTTCATTAAGATGTCACCACGTCAAACCCTCTGCCGCAGCTCCAACTGCTGAACATGCTGCTATAAGCAGGACCAATTAACCGCCCAATTACAATGCGCCCGTTCCTCATTCAGTATCTTTCCATCTCATCTCTCCACAACCGGCTGAAAATCTGATGGGCATCACAGTTTAAAAATCTGTGCACTAGAAGAAAGGAAAGAGGACCGCCAAAGTCAGAAGAGATCATCATCTCAGGATGATGATGGTGATCCATCTAATCGTCTGGACTCTTGATCGACCAACACACACAGACAATCTGTCATCCCTAAACTATGCTGCTAGCAGGGCTAAAAAGGCAAAGCCTGGGCTCTTTGTAATTCTAGAGAGAAATATTTCAGGCTTCCCGATTATATCTATTTAATTAACATGCCTCTTTCTGTTTTCTTCTGATCGCCTCACAGCAACTTGGACATAGACAAACTCTCAGGTATGTGTCATTCTTCCTTTAGTTTACTGCTAATAGAATGACTTAAAGACCTTGTAAAGTAGATGTAA
This sequence comes from Brachyistius frenatus, assembly GCF_029030835.1. Lineage (NCBI taxonomy): Eukaryota > Metazoa > Chordata > Actinopteri > Embiotocidae > Brachyistius > Brachyistius frenatus. The sequence goes on along the minus strand of NW_027210605.1, from coordinate 9,103,892 downwards.
AAATGTGTTCAAATTTTTAATACTACAGAAAAACATGTTTTTAACCACCCAGCCACATACACATATGCATATAGTTCATAACATGGATTCTACTTTAGGCTACAAAAGATCAAGGCTTCATGGTTTTAGCTGTTTCTTTTTGCTTTGGCTGGCTAATGATGACCATAATTCAAACACAAGTATGCTTCAGTCTCAGTTATTCAGTACTTAAGATGTCATTATGGCCTTAGCCAAACTACTTTAAGTCTTATTAATGCCAACACTGTCAGCAGTGATTAATTTCCTTCTTGTTGAAAACACCACTGATCAGTCTGCTGATCAGACACGAGGCATGTTAAGAGTGACGAACTAAGCTTCGCCCTCTTCTCCTCCAGAGTACTTCGCTCCTCATCTGGGAGAATACGTCAACGTCCTGTCTGCTCTGGAGAAGCTGAACGTGGCCATTTTGAAGGCAATGGATAAAACTAAAGAGGTGGGTGATGATACATTTTGCATGTCAATACAAAATGTAAATGTTGCAAAACAGCTTTTAAAACACTTGTAAGCATCCCTCATCTCTCGAAGCATTTGAATGTTTTCAGTAGTGTCTCAGCTGTCAGTTTAAAAGGTCTTTGAGCTCAGTCTGTTGTAGCAACGTTACACGAGAAAAGAAAACCGCTCAGCATGACTGACCCTGCCTGCTGTCTGCTCCTCCTGTCCTCTCTGAGAGAACATTTTCAAACATGAGCTCTAAGACTCTTACAAGATGAGCCGTGCTTTCAAAAGTAGCTTCTAAAAACATGGCGGATGTTTGTCTTCGTAAATCAGCCAGAAAATAACATTGTGGCCTCATTTGAAAAAGGCTGACTTACATTATATATTTTTTAAATCTTTTTTCACATTGTAAGTCAGAGTTACAACACTTATTACAAAATAATCTTTCTTTCAGAAATTTGTACAGAAGTGTGATTTTCCAGGAGCCCGACGTGATACATAAATGAGCCTTACCATTCAGACTGCTCACAGATGAAGTGAATAACGTTGATCATCTCATAAAATCATAACCATGATGTCAAGGTCAGGGTGAAATAGACGTCAGTGTGTGAGAGCAGCTACATTAATTAAAATAGAGCATATCTGTCCAGTCAGATGTGTTTGATATGGATGACTGAAAAACAGCTGAAATATGGATTTAGCTCTAAATAGAAAGTAAGGCTGAGGTTGATGGGAGATGATATTCGTTTTGGAGAAAATACTGGACAAATTCTAAGTTTGACCTTATGATGATAATGATATTTTCCAGTTACTTTATCAGTGAAGTTAACCATCTATTCAGAGGGGGTCATTAATGTATAAACCATTTTTCACGCCAATCCATCCAACAGAAGACAATTCACACAGAACCACAGATGTAAACTTGCACTAGAGGAGGCATTAAAAGGAAACATTAGGTGATCATAAGAGTCAGTGGGATTCCTCATCTGGGGTCCATGAAGGCCAAATAAAGTTTGTAAAAATTTTTACATCTTTTCGGTAGGTGTTAAACTTTGGCCCTCTGGTGACATCTGAGAGGCTATTTCCATTTGGCCACATTCGAAAGAGGCCTGAACAGATCAGAGCTCAATGCTTCCTGAGTGTGTTTCCACCTGTACTTTTGCAGGCCATTTGTGGTCTGATCACGGCCAGGTTGCATATGTCCGGATTGAGGTAGCCAAATGGAAACAGGGTCTGAGAAAAATTAAGGCAACACCAAAATCTAGGATTATTCTTCAGGACATTATAGATATGTGTAAAAATGTTCATGGCAATCATCCAACAGTTGGTGAGATATTTCCGTCTGGACCAAAAGTGTGGACTGACTGGCAGACACGGCCTCACCAGAGGCAGACTGCTCACGTGGCTAATAAACCCAAGAGGAGAATCAACTGAAAAGAGAAATAAAACCAGAAAATGTTTGAATTTGAAGAAAACCAGATTAATAATTTATCAGAATTGTTGACGAATACATTAAATGATTAATTGAGAGTGGAGTAGATGTTGTGAAGTTTTCAGCATTTATGCAGACATGTTTTGATGTGGGATGTACAGTATGTGTCTTGTTTGTTGAGCCACCACAGGTTACATCTGTTATATCTTTTATCTTCAAGGAATGGCAATGATTGAATTACATAGTATTGTTTTATTCTCAGAAAATATTATTAACAGAGTATTTTTTATTTAAGACCACTATTCAAATATCTAGTAACTAGTTTAACCAAGTTAACATATCGCTGGTTTCATGACTCATATTATCTATCCTAATTGTTAAGAAAAAAGACTTTGGAGTTGCTGTTCAGTTCAAAAGAGTGAGACTTTGACGCCGTCTCTTTTATCTGTACTTTCAGATAATGAGACACAGTATCTCATAAAAATCACCCTCCTCGGTTTGTGAAGCATGCTAATTAGAGCCTTAGAAATCTTGTTATGAGGCCCAGTCGAGCTGAAGCGTACACTTAATATTCCATGAGATGTAGAAGGGATTTAAGTGTCTGCCCCTGACAAGTAGGGCTATAATCATGTTGTTTTAGGCGCACACAGTAGGGATCAGCATCAGAGAACGTCCACTAAGACTCTATCAATAGCTCAGCTCAGTCTTCATTGATCCCACACAGCCCTCCATGTTAAGCCAACTGGTGAATATTTTTGTTCTATTTGGCAACGGAGGAGAGTCACGAGTGGACCGAACAGAGAGACGCTTGGTTGTGGATGCAGAGTTATAATGAGGTTGTTTTTCTGTGATATGCAGCAACTTATTTCCACTGCAGTTGCTGATGATTGTCAGAGAATATAGGGCAGTAGTAGAGTGTAGATGACAGTAATGAAGGATGACAACCTCCCCCCCAGCTGTCAAACTGATCTGAAGTCAGAAGTCCTCTACATAAATGCAGCACAAACACATCGCCATCTCCTTTTATCCTCTTTCTGTTCACTCAGGTGCATACGTTTTTATCTCCTTTCTGTCATCCATCTTCTCCGACATGGTCTCCCTCTCTGGCTCTTTCTCTTGTACTTCCCCTTCTCTGTATCACTGTAAGGTTTTGATTGCAGAATAGCCCTTACTTAACTCAGGATGCCAGTGAGAGATACAGCCAGCAAGAAGCAGCACAGCCTCCAAATGTCTGTCTTTTACTGGCTTTTTACATTACAGACAGATTCACTTAAAGCATTGGAGAGAGAGATGTAGATTTCCCTCTACCTACAACCAGGATAGAAAAGGTAGCTGACATCTAGTCAGCATAATAAAGACAGTAACATTAACCATTGCAAATATAAAAAGGGGTGGTGTCTACAACAAGGGCTGGAAGCAGTATGTACATTATGTAGAGTAGTTCATCTTTACCTTCACACAGTTTTACCATTAATATTAATACTTCACTCAGATTACTACACTACAGCCAAAACAAACAACTAATCAATCACATATGAGCCAACATCTCTCCAACCCTTTTCAGTCTGGTTTTTTGTTTGTTTTTTTATTTTTTTATTTGTTTGTTTGTTTGTTAGCCGGATTACAAAAAAACTATGAGCCCAATTTTCATAAAACTTGATGGAAAGGTATCTTGGGCCAAAAAAGAAGCCATTCAAGTTTGGAGCAGATCTGAATAATGTGCCGTGTCCTCAAATTATTTTTCACCTTCATGAACATTGTGAGATATATCACATTTGGGTTACTTAATCCCATACATTTTAAATCCAGTACACGGTAGTAAAGTTATAGTAGTGACAAAACGTTGGTTATTCTAGAAATACCTCATGTCATTATTCCACATTCACAGGTCCCAGTAATCATCTGGGATACACATGCATTTGTTCAAATTTAATGCAGCAAGCAGTTGTTACGGAGCACTCAGGGACAGTGTTTTCATACAGGAGAACTGGAAAATGTACAATTCACCACAGCGGTAAATATATACAGACATTATCAGAAAAGGGTGGACTATTGGCTGTGGTGGAGGTATGCTCTCTTCAGGTGCTTTTACTTGTAATAATGCTTTCATAATGCCCAGTAATGTGAACAGTAAAATAACATGTATTTCCTGCTTTGTTGGGGTGCCCTGAGATAAAAAGAAGATATCCACTCTGGTGTTGCAGCTCATCTGTCTCGAAAAGAAAAAGAGGATAAATTGAGAAGGACCGGGGCTCATTACTCATGTCGTGCAGCTCCTCCATGAAAACAGAGCACATAGAAATATTGAATTCCAACAAGCTCAGTGGTCATTTTTCAAATGTCTGCCTGTCATGTCTTCTGAACTCTATTTTGTGGCACCGCAGGGTGCTGGTGAGGGTGATGAGGTTCATTATCCACGAAGATTGAGCTGGAAAGGTTGTGTTTGTGTGGAGGAATACAGCAGCTGCTGCACTGAAGTTAATCATTCTCAGAAAGCTCTCTGAAAACTTGCTTGAGGCTCTATATGTTATCAAAATAGCACTTTCCACTCATTGGATCGATCATTATCACTTTTTGTGCTTTGCAATGATTAATTAAAGGAAATCTGCACAACACAGTGACATTTTCACATTATGCATATTTACCACTTTAACTTCATCTCTGTGTTTTTGTTCAGTTTTATTTGGTAGTAATAATACTATTTAAGCTTGGCGCCTTTCATTGAATACCATTAACAAGAGACCTGATAATAGAGGATCTTATGGAGTGATAACCTAATCAACCAAACATAAACAACCCGAAAATGCGATGGTTTAATTGGTGAAAGAAGATGGCAGTTAATCTGAAAACCAGCCACAATAGATATTTCTTTGATGTAAGAGAATAAGTGAATGATCGAAAACAGAAAATTTGATTTATTTTACCTACATCCTGGCTGATTCTTTTCCTTCATTTCTACTCTTCCTTCCAGGAGTATCAGGGTTCATCAGTGCTGGGTCAGTTTGTGACACGCTTCCTGCTGAGGGAAACCTCCACCCAGCTGCAGTCCCTTCAGTCCTCACTTGATTGTGCCATGGAGGCTGTTCATGACCATGGCAGCGCGGAGAGGAGGATACTGAAGAAGCCCGAGGATCTGCCTATCCAGAGGATGACCAAACGGCCCGGCCGACGCATCCAGAAGAACATGTGTCTCTCCCCGACTGACCCCTACTCTGGCATGCTCACCACAGGTACTTTTCAGGAACACAGGGATAAAGATGCTGTAGGTCGATCTGATGCGGACAAAAGGTTGACAAAAGGCTGGAAAACACTTGTAGTGGTGTACCCAAAACAAAACACTGCCCTGCATCTTTTTTTTTTATAAACTGTCATTACTCTGACGTCTTGTGCTGTGCTGTGCTGTGCTGATGTTGTGTTTCTGGGTTCAGGGGTCAGCGTGGAGCCAGACAACCATTGGGGCTCGCAGATCAACCAGCTGGAGCAATTCATAGACAAACTGGAGTGTGAGGTCTGTATCAAAGCTCCACAAGAAAGAGAATAAGTGTATTTCACTAGATACGGATTTATTGCTTGCAGTGCAAATAGTTGTTTAAATTGTTAAAGAAACAAAAAACAAGGATCTCATCCATGAATTTAAGCCCTTTAAGTACCACCGGCATTATTTCCTCCAGTCTGTAAGTAAAATGTGCCAGAAAGACTAATTTGCAGCAAAAAGCTTTGTCTCATGAGGGAGCAGTGCTCTTTAGGAGGATCAGGTTTCACCACAGGCTCAGTTAGCCTTGCAGTATGAGACATGTTGACAGAGGGGATGATTTGTACAAAGTGCAAAGCTGAAGTGCAATATACACACACACTCAGTATCATGCATTAGTTATCAGCCTGTGACTACAGACTGTGCTCCACTCAGGCTGAACCCCGTGAGGAGGTTTCAGTGAGAAGCTGCAGTTTGATGAAAGATTTGATACATCGTGCGGATGTTGATGCATCACTGCTGCACAGATTTAAGCCTCTAAATGGTGCAGATGTTTTAAATTTCCTGAACATTTTCAAAATGTCACCGATATTTTGATTGCAGATCTGAAGAAGAGCACACATAGCTTCAGGGGGATTCATTTTTATTCTCAATTTAAAGTAATCATGAGAAAATATAGAAGAGGCATTTTCCAAGGATAGATATCAGTGCTTCAAGGATATTGAGCTAGCCTGCTAACACACTAATAATTATATTTTCTTATCTTGGTCATGCAGACAAGAATTTTGTATAACCTGGGGCTGTTGGACGGTGATGGACGGTGGACGATGGTGATCTCCTCCTTGTGAAAGCCAATGCTTTGTGACAGACTGTAACAATGTGGTTGAGGCAGATCTGCTGTTAATTTCTGTTCTGCTCATGGCTGACTGAAATATGTATTCCTCTATTTTCAGAGTCCACATCTGGAACCTCTCAAAGAAGACACATTGGCAGGGACATATAAATCAGTGAGTCCAGAATGTGCTAAGCAAAGGTTCACTAATACAGTGCGTACATACAGTGCAAATTGACATTATTTTATGATTCTCTCTAGAACATACTTCTGGTCCAGAGACAGATGTCTGTGAAGGAGAAAGACGTGGAGCAGTTTCAACAGGCCCTCAAAATCTACACAGATGCCACCACCAGCCACCTAAACAACCTGCAGTGCGTCCTTTTATCTGCCTCTGTGCCACTGTTTGCCTCAGGATCTCTGTGATTTGATGCAGCCACTTAAATTTTCCCACACATATCAGATAAGCCCGACTGCCCCCTCTTTGTTTCTCTGTCTCTTTTCATTCTCAGCATTTCAGTCCAGAACCTGCCAGACAGATCATGCTTCATCATGTATGAGTTTTGGCAGGACCGACTCTCTTGGATGAGGTAGAATCAGACGGGCTTCACGGCACATTTGACCAGAAAACGTGTTCTGAAAATTTCTCTCCCAGCACACACCTGGCTGCTCACAACCTCTCTTTGAAGTGTTATTGCCTTGCTGAGAGGCAAATGGCAGTCTCATCCTTTTCATTGCTCTGTCCTCTCAGCTACCTGCAGTCATCCATCAGTAAGACCTTCCAGCGCTGTATTATCGACTCACTGGAAGAGCCAGAAATGGTCTCCACCATGCTTCTCCCAGGTAAAACAATGCTTTCCGGCTATTGAAAGCTGCTAATTTAATTCATAAAAGCTTGTGAATTTTATGAATTCATAATGAATATTCATAGCTAAACTGTGAGAATAAAGTTCTTGATTTTTTTTTTTAATTAACTTGGGTTTTCTATGGTTCAAGTTACAAATGATTATAGATAAAGTAAACTCCAGGGCTTAGTTTTTCTGGAAGAATATTTTGTGGAAATGTCACATTCAGTTGCTTTACAGGTAAAATATACATTTGATAATAAAGCTGCTATAATCATGATTTTTGTATGGACAATGGATCAAAATAACGATATGTATTTGAAAGGAGTCGCTCATAGTGATGAATCCACAGTTAAACCAACCGTGTAGCTCCCTCCAGCTCTAACAGAATATTTGATCCCCTATCAGCTGTTTGTTTTGGTTTTGTGGCCTTAAATTTTAATGTTGGTTCTCTCTTGTTGCCCTCATCAATGTGGGATCTTACAAGCAGATTTTTGTTCATCTAAAAAGCACAGCACGGCAAGCGCTCAGGTGGACAGTTGGTGACTAGCAGCTAAAGAGACCAATATTTTCCTCAGGAGTGGGTGGAAACCAAAACAGAGCCAAAAGCAGATTGAATATTGGACTTGCATTTATCAGCAGCACAGAAACATGCCTTCAAATAAATGCTAATGTTGCTCCATGCCTGCTGCATTATTGTTAAATATTTGCCACATTGCAACAACTTAAAGTTAATAATAGGATATCATTGCAATTACAACTCATTTCTGCTGTCCTCAGATGGCCAAAAACAAAAATCATTTAATGCAGGTTTAATGTGTGAGCAGTTGTGTATGATTTACCTGGAAGCCACACTTAAGTAAAAGAACAGGTATCTCACCAGATAATTACTTTGGTAAAAGTTAAAGTCGCCTGTTAGAAAATTACTTGAGTAAAAATCTTACAGGATCTGATATTTGCTGTACTCAAGTATCAATAGAATTTTTTAGATATTAAATGTACTCAAGTGTTGGAAATATAAGTGAGTGCTGTTATTAAAAAAGGAAGGGGTCAGAATTTGGGGAGTTTAAAGTTTATTCTTTCAAAGCAAAGCTGTAACTAATGTTATTAATGTTATCATTATGTAGTCGCAAATCGGTAACATCTGCCATGCCTGGACTTTGGTGGAGACAGAAATTAAACCAGGATCTTTTAGAGCACTTGTTTGTACTTGCATGTCAAGTTGATTTACCAAAGATGTAGTTCGGAAGCTCGGACCACCGATTCACCAGACCTGCTTGTAGGCAGTCTGTATCATCAAGCTATCAATTTTACTTTCCTTTTTCCTTTTTGTAGAAGTTGTAAGTAACTAAGATGCTTAAGAGAAATGTATTGCAGTGAAATTATATATTTTAAGTAGTAAAAGTGAACCCTGACATAAATATAAAAGAAAATAAAAATACTGAAGTGCTATATCATAGTATTATTACTTTGTCACGTTACACCCCTGAGTGAAAGATACATAATAGATCATGGATTTTAAGCTTCTGTCTCGGTTGTCATTGCTCATGTGTTTGGCTCAGGCAGAGACCATAAAGCATTGATGCTCAATGATTGTTTCATTTTACAGCCTCTTGGTGGATTATGAACAACAACTAACAGAGCAAAGCTGCTGCTCTTCAACACAATGAAAGCACGAGAAGAAGGCGATGGTATAATCCTTTCTTCTTTTTTGTTTTTTGATATTAAATTTCTCCTCATGGCATGACCAGGATTGTTTTTTGGATTGTTTAAAAAAAGAAAAAAAGAAATCTGTTTAGATAAATCAGTCAACAGTGAAACAAATGAAAACCTTGGATAGAAAGACCTTGAGGTAATACGAGGATTTATTGTGTGATCAGAATGTGTTCTGATTTTCATTTCACCGTATCGGCATATTTTCCAGCTTCTGATTTAATAGAAACACAAGAAATAATAATAATAATAATAATAAAAAAAAAAGATTTGCATGGTTTTTATTTCTCAGCGCTAGTTTGTTTCACTCAAAGCAGCACCTTAGAGTATATATATAATGTCAGCAATGCCACAACAATAGAAAGACATGAATAACAACTGATCCGTCACTATCCATCACTTACTCCTCCGTACAGATGAAAGCAGAAATAGTGGTAGGGAAACCTTTCCTCTTGTTCTCTCTGTGGTATTGTGCTTTGTTGTCTCCTTCAAACCTTTGCTACTGAACGTCATTTTGCTGAACGTAGCTCAAACATAGCTTAGATCAAACATAACTTTTATCATCTGTGTCACTCCTGCACTTTAGAAAAACATATGAAACATGGACCTTATTGTGAAGAACGGATATTTATTGTAGTCTTAAAAATGTAGAATTAACTTCTGTTATAAAAAATCCAGAGCTGCACTGAGGTGTTGTGTGACATTAGTGGACAATAACAATTTACCAAATAATTGTGCAGTTTGCCTGTACTGTTACTCAAAAAGCCATTTTACATTTGCAGTGTGTAATCAGAGGAGTTTAACGGTGCAGTACAAACAAATAGAAGTTTATATTTTCAGTACAGAAATTAAGCAGGATGTCTTCTGTGTAATAATATTATAAAGAGCATCTGTTAGGATCGTGTACAGTAGCTAATGAGAGCTGTATGTAATTGTTGTAGAACACTGGTAAATGTACAGTCTGATAGTATGTTGAGTTTTGGTTGCTCTGATAATGTGAGGAATGAATGTGTTCAGTCTTTTTTGAGGTATTTATCATTTCTTTTATGTAGAAAATGCAGTTGTTATGTGGATGCTATGTTTGTTTCCTGGCATGAATTAAAGTTTGACATGTTGATGACATGAAAAGAAGCATTACTTGTCTGGGATAAATTTACTGGAGTGATGCTTCATTTGACATGCCTCATACTCCATAATCATTTAGCATGAACACTCTCCCAATTTGGCTGTCTATTTAAGCAGGTAAAATGTCCTATCTGGGTCCTTTGCCTGTCAACGACACTCCTGCATCAACTGAACTCAAGTTTATTTATTTATTTTCAAGGCACCTTTAATGCAAACATACGAGAATATATATCTGACCGATATTCTGTGTGTGTATATATATATAGACGTCACAGTGTATATATATATACACCGTGACGTATATTCTATATGTTACAGTGCTGGACACTGTTCGCCAGCAACAATAGCAGTCTCGGAACTTATTGGTCCAACCTCCAATAACCCAAAGTAATTCATAGAGCAAGATAACAGCACAGACAAATTAACAAGACTTAAAATTCACACCAATAAAACAACATAATTTTAAAAGAATAAATAAAGTCAGTTAGACAAATAAAAACAAAGGATTAAAAGTTATAAGACCAATGCCAAAGATTTGAATTAAAGAACACATCTGGCAAGTGGTTCACACATTAAGCAATCGCTTGCATCATGTTTATGTTTCTTACTGTCAAGTAATCCTCTCCTGTATGTCAGGAAGGGGACTTGTAAGGAATGTACAGCCTAACAATGATCAGCAGGAGTAAATAATTGGTTCTTCTTTGGTCTGAAGGTTTTAAAACTAATTTCAGCATTAAATTGTACTACAGTCCTCGTGACACCGACATCAAAGACGCTGAAAAAAACAAACAGGATTTCACCCGTCTTGGCTGAGGAAGAGTGACAGACTGAAATACCTTGTAAATCATATGAGCAGCTGGAACCTTTGAGAAATGTCTAAAAAGCAGTGGAGCAATTTCAATTTCACCTCATGTTGAAACTGGGGCAATTAGCTGCTTCTCACTCTTCAAAGCCGGTGTGCTCTTTTACCCAGTTTCCTCTCCTCAAACACAATCTGAGAGGACTCTAACCTGCAAAGTTTAAGCCCCAAACTTTCCATCACAGAAGCAGGTGACAGCTCACATTCACAGTGAATGTTCAGTCTTAATAGTACATACTCAACAGTTATATTGGACTTCATGGCATCAGTCAGTGCATTAGCTGCCTTAAATGAACTGATTATGTTGTGGATTTTTTTAGTGCTTTAAGAAAATCCTCCTCGTGTATATTCTATCGACAATGTAGCTCACACATGAGGATTTCCTTTTATATTACACTAGTATACTGTTGTGAACTGCACTTATTAGCAATAAGTGGATGTTCAAGCCCTGAATAGAGTTCAGTATAATATATTACCTCACTTTATAGTGGCTCAAAGTAGCACTCAGATAGGTCTTAAAAAGTAGAAGTTATATGTCAATTCTACTTAGTGTTTCACATGATTCTAATAAAAACCTGAAGAGCTGGAGGGCAGAATCCGAGATTGTTCTAGTGGGCAGAACCTTTCAGGTTAAATGGAAAATTTTCTCTTTGATGGAAACTGTAGGAAGTGAAGATGGTGAAGGCAGGAGGCCTTTTACAGCTGCAGCCTCTCATGGAGGGAAATTCTGCTGCCACTTCAGATCTCACGCCATAATCCTTCCCTGCTGCTATTATCTCCTCAGTGACAGTAGGGCTTCTGCGAGGAGGTCGGGACCAAAGCAACTGCCAGTTATGTGAGAGAAAAAACATCCTATACTGCATGTTCCAGTGTGAATAGACAGTCTAAACTAAAAAAAAACATTCGGTCAGGTCCACCCGGCGATCAAAGAAGTTCTATTTGCAATCCCTATAGGAGCATATACAACACTACATTAATGACGTTATTTCTCTGTGTAACATTTCCTTGGGCAGAGAATAACACTGTATTTCCACAGCACTCTTATAAATGGAAGGTGGACATAAAAGAAGGCAAGTCAGTCAACCTGATGTGGATTAATTGCCTTTTAATGGATGCTGTTTGTGATGTTTGACGACTTTTCAATCTATGACGTTAATGCATTTCAGTGTCACTACACAGCTATTTGATCGACTAGGAGCGTACGTGTAATTAAAAATAAGTGGTTAGAAGAGTAGGCGACAGAGCGAGAGGAAATAAATGGTCTAGAGAGAGAAAGAGGTTGAAAAGTGGTGGTGTGTGAAGAGACGGGGACGCACTGGCAGAGGAAAATCAGGGTCAACTGTCAGTGCACATTGATGCTAAAAGAAAACAAACACCAGCAGAAAAGCTTGAGCTCCTATTTTCTCAAGTTTACCACACACAAACATAAACACACACACCAGTATAGCCAGATTTGTGGTGCACTATAACATTACAGAAGGGCAGATGTAGGCGGGAGCAGGCGAGTGCAGCAGTGGGTACAGTAACATGTCTCTGAGCGTTTTCCTGGCCAGTTTAGTGACAGTCGATTGAAGGAGGATTGCTGACGGCCCAAGGCACAAAGTATGTTTCTGGAATTAGAAGGTGTTTGATCGGTCTTATCAGATGGGCTCTGCTGCCTGCTTTTTCATTGGCCGCACATTCACGGCAGCAGCCGCAGATGACAGAAAGCACAAGCGGGGGAGTGCATCTGCTCACAAACCGTGGAGCTTGTTGAATGTTACTCAGTTCACTGGTGTAGATGTGGATAAAGCACAAGTGATCACGTTAACTTTTGGTTTCTGCTGCTGTTACTTTCATTTTACTACAACAAAGGCATATTATTAGGTCACATAAGAGCTTTGTTACCATAGAGATCATAAATTCATGAGGCATATAACTATGTTCCTGCTTATTGGGTTTCAGATCACTTAAAAACAAGCCTTGGATATTTGAGTTAATTTACTGGAAAGGAGAACATATCACAGTTTGATACTGAGTGACGAGCCGGATAGTTTGGCTAGACAAAAAAACACTTGAACAACTTCAGAGTGTTGGATAGGTTTAAGAGGATGTGAAGTTAAAAGCATGCATGCATGGGGATCACAGAAAAACAACAAAAAGAAGGAAATTAAATGGAAAATCAGAGGTAAAATACAGCTTAGAAAGATGATGTGAAGCGAAGGAAATGAGACACGGTTTTGGTGGACGGGGTCTCATGAAAAGAATGATGAAAAGAAATATGATACAGGGAGGTATGTCAGTGGGTGATGGAAACAGGAGGTGGCTGTTCTCTGAAGACTGGAGAGATGGTAAATTGGCACCATAAAATAGAGGACAAAAATGGTGGGGGAGAGAAGAGAAAAATTAAGGAATTAAAAATTAGGACATGAAACTTTTAGAATCAAAGAATATAGGACAGCGTGGGGTAAGATGACAGAGCATGTCATCTGAATAACCCACCAAAAATATCAACACAACCTAAGATCCCGAGGTTGACATAATGAAAATGATTTCAGATTTATATATATATAAAAAAAAATGATAAAAAGGGTTCAGAAAATCTAACTTTGAAGAAAAAAATATGCCGTTTTAACAATCCATGTACAATATATGTCCAAATGTAGGTTGACACCCCTATCCATGTTATCGTTATCTGCATTGTTGAAATAAACCAACTGCTGCAACTCATGGCCAAAAAATTAAGGAATTAAAAATTAGGACATGATATACACTCACCGGACACTTTATTAGGTACACCTGTTCAACTGCTCATTAACGCAGATATCTAATCAGCCAATCACACGGCCGCAACTCAATGCATTTAGGCATGTAGACATGGTCAAGACGACCTGCTGAAGTTCAAACCGAGCATCAGAATAGGGCAGAAAAGGTGATTTAAGTGACTTTGAACGTGTCATGGTTGTTGGTGCCAGACGGACTGGTCTGAGTATTTCAGAAACTGCTGATCTACTGGGATTTTCACCCACAACCATCTCTAGGTTTTACAGAGAACGGTCCGAAAAAGAGAAAATATCCAGTGAGCGGCAGTTCTCTGGGTGAAAATGCCTTGTTGATGCCAGAGGTCAGAGGAGAACGGCCAGACTCGTTCCAGATGACAGAAAGGCAACAGAAACTCAAATAACCACTTGTTACAACCAAGGTGTACAGAAGACCATCTCTGCACGCACAACACGTGGAACATTGAGGCAGACGGGCTGCAGCAGCAGAAGACCACCGGGTCCCGCTCCTGTCAGCTAAGAACAGGAAACTGAGGCTACAATTCTCACGGGCTCACCAAAACTGGACAATAGAAGATTGGAAAAACGTTGCCTGATCTGATGAGTCTGGATTTCTGCTGCGACATTCAGATGGTCGGGTCAGAATTTGCTGTAAACAACATGAAAGCGTGGATCCATCTTGCCTTGTATCAGCGGTTCAGGCTGGTGGTGGTGATGGTGTAATGGGGTGGGTGATATTTTCTTGGCACACTTTCGGCCACTACATAGCCACACTACATGTACGTACCACTGGAGGTTACCACTGTGTACCAAAACAAATTCCCCATGTACCACATCCCACTGACGATACCAACGATTTATTTATTTATTTTTATTTATTTAAAATTCACTGATTTAACCATGCAATACTGTGGGAGAGGTTCAACAGCAACAACATAAGGCTCTTAAGCATTAAAATATTCATCTGACTTCAGGTCCAGCTTTAACACTTTTCTATCGACTGTGTTTTAGACCTTTTAGCCCTTTCAAACTTTAAATCCTTCCATTTGATAAAAGCGGAGGAGTCTGAATATGACTGCATCGAGCCAATGTTAGCATTACTTAGTTCTCAATTATTTTTTTTTAATGATCATTAGTACTTATGTGGTTGTCTTTACATCATTGTAATGTGATTTGTAAAACTGTTGTCTGTAATTAAAATGAAACTAAAGGACAATTATGTGGACTTGGCTCGGTTGGAGGGCAATTGTTAGGCCTTTAAACACTGCTGTAACACTAGGTGGAGCTTTGCTTACCACCGATAGACTGTATATAGAAGAGGACGTAGCTTCTGGGTCTGGTCCATCTTGAAATAATCTCAACATTAACTAGATATTCGGGCTCAAGCCATAGTTTTGGGGGGTGTCTGTTTGATTGAAAGCCCTGTGGTGCAGTCAGGTTTCAGCTATAAGTGGGTGGGGCATACTGTTCTCCATTTCAATTTAGTCAAATTCACCAGTCACTCCTCCCCATCTCGTCCAAAATTAAAAACTTGAGGCTTCAAAAAGTCAGTTCACAAACCAACTGATGACATCATGGATGGTTGACGCTTGTTACCACCAGAAGTAGAGTTGTTCCCTAACCACTGCTTTGGAACCCAACAGCTGATGTCCTGCTTTCACTTCAAGCCATTGAAACGGGCGCAGCAGAGATAAAACACTCACAATGAAGTTATCACTGCCTCCCCTTACTTATATGACGATATCTACAGTGTGGGAGGTGTAAGATGGAGAAGAGGCAGAAAGATCAGAGGACAAGAAAAAGAGATGTGTATACAGAGAATGTCAAAAACAGATAGAGAGAAAGAAAAATTAGATCTAGAAAAAAAAGATTATGGGATCAAAACGAGAAATGCAGAGGAGACTGAAGCAGCCTGTGAAATAAGATTACATTTATGAGATGGTTGTAAGTGAGACCAAAGCCGCAGGGAAAAAAAGGCACAAGAGAACATCGAAGAGCAGTAAAAATAGAAAGGCTAAAAACAGACGAGAGCAATCCAAGAAACAAATGGAAAACCACATAAAATGAGAGTATAGAATGGGATATGTGTAAAAGAAAGCATATGAGAGAAAGGAGGAAGTCATAAAATTGATGCACAGACAGTCAGTTGTGTGTTTTCTTACATGGAGAAAAAAAAGTCACAACTATTGTAAATTCTTGTAATCTTATGCTGTGTTCTGGTGAACTTGTATTTGCAGATCCTTGAGAACGGGTGTGTAGTCTTTGTCACGATCAGTGCAGGTATTTTTGTTTTGCTGCAATATCACAGATATCTTCTCAGCATCCACCAAAGGTTTGAAAAAACTTCCTGCTACTTTTAGTCAATAACTATTGCCCACTTACTGATGCACCGCTGAGATACTGGAGTTTATACCACCACATTTGAGAGCAGAACATTAAACTAATTATCCAATGTGAGTATGTTGCAGATTTAGATGCTACATTCAGCATCAGTCTTTTCTCTGTGACTTTTTTTGTTTTGTTGCATTATATAAAAAGCACCTCACACGTTTTAAAAGCATAGATAAACATCTCAAAATCAGACAAACCGAATGGTCATATTTTAACTTATAGATCATTTTTAGATACTAGTTTTGAGTAAAATCCCAAAAAGCACTATGGCACATAAATTATATAATCAAATTAAGCTCCACCAAGACCAACTACAGCATTAATTGTCAACTAATCAATATTATAACACCCTGAAATGGCCCATTCTTTACAGTGAGTCCTTTAACATTGAATTGAGTATTTGTTCCCTGTGGAATTGTTACTTTTTTTTTTAAATGATGATTTTAATTCTTCTTCCATCCTGGCGATGTCACATGTGGTTTGTATTTGCCTAAAATATAATGCTCGCTCACGTGTAACATACTGCTGTCTTCGATCAGTTAATGAAGGAGCCAAGTGTAAAACTATCTTAACCTAAATGCAGAGGACATGTAAAATCATGGATTTCGGTCACAGCAGGTTGTTAAACCTTCCTGATGCCACCCGTCACAGTTCCTACTGTGTGTGTGGGCTGCAGCACGACCTGTCTTCCTCCAACATCTGTCAGCACCCTCAGCACAAGAAGCTCTTAACATTGGTGCAATGTGTCAGCTATAATTTTCATGTCAGCGTAGTCCGACAAGCAGTATATTCTCTAGCAGCTGTGGTCTGAAAAACCCTCTGCAATGAAGTCACACCACACACATATTGGTGATAATAATAACAATCTCTGCAGTGAGATTTTAAACTGAAACGTACTGTAAGTGCAACATAGCAAACAATAAAATGATCCATATAAGGACTTCATAACTTAACTGAGGTGAGGTACTTGAGTACATATACACCACATCTGACTTCACCTTTATTGTAATATCTCTTCCCAGAATCACATGATTAATCAGAAGCTTTATCTTGAGGTTATGAAGCTTATCAATTAAAGCTACAAACAAGAAGATAAATGTACTCCTATTAAAAATATGAACCCGCAGAGTTCAAAGTGCTTTTATTCAAGCAAAGGTAAAGTTACTGGAAGAACCAAGTACAATATTCACTCAAAATCACATCACAAATCAGTATTAATTTTCTCTCCACGGTATTTTAGAGGGAACTATTGCACTTTTAAAAAAAAATTTCACATACGTTAACTGTGACGCCGTTGCTTACAAATAACATAACAAATAACAAACTAAATAAGTGAATCATATTTTGATAGTATTTATCGTAGTTTTGCACTGTTGTTTAGTTAGTTCAATTTAGTATTATTCTATTTTTTAATCATATATATTGTATACATTTAATATTTTTTTTACTGTTATTTTTATAACTTTACCCCGTATCTATAAATACTGCTGTAGTGAAAAAGTATCCAGTATTTTATAATACTATAAAACTGTAACTGTATAGTATTTTATTATATTATGACTGAAATTATAAGTAAAATGTATAAAAAAAGAGGTGGGGGGAGAGTAGTCTGAATTGGGTTCTGGAGCCGTGCTCCACCTCACACATCGTACTCATTTGCCAGCCGCGAGTGATTCCAAGCCAGCGGGCAGCACATCCACCACGGCGGCGAAACTGCGCCACCTGGCTTCTGCTGTGAGACCTGCCCGGTCGGTCCCATTATTTCTGTTCACTCGCTCACCCGAATCAGATGACGCCCTGCTAGGGCAACGATTGGCTCTTGTCTCAGACCTTCCCCGAGGTGATTGGTGGAGTGACGAGCACCCAGCACGTGACCTCTACAATGAGCTTCCGCCCACCGAAGGAAGTAAAGCGGTAGGGACTTATTTATTGAGCCCGTTTGGCCACAGCAGACTGTGTCACGGTGCACTTTGTCACGCTTACGTAAATGGTGCGTGATCGTCTTTATTGTGAGACGATCTGTTTTCCTGCTCATCCTTTTAAATACTAATCCTGCCGGAAATATTCGATTTGTTTTTTAAATTTTTTACTTTTTCTGTCTTCCATGTTCATTTTATGCTGTAAATACCATGCCGGGAAACATTGCATGCTGGGAAATAGAGCCGTAACACGTCACCTTTTGATTTTAAAGACACCTTTTTCTTCTTTAAAAAATAACTCATTGTAATATATATATTATATACATAATACACAGTATTATTGCATCACTTTAAAACAGAACATTGTGGTGAAAATGAACATGGAAGACGGAGAAAGTCAATTATTCCTCTTAAATAAAGATACCATAAAATTATCAGTTTAATGTATCGACAAATAAAACTATTGCCTGTAAGCATAAAATGTATCGTTTTTTCTTTTTTTTGTTGAGTTTCCTTTCCTTTTTTGAGCGTTTTAAATTCAATATTCAATGCTCATTAAGATCATTTAATAAAATCTCAGTGAGAATTGACTGATTATTACAGTTTTATGACAGTTTTATTATTACTTTCTAATTAATAATGTAAAATTGACACTATAAATTGACAGGTAAATGTGACATATACAACGAAAACCTGTTCATGTTGCCGCGGCAGCAATTATTCGGCTACGTCTTTAAATCTTCCCATGATCCTTCGCGGGTTTTGACTGTTTTAATTTCAGAACAAGCGGATTTATAAACACTAGAGAGGATCTTTGTCTGAGAAATGTGAGCTACCGCATTTTTTTTTTTTTAAATAGTAACGTTACACTACATTTAACTACGCACTAATTTTTTTTCCGACACCGTGATGTTGACCGGCTGCTCTCGACTCTGCTCTTTATAGTCCGAGGTCGCATTTAACATCCGGGCATTCAGAATACTTGCTCTCTGGGCTACTCGCAGAGGACTCCGTTCCTCCCCACCCCGCCCAGGGGAAAGTCCCCGGACCCCGCGGCAGAAAGTGCCCTGGTTGAAACCAGTGTCGGCCCGCGCTGCACCGTCATGAGCCGAGATGTTCCCCGGAACTGAGCTCGGTGATCGCAGGTCGACTTTGTCAGCGTTGATAGTAATGCAAGTAAGCAGTTACTCACGCCTTAACAGAACGGGGCTCATTCTCGGAATGCTCTCATTTTATCAGCTTTTTAATCATGTAAATATGATTTCACTATTATTTAACTCGTTGTTTCTAACAATGCACAAAATGTATCTGACAGCTCAAATAACTTAAAAAAAAAAAAAAGTAATTAAATAATAGTTTAAATAATATGACGCTTTATTGTAAATCAAACAACCCAACTTTATATAGGCTATACAGATAAAACTAAAATGGTTAATTGACAGAACATTAATTGACATTGTTTTGCTAGATAGGTAGGTAGTTACTTTATTAATCCCCGAGGGGAATTTTTTTTTCGCTACAGCAGCATACAGAAGCAATAAGATAATAATAGAATAATAGAGAAGCAATAAAATAACTGTAAAATAGTAGTACAAAATATTAAATATAAATATAAAATGCACAGTATAAATATCTATATATATTATATACAAGTATGTCAAAAAGTATTTTTTTAACATAAATGTGCTCAGTATTTAATGGTTACGTGTTTCTTAAAGGTCAGGAATTGCTGCTTCTCTTTTTAAAAGCTTTTATTTATTTAGTCGTTGCGATATTTGGAGGACAAAACAAACATCCTGAAGGTGTTTCCTCTTGGTTCTGTCCAAAGAAGTACATTTTTAATTATGGAGTCATTCCGCTAAATACATTTCTACATTTTCACTTCAAATTGGGTTGTAATTTATACGTATTTACACAAGTCATAGAAACCAAGGATAAATCTTTAAAAAAAAAAAAAAATATTTAATCAACCACTATAGCCTCCATTTTTTTTAACCTCATTCTTTTTAATCATTCTTAATTGGTCGCTTTCATGCAGCAGCTATTCTGCTGCTAATTTCCTGGTGATGCATTTGATACACTAGTTTCCCAGCTGAGGATGAGAGTTCATGTTTCATGTTTTGAAATGTTTAGGTCGCCATCTTGTGGTTAGAAATGTGACATGCAACCCATCAGCACCAAGCAGGGTGCTGACCTATTATCACCACTCAGTAAAAATAGGCAAATCAATGACATTAGGCAATAACTTACTTATAAAAAATAATAAAATAAAATGTGTGATTATAAAATGCCACAATCTCTTTCTCTTTTAGTTCAGGATGAACTCCATACATGATCAAATTTAGGAAACCAATAGGCTGCATGGTTTGATATTTAAAGTCAAACATCTGATGCTTATATTTTAATTATGACAGGTGAATAGGAAAGCTTTTACCAGCATAGGCTGTACATTTTTCACGTAGCAAATAAAACATACAGCCTTCATGAGCAGCAGTAACTAAACAACAGCAAAATATTTGTATATCTTACGCTTTAGTTTCATCACTTAGACTAACACGTGTCTGTTCATATTATCATGGAATAAGAGTACATTTAGTGTTGTAATACTGGCTCAGTTTGAACACTTTTCCACCATAAAGTTAGCTTATAAAATGGAAATCAAGAGGGGGATTAATCGCAAGGTGTTGCAGAAACACATCGTCATTATTACTCTTCACTGTGTGCATTGAAAATGGCCAGTAGGTCTCCATTTTCTCAGTGGTCTCATCTTTCTGGGGAGAACAAAAGGGCTTGTCTTTCCATGTTACCACCAGCAGAGGGAGCAACAGCATAACAGCATCCTTCCTAATACTCTATGACATGAAGGCACACACTGACACACACAGACATACTGTATAGCACAGGATTAGGCAGCACACAAAAAGATTACAGCGTCACATGGTGGCCAATCCAAATGGTGCCTTCGAGTAACCTACTTCCCCCCCCTCCCTCCCCCCATCAGGAGCTATCCCATCATTCATTGGGTGTGGGCGTAGGCTCACCCAGCAGCAGCATCACAAAGGTTGAGCCCCTCCTTGCTGTATGCCTGAATTAGGGAAGGGGGGGAAGGAGGGCGGGAGAGACAGAGAGGATCAGGGTCGGATGAATTCCAGTCTGACTGACGAGGCAGTGTGTGCAAATGAAGAGGCGAGTGTGTGAGAGAGGACGAATAAGGGAGGGCTAGAGAGAGAGAGTTGGTTGTGAGCGTGTATATGTCGATGTGTGTATGTGTGTGTGTGTGTGTGTGTGTGTGAGAGAGAGGGGACACAGAGGCTACATCCAGGCAGGAGGAGGAAGGGGACATAAAAAGAGGAAGGAAAAGGGGGACAGGAAGAAGAAGACAAGACAAGGGGAGACACACTAAGAGGGAAGATGGCTGAGCCGGAGCTGAAATCAAGAGGCAGCCGGGAGAGCGTTGCCAAGGCGTCGAGCCAGGAGAAGATGGGGGGTAAGTACAGTGCATGCTCACACTCCCGTAAATACCACATGGTGGAGGGCTGCGTTATTCCACCATGCGCTCTGATGCAACATGGCCTGATGCAAGAGTCGCATGGCAGCGTTGACGTGGGTCGAGTGATGCATCGTGCTGTTTTTGGGTGTGTGGTGGTAACAGGTGATGAAGATGACAGATGTGGCAGTGTGACACATATTAAACAGAAGAAAGTGGGAATGTAAACACAACTATCTGATGCAGACTGTGTTTACATGAACAGAAAAGAGGAAGTAATCAGGATGATGAGGTGTTATTCTGGAGAAACTGATTAGGTTTGACAGGGTAACCTGATATCCACCTTTTCCCAAATCTGAATCCCAATGCATATCTATGTTTATAATGTCTGTTTTGTTTTCATGTTTATAGTCATATAAGTTTGGTATTGCATTTTGTTAAATAAACCAGTGGCTAAAGCATCTCAGCAAGAAACTCTTACTTTGATGATTTCCTTTTCCTGATGATCTCGAATGTAAAAACTGTCGTGTCTGATGTTGTCCTGCTGTCCGCTGACGTCTCTCCACCAGCTACTGAAGCAGACCCCGACCAAGATGGTCTGATTGTGGAGCAACCAGCTTCTCCATCTGCCGACACGGCCTTGGCTCCACCTCCCACGAGCCCCACCGACTGCTCGCCCGGCAAAGGAGAGAAGATTGAGCTGAAACGCAGCATCACCCTCTTCAACGGTGTGGGGATGATCATAGGCACCATCATCGGCTCGGGCATTTTCGTCACTCCAACAGGTGTGGTCAAAGAGACGGGCTCAGCCGGGCTCTCCCTCATCATCTGGTCTGTCTGTGGAGTGATATCCACCATGGGCGCGCTGTGCTATGCAGAGCTGGGCACAACCATTACCAAGTCTGGAGGAGACTACACGTACATCCTGGAGGTGTATGGTGAACTGGCGGCTTTTCTGAAGCTGTGGGTGGAGATGCTCATCATCCGTCCATCCTCCCAGTATGTGGTGTCGCTGGTGTTTGCTACCTACCTCCTGAAACCTCTCTACCCCAGCTGTGCTGTGCCCGACAGTGCCGCCAAGCTCTTCGCCTGCATGTGTCTTAGTGAGTAGATGATGTGGTGCGGGTGTTACCCTGCTGAGTAATAGAAACATATTCTCTGAGTCATCTCAAATGCAATGATTTGATACACCTCACTGCAGGTGAGTATCTCCTGAATTCCTGATTGTACTCCTGTTTGTATCTCCTCACCTCCTGCAGCCTCCCTGACATTTGTAAACTGTATCAGCGTGCGGGCGGCCACCAAAGTCCAGGACCTGTTCACAGTGTCCAAACTGCTCGCCCTGATCATCATCATCCTCTTTGGCTTCATTCAGATTTCCACAGGTGAGCGCCACTCCCTGATAGACCGAGACTCTACGCACAAAGTCACAAAAAAGTCCAGATTGTCTTTATTTTTCCACAATCCATCCAAAGTTTTTAATTATTTAACTTTTGAATGTTTGTTTTAACTATTAACTCGAATTTCTTTTATTCATTCACAACTTAATATCAGTTGCATCACTGCCGTTCAGTTTGTTTCACAAACTGCTTTTAAAATTTTACACCTTACGAAAAGTTGTGAAAAGTCGAGTGGACAAACCACACGAGTTTGTTGGCTTATCATCCCTCCATTGTTAAAGAAAACCTGGTTCTTGTTTCATGTGTGTGATGACGCATGTACCAATATCAACAGTTATAGTATACTATACTTATTTTAGGCAAATCACCCCCAACTTTATTCCTGAATATTACTGCAATAAAATGTAAAACCTCAAAGAGTATTAAATACACATTATTGCCATGTCATAGTCTTCACAGTGTGATTTTAAACTCTCCTTACAAGAAAAATACTTTCCATTGCAAGTGTGTTTCTCAGCATGTAGCTGAGTGTGTTTAGTCAACCGGCCTCCCTTCCTCTCGTTATTATTCATTGCAATAATGATGCTAAAAACATTATACAGTAAATTAAAAAAAATGATTACACATTTTGTAGGATTCATTCAGATTTAGAGTTATCAGTCCATGATCAGTTATTGTCCCATCTTTATTTCTCATCTTTATATATGTATGTGAGGTTTATTTATTTTGTCTCTAATGATCAACACATTGTTGACTGACGCTAACGAGCCGAATGAAGCAGACTGCCCTCCTTTCAGTTTATTTGCACAGTTGCTGAGTCTGAACACAAGGCTCGTCTGTCTGCAGCAATGCCACTGGGGCTGAGCAAGTGTGCAGCCATGTGCATGTGCATCTATGTGGGTGTTCTTTGAAGCTCAACACTGCCGAGCAGGATTTCATACATGACTCATCTGCACAGGACGTATCTCACAGAAATGATAAAAACAGATTTTCAGAAAAATGACACGCCGCAGACAATAAATGACTCTTGTAGGTCAATGCAGTGAATATCATGAGCTAAATATTCCATATGGCTGCCCTAAACATGGCGGCAGACCATCACTGCTGATGTGCAAGGGCAGCTCCACCTTGAATAAGAAGAGAAATGCATGTACGCTTCCCAGAATTGTAACAGCGGAGCGACTGAATCAGGCTCAGTCACACCGTTCAAAATATAAAGCAGCGCGGGAAGACGGTGTGGCCATCACTTGCTCCATGCTTCATCTGCCGCTCTCTCCCCTTTTTGAAAAGGCCACGCCCACCGCCATTGTGCTCCACACTGTGTTACCATGGAAACTAGGTGGCGAAGCTTGCCCGCTGTTGTCACACTGTGGTCTTTCAGAGTGTAAGAGAAGGAGGACAGAGTGAGAAAATAATGCGCGTGTAATAAGCCTCAATGAAAGGCGAGTCATTACCATCTGAAAGCGACAGGTAGAGGAGAGACTTCCAGCTCCGAACTCTTTTGAACACACACACACACACACACACACACACACTCTTCAACAGTGTCCTTCACTGATGCACTGGATTTGTTCGCTGCTGTGGATAAATGAGTGGATTGAAGTTTTTATCTAAAGACATTTCTGCTCATATTTAAATGTCAGCTGTTCTGGACCTGATTATGTTTCTGTACATGAAAGGAGGCGGTCAACCGGCTATCTGCCGGTTGAAAATCTCAAGCATGTCAAAGGGCAGACAGCAACAGTCTGGTCTTGGTTCAGGAAATATAAAGTGGCAGCAGCTCTAAACGAGAATCCGTTTGATGTCCAACTACACAACACCTTCATGAACTAAAGCTGCCAGCGAGAGGAATGTTTATCTTTAGCCTGTTTTAGTTTTATTTCTCTGTCTGTGTATGTCCAGGTGATGTGCCGTATCTGACACCAGAAAAGGCATTCGAAGGCAGCAAAATGGGAGTCGACAACATTGTCTTAGCGCTGTACAGTGGTCTCTTTGCTTTTGGAGGCTGGTGAGGCATTTGTGGTCTTTTTACAGGCCAGAAATAGAAATGATGTATTCGTAGCCGCTAACTGTTTACAAGTAATACTAGTTTTTATCCATTTTTTTTTTAAAAACGCTTCTTTTTTTTTCCCCCCGCGCAGGAATTACCTGAATTATGTAACCGAGGAGATGATCAATCCAGAGAGGTGACTTAAATATGATGAAGGTTGTTTTGACGACTGTACTGACTCTCCTGTAAATATATGCCAACAGCATGAATTCCCTCATCCAGGACTGATTGCATGGAGACTCATAAGTTTTATATCTTTATTGCATTATTGCAGTGAAAAGCACCATGTTTTGTACACCCTTTGTGTGATGCCAGAAATATAACATTTTACAGAGAAGCATGTGACGGTTTTGTTTTTTAAAATTGAGCTTGACTGATCACACTGACCAGATATGACACTGTGCAGTCCTGTTTGCCACGGGACTGCAGGATAAATCACTGATCTCATAAATATAGTACAATATGACTGGAAAATAAATCTGCTGTTAGGTTGCTCTGTCTTCAAGTGACCTTTGACCTTTCACCCCACAGGAACCTGCCCTTGTCTATTATTATATCCATGCCTATAGTGACGGTGGTGTACGTTTTGACCAATCTGGCCTACTTCACCACCATCTCCCCTCAAGAAATGGTTGAATCCGAGGCTGTTGCTGTGGTGAGCATCGTGCTATGAAGTTATCTGCTTCAGTTCATAGCCACATCTTTAACTCGGACATGTTAAATCTGTTGTTTGTTTTTCACATAATGTGAACTGCCCTCATGCGTTTTTACCGTGCTGTTTTGCAGAGTTTCGGGGAGTACCACCTTGGTGTGATGTCCTGGCTGATTCCTGTCTTTGTGGGACTGTCTTGCTTTGGAGCCGTGAACGGGTCTCTCTTCACTTCAGCACGGTGTGTGTTAGAGAATAAAACTACATACTGTTTTGTGCTTATTAGGAAAGTAGGTGGTTATTCTAAGATCAGAGGTTGTTATTGTTTGGAGAGTTTACATAGCCTTACTATTTCATCACAAACATCCCACTGAAGAGCTTTTTTCTTTTTTTCTTCTAGCTTGTTTTATGCTGGCGCTCGAGAAGGTCAGCTTCCTGCTGCTCTGGGATTGGTTCACACAGACATGTTCACACCGGTGCCGTCCCTCATCTTCACAGTAAGAGTCCTGCAACTTACAGTGCAATTTTGTTTTTTGTAAGTAACTTATGATGACATCCAAAAAAGTCTGTTTAAGGAAAATGTTTTTAACATCTGGCAGGGTTTTTCTTTAATTTTTGAGTTGGTGGCTAAATATAGTACAGGCCATAAATATGGCAGCCAAAAGCCTCATATAAGCCTTATGGAAACTATTTCCTGGAGGTAATTAAAAAGTTCACATTATTCAAAGCATATATGTTACAAAACCCTCTTAGAGTACAGTCATTTAGCATGTGTGTATATACTATATATGAGTCCTCCTTTTCCCTTGTATTAGTGTTTGCTATCCATGATGTACGCCATCTCCCAGGACATCTTCTCTGTCATCAACCTCTTCAGCTTTTTCACCTGGTTGTGTGTTGGTATGGCCATTGCTGGCATGCTCTGGCTGCGCATCACCAAGCCCGAACTCAGAAGGCCCATTAAGGTAAAGTATGAAAGGTTATCTCAGGAGGTAAATGTTTGTCGGAGTTTTCCTGTGAGACGTCATTTTTAAAAAGAATGTGAGACTCCCAGAAAGGTTAACCCTGGGTCTACCTGAACCTCAGCCAGTTTCTTTGTCTGCCCAAAAGATCAGCAGGTCTCCTGGCTTTATAATTTTTTTTTATTTTTATTTTTTTTATTTTTTTAATGAAAGCACCATTATATTACTGCCCTTGTTATTAGTTGGAAGTGGAACCATACTGTGTTTCAAAGATAGGAGGGAGTGGTGTTTGTAAATGGCTCTTTGTTTCTCTTTCAATGTGGGAATATTACCTTTGTAGACCAGTCTTTCATCTTTCCTTTGAGTCAGAGTGCTCTCAGCCCATTTTTAAAGATAAACTACTGAAAAGTAATAAATAGATCATCTTTATATTTAGAACTTCTGTCAGGATAATACATTTTACTTCATTCGATCATAATGCTGAGCCATAGTGGCTGAGCATCACGTTTTTCTCAAATACTGTATGTATCTGTAAATACAGCCAAATTCTCAGAATGTAAACAAATGTCAGTTTAGTAGTTTAAAACCGATACTAAACAGAATTTAATTATGTCTGTTAGAATATAATAAAACCCCAGATAACAGTGCAATCACATGACAGCTAGAAATGTTAGCAAAAATTGGAACACCATAACTTTAATTCTGTTCAAATGTTTTACTTCAGTAAAAAGTATCAGCATCAACTGTATAGTAAGAGACAAAAATGAAGCATACGATAATAAAACTAGAATTGTACAACATCCATCAACACATTCTTGAGATATCGCATTTATAAGGATAGCACGGACGGACGGACAACCTGAAAACATCATGCCTCCGGGCACCGCCATTTCAGAGGCATTAAATAATAAAGAAAGATGCATTAATGTGTACTCCAATGATGTAGTCAATAAAGGCAGGTGTAATTTAACTTTACATACAGCTGGGTAACTTTCCACTAGGGATCCATAAAGTCCTATCTTACAGTAGGTCATTAAAATGTATTTATTCCTTTGATTTAGTATAGTATTTAGATTTAGTCATTCATTTGAATCTGCAAAACAATCAGTGACTAAACTGATTAAAAATGTACCAGAATAAAAAAAATTAAAAAATGCCTGCTGTTTATTGAATGGAGGCATAAAGCAGCAGAAACGTAACTGATTTAGTATCTGTCCACTGCTAGTTTTAACTTGTGATGATATCCACAAATACCTCAATAAGGCATATCATTTTAATTAATAACTGTATCATTCTCAACACTCTTATCACATCATCAGTGTTGCAGTATATCATGAAGTTATCGAGCCACAGAGAGACATTACTTTATTTAGTATTTGATATCCTTTATCCTTTTCCCTCTTTTATAACTGTAACCAACCTGCAGCTGTTATATTTTCTCTCTGCAGGTGTATCTTTTTATCCCCGTGACTTTTGTTTTGGGCTGTGTCTTCATGATCTTCGTGTCCTTCTGGGCAGCTCCGTTTGAGTGCCTGGTAGGCAGCAGCATAATTCTCACAGGCATCCCAGCATACTTCCTGGGCTACAAGTGGAAAAAACCTCATGTGGTCAAGAAGATGCTGGGTGAGTGAGACAGTTTTTGTTTATTTTATAGCATTTTTGTGTATTTGTTCAGGTGAGGCTGGAGAAGCATTCATTACAGTTTGTTATGAGAATTCATGTGAGAGTATCTGCTCGAGTGCAGCTGTGGGCACTGATACATCTGGTTTGTTTATATAGTTGGTGCAAAGGACTCAGACAAAGTGTTGATGCAATGTTTAATAAAATCCTGCTACATCTGACCTGTTGTAACCCAGCAAAAGAAAGCAGGCGCAGCTAACATGACGAGTTGTTTCTCCTCAGAAATCTTCACGATGTTCTGTCAGAAGATCTTCATGTCTGTTCCTGAAGAACGGGGGCAACATGAGGCAGCTGAATAATACTGGACAAACTGAACAAGATGAAAGATTGAGTCAATATTTGTGTCTGAACATTCTTGTAATGTTTACATTCATTTATTGTGATTTGGCTATTTTTTTTTTTTTTTTAAACAAAAACCTCTATCTAACCAGGCAGGTAACTGTGGAAGACATTCATATTAGAGAGAAAAAAATGTTTATGTGAATTTATGCTATTGTGTGTAAAGTATGAAGACGTATTTTATGTACACTGCAACTAAAATGTCAAAAGGTCAAATCTTAGTCAGGATTTGACATTTCAACAATTTCCACTGCTTTATTATTCTAAATTGAGTCGACAATTATATCTCCTTTAATGTTAAAACATGCTGAAATGCTGCATGTTAGTTAACGGAGAGTCATGCTTTGATCTTAACATGTGAATAACTGCCACGGGCACTTAACATAATGCAAACACAACATCGGAAGCTGCACATATTGTACTCTAGTAGCCTAAAACACACAGGTTTATTGTGCACCTGCAGTGTACAGATGAGTAGTTTAAAGAGAAAAGACTTTCTTTACATTTGATAAAACTATTACCGAGAATACACACAGTTTATTATAGTTTACAGTTATATAGAATCTGAAAGCTAATGACCTGCAAGTTTAAACTGAGGACTTACTGATATATGGACTAATTTGATGTCATATAAGAAACATCACTGACACTGTATAAATATCAGTGTATAAATAAAGCCAGGTTTGGATGTTTAACACTAGCATAACACTAATTGCATTAGTCCCATACTAACATTTGTTAAATAACAATTAATTTCTATATTTTGTATTTTTTGTATTCATTTGTAAGATGAATCTGCAGCACTATCTTAAAGCACAAAGTGAGCTACAGCAGTGTTTGTAATGTTTTCTTAAGATGTGTTTCTGTAAAGCAGGTCTCTTTCTTGTATCATGTCATTGTAGGATTTAAACAGCTCCTCGTAAACTTGAAGAAATGACAATGGATACCAGCACCTTTGTTTGTGAGGCATTATTAACAGGAGCTGAAGACCTGTCTAGATATCATTGTAGTAGTTGTGTTGTGTTAGTATTTGTATAGGATGCATTTGTTGTATGTTCGAGCTGTGTTAATGCTGATATTCCTTTTTATTTTTGTTTTATTGTCACTATAAGACCAAAATGAATGTTGCAACTTCAGAGACACAGGCTTTGCTTTTAATTTCATGGGAAATCTATCTATAGAAATTGGACTTTTAAACTAAATATCTGAAGTTTTCCAAAAGTCTTTTGCAAGCACTGTCCCATTCCACTCAAGACCCCAGAAGAGAGAAGCCTCTGAGGAAACTGAAGGAGGGTGGAAGTTGTGCAGGTGTCTGGATTTTGCACAGAACAGGAAGACAGTCCCCTTAAAACATCCACCATATCTCTCTGTACTCTGTGTCAGCCTCTACTCATTGTGCTGACAGTTCAGGAAGTTGTCAAATCAACTGGAAATGCATACACTGACACTGGATAATAAGACATATTGGTTCAGGGAACAATGAGGGACATTTTTTAAACATTAATGGAGCTGAACTTCTCAGAGGGAGACAGCAGAACAAAGGAAAGCCTGACAAAAAAACAATTGCCTCTAAAAGGTTTTTTCTCCTTGTAGCAACACACTTTTTGTGACAAGAGATGAAATATGTTGCTTACTTTTTGGAAACACAAACACTCCTCCACCATTATCTTATTTGTTGATGGAAATGGAATTTGAAAGACACCAACATAGACATTTATTTACATGATAAGGCAATAGGAAGCACATCTGTAATCAATGGCCCCTAAAATTTCCCACATATTTTAAGAAGGAAGTTGTTATAAAAGTTTGGACATTTTTATTTAGCATAATGAACCTTCGCCACTTCATGATTTATTCATCTTCAACAGTCAGATAGTTGTATGCACAACAATAAATAACAGATGTTGACAAAATAATTTTATTATTTGCTCTTTTCCTGATAAATCTGATTAAATTCAAACAGCGAACACATTTTGTGTCTAAAAACACTCACTGATTCCAACTCTAAAGATAAATGGTTTCTAAAGGCCTCTAAATATATGACATGTTATGCACAAAATACTGTATCCGTGTGTGTTTAAAGTGTTGCTATCAATATTGCATCAACAATACCTTTAATGGCCTAATGAAACATTCTGAAAAAAAAAAGGAGACTTGTATTTTTCATCTTAAACTTGAGACTGTAACTGTTGTATGTTAGTGACCATGGCAGGTACATGTAACAATAAAAAATATTTTGTTCAAAGTGTTATTGTTTGTATTTTGCAAAGCCAACAAAAGAAAAGCTCCTTTGACGATAAAATCTGATTCCTCACTGCTATATAAATGCAGTGGCTTAATATATTAGCATCAGTTAACAAAGGGGCCGACCGCACCCTCTCTGCAGATAACAGTTCCAAAGAGAAGAAGCAACATACAAGATAGTTTCCATCCCCTCGAGGATGTTTCACACGCACAATTTTCTCAAAATGTCGTCCAATGGTGTTATCGTCCCAGCCATCAAGTGTTTGTGTAGTGATCTGAATGAAATGCTCATCCCTTCTTGTTTGTCTGCCTTGTTTGCTCGCGGTCAGACAATGATGCTTCTGATGACTGTGCTGTCAGGAGAGTTCATATCCGTCTGAAGAGGAAATGAGAGAGTCTGATGGCTGCTGATGGTAGAAGTATCAGAGCTGCTGGACACAATATTAGTGATGGGAGATTGGACAGGCAAGGAGCCAATATTGCACAAGTGTCATAGGGAGTATTATGTCACCTTCAGAGAAAAAGAAGGGTATGAAATCAGGGTTAACAGTTATTTTCATTTGTAACATACAAAATCAGCACATACAGAATATAAGAAAGTCCAGTTTTTGTTTGGGTTTGTTTTGAAGAAATAGTTACCCCTGTTAGACGTTGAAGGTATGGCTTGTTTTAACAGAATCAAAATGGGATTTGTCTTGGATTATACACATCAGGATATTACTTAAGCAATATTTCACGTCATTATTGGCACTTCAGTGTTTACATATGTTTTCTTATCACCGTTTTTTTAGCTTTTCAGTTCCGGAAAAAAAAAAAAAGAAGAGATGTCTGTACAGAGATTTAATTTTTTTTATGTGAAAATGAGAGACTTCTCGTCAGTGGAACTTCTCACCAGCAGGTGGCGATAGAGGAACATTAATAGAAGATGGCAGCAGTATGTAGAGCGGTCCGGTCACTTTAATGCCGTTGGACTGTTGTAATCGGCCACAGCGGTCAAACAAACATCTGTATTTAAATCCATGTGCCTTTAAAATTTTGCATTTTCCCCCCACCCCCCTCTTTTCTTCCAGTATTTAAAGAGTTCAGTTCACACATGTAACTTCTTGAGTTAATGTTAATTCTATGCCACTTTTGCCTGTATTTAAGCAGGACGCTTCTTTTCAGATATACCCTGTTTACATATTCACATCTGGAAACTCAGCTGCCTTGCTCAAGTAGTAATGATGTGGTAATGATGGTGAGACCTTTGATGTTTTGTTTTTTGTCATTACAAATAAAAGTATTAGTCTTTACCTACAGTATAAGTCATCAGGATTTGACTGTAATTAAATGATCTCTATCTTTGGGTAGAGGAGGTGAAAAACAATGCAGTGAGTTTTATGAGTCAGCTCTAGGGGGCACTGTGTCATCATCATGACGGCAGGAGAGAGAGTGCAGGAGGGGTGGGGGGGAGAGAGAGCTGAGGGGGAGGGATGA
Organism: Brachyistius frenatus; assembly: GCF_029030835.1. Taxonomy (NCBI): domain Eukaryota; kingdom Metazoa; phylum Chordata; class Actinopteri; family Embiotocidae; genus Brachyistius; species Brachyistius frenatus. The sequence continues at coordinate 9,071,784 of NW_027210605.1, read as the reverse complement.
TAGATTCCATTTCTATTCTACCTTTAATCCAACTGTGAAATTCATAACTAAAAGGCAGTTCTTTTTTTCCATCTCAGGTAGTTCTCTGAAAGGCCGTGTACTACTGCATCAACTCTGAGTTTCATCATCGCGCCTTTAACAAAAAACATGGCCAGCGGGCAGAAAAATGTTCCTTGATATACTATTGATCTAGTATGGATTTTTTTTTAAAGAGAGAAAAAGATAAAATAAACCATGAAAAGGTTAAAGTTCATTAAGTGAAGATACTCTGGGAAGCCTAAACTCTTCACCTAATGAGCCACGTGACAGCAGTCACATTAACTTCTGCAACATCAAAGATAATTCTCCTAATTAACCTCAGACACATGCAGGGGGAATGCAAAATTATGTTTATAGGCTACTGCAGCTATCAGGCATCGCTCATCAAAATACTAATGAATCTGTTGAGACTTAATAATGTAAACCACAGCGAGACGATCAAAATAAGTAGAGACATGCACACCCACTTTTCCACTTTAAACATTTTATTACAGACAAAAGAAAACAAAAAGAAGTATTTGTGACACAAAAATGAATCTAATGCTCGTACATCAGTGATGCACCAACAACTTTCTGAAAAAATAGTTATTATTCTAATAATAATGTTGCTTGATCAATAATAATAATAATAATAATAATAATAATAATAATTATGCACCCTGATGAAAATAAGCCAAAATGTTACTTCATATCATTCATAAATAGATGTGAAACCTGCAACCAAATTAAATAGAATGACCATATTGTAAAACATATGATATTCAACAAAACAAAATGGGTTCTCTCATCACTGGCTTTACAAATTAAAGAAGTACATTTGGCAGGTTTATACACAAAATTAAAATATCTACCCCCATGACCGTTCCTCTGAAACGCAAATCCTGCTACAGTGAAAAAACAAAATATCTTAAGAATTTTTTTTTCTTCACAAAAAAAGATAAAGATGAGTTCAACACAATTCTAAAACACCTAATAAAACTAGTCAAAAACTTTAAAACCCACTGTTATGTTTTTTTCTTTAGTAACATTTCACATTTAGCAACTTTTTTTATTCACCTGTACAAGTGGTGTTGGGACTAAAGGGTTGTGGGCGGGGTTACAGGTGGGGGCGGTCCTTACTGACCGAGAGTAGGAGGAGCTAAAAGGAGAGGTTTCAATCATCGACCCCTACAGTCCTGAGGCCACTTGAAGAGAGTGACTCTCTCTATCAGAGCTCCGCCAGCTGAGAAGGAAATTAAGCATCTTTCAGTCTTTGCGTTTCCCTCGTATTTGGAGAGATACAAGACCAGTGAACACAGTTTCAACACAAGTTTTAGTGTGTGTATTCCCTCACTGAATCCGCCTGCACAAAATCACATAACCAAACAAAAAGGATGTTAAAAAAAAAAGCAAGGGACTGCAGCTAAATACACACATAAGAGGGATCCATTTTGGTGATATTTACAATCACTCTGTGATAAATAAAGGAAACAAGGGAGTCCTTTACTAAGGGCAAGGATGATTTACAAATGTCTTATGTGACTATACCTTCATTAAAATGTTGCTTTGCTTTCACTCAGTCGGGGTGTTTCAGTCTGTCCTGAAGTACATCCACCCCGGATGAGGTGACTATATTCTAGTTTCCTGCATTCGATTTTCTAAGACCCCTACGCTTTGAGTATGCTTTGAGCATTTCATCTCCCCAATAAGGGCAGTCCATGGCAAACACAGAGTAATGGAGTGAAGAGGAGAGAAATCATCTTAAAAAGAAAATTCAAAACAAAATCAGAAGACATTTTTTTGGTCTTCATTTCCAGTATGTTGGCATGAGCTTAAAGCTCACTGCCCCTCAAAAAAATGGAAAGTTCACTGATAAGGAAAAAAAAGCAAGAGAAGTGCCTCAGGCTTCTGGCCGATCTAAGTGCTTGGCAAATAGGTGAAGTTACTGTAGCAGTCTTTGGGATTTTCGAAATCCATCAGAAAAAAAAAAAATCAAAATGGTGAAGAAGCAGATACATCGATGATGTTGTTGTTATGTTAGAAAGCTCCCTGGAGTCTGACATTTGGAGGTCTTTCAACTTCAAGTGAGGTAGAGAGGCTTGTCCCGAGCTCCCATGCCACTGCTGAGGAAGAAAGGAAAAACTGTTTTAATGTATGTCTGGATGTATTGATACAACTCTATACAGTTTTGTTCTGACTACTTTTCTGTTTATTCTATATTTCACCAGGAAATCGCTGCAAGATTATCAAATAGTTTTTCTAGGAACGCCTTGCTTAGAGAGCAACTCCAAAACAAACATAAAAGCTGTCGACAAACAACAGACATCAATAAGTGTGAAGTCAAAATTTGCAGATCACTCGGTACTTGAAATGTCAAATATAAAATCTGTTCTCCAGTTATCTTGACTGACACACTGGAAACAATTCAGCAGCCTCCAAAACTCCAAACTACTGTGATCTGACATTGAGGGTGAAGGTTTAAGCAAAGACTCAATCTACCTCAAAGAGTGTCAAACATGATTTGACCCAGGCATGATCCCATTTGACAAACAGATCAATCAGTTATAAATGCAAGCGATACTGACTTCCTCCTCGGCTGCTTCTCGAAGTAGTAACACAGAGTTTCAGGTGTGAGACAAAACATCCCTCTTGTGCCTGCTTAAATAGCTTGATTCAATAAGGGAATGTGCGCTGAGCGAAACACAGGGAAACTTAATTGGATGTCACACTTTTTCCAAGCTTGGTAATAGCATTGTTCTACCGCTGCATTACTCATTTCAATTTCAAGGAGATGCGTTGCTATAGCTGGGAAATTGCAGTTTATGATTAATACTGGCTGAGTCTCTGGGTGTGAAAGTGAAGTGGTTTACAGTAACTCATTTGGAAAATGAGTTACTGTCAGAAAACTTCTTAGTATTCTCAACAATCAAATGTCCTGGGTTGGATTTTTGACCAGCTAACTTTATAATGTCTATCAGGCAAAACTCATGACAAATTTAACACAGTAACTGGTGGGATGAGCTCACCTGCAATGGTTGGGTCCACAGTCCCTGTTGCAGTACTCGCTATCCCAGTCGGGGTTCTGACCGTGCCCTGGATTGGGGGCCCCTGGAGACTGCGAGCCCCCGACACTGTTCTGGTAATCAGCCTGAATGTGGGAGAATCCCTGCAGTTCAGAGAGAAGGAGGAGAAGAGGTTATATCATCCCGCTTTCAGATGGCCAGCCATTAGAGTTTGCTGAGCCATGATACTGAATACGGCCAAATGTCGTTATATCAGTTGCCCGTGAGGGTGGAAAACAGATATAGCACTTTTTCTCTCACCATTTGCTCTCATTGCTCGATTAAAATGGTTCTCAAAATCACACTGACATGACAGCCTGCTGCTGGATTGAAGACATTATGGACTCCCAGGGAAAGGAGAAAATAGTTTGTTTGACACTAGATGGGTCAGTCTTCCATCAGTTAAACGAGTGTTTTAGGCCTGTTATATTATACAAGTGAGGTTTTTTTTCTTCTGACAGCAGCAACTGATGAAAAAAGTTTGAATTTAAATGATAGCCAGAAAAGCCTCGCACCCTGTGGCTCTAAGAAATATCAGCAATGCTAAATACTGGATGCATAACAATGATTAAAGATAAACAACAACTAGTTACAGGTGATATTGTTTGTATATCCAGAAATAATTCCATTAAGTGAATGTATGAAGAATTTTAACAGATGCATGCGATTCATCAATTCACAGATTCTAATAATGGCTTGACCAACCTGTTGGCTGAGAGGAGGGGAATGCAGAGGTGCCTGGAGCCCCATTTGGTGTGAGATGATTGGCTGCGACTGCTGCATGCGGATTGGCTGGTTGAGCAGGGAGCTCTGGTGCAGGGAGAGCTGAGCGTGCGGGTGCAGAGGTGGGCTGATCTGGAAGGGTGCTGGGGGAGAGGCACTCATGCTGGGTGGGAGCATCTGGGACTGGCTAAGGGTCTGAGCCAGGGTGTGGCGGGGCGGCCCGCCATAGCTCTGGAGGTCTGACAGGGGGAAGGAGCCCGGTGGGCCCAGGTAGGGTGAGGAGGGCTGAGGGGGCACACTGTACAGGGGCTGCTTCGGGGGCAGCAGGTGGGAGGGCTGGCTGGTCTGCTGGGCACTTTTTGGTTCAGGGTCATTGTATGTCTGTGGATGCAAAAATACATCATTTTAATAAGACAGCACTCTATTAATGACATGTAACCTGTAAACTAAAAAACCCTCAAAACATCACACTAACTCATCAATCTCAATCCATCAACGTCTGATCCCAGACACATCTCCTCTTTCATTTTTTAAATAGCAGCATCCATTACACTTAAAACAAAATTTCAAGCCTGGACCTGTATTTAAAAGTTTATAAGGCAAGCCGGCAAGCTGACAAACTTTCCAACTCACAGAAATGGTGTTAAAGCATAGTTTGGAATATATGCTTATTCGCTTTCTTGCTGAGATTGACAAGCTCGCGGTTTCCCCCTGTTTCTAGTATTTATGCTAAGCTAAGCTAACTGTCCAGTGGCTCCCCCTCCGTATTACAGTGGCTTCAATCTTCTCCTTAAAGTAGAAAGTGAATAAGCCTATCTCCCAAAATGCTAAATTTACTGTAGGATTTTTTTGGAAAGCTTGCAGTCTTTGCACAGATCACTGTCAGTGTTGACTGAGTCTTTGTTTACCAAATCTCTACCATGCAGGCTGCGAGTAAAAAGTAATCCATATCTACCGTCACAATGGACATAATTGAAAAATACAGGAATGTTCTGTCATCATTCACCCTATTGGTCCAAATTCACATCAGCTGCTTCAGTAGAGTCCTGCTTGTTTTCTACTTACGTAAGGCAGCTGTCCAATACAGTTTAAGAGGACAGTTGACACTTAAAGCTCAAAATACCTTTTACGCATATTGTTGCATACATTTTTTTTCCCTCTCAATTTTTTCAGCCTGTTCTTGCTCTGACAGCTTTCCCCAATCATTTTGCACCACTTCACGCACTCATATGGAGAGACTGACGGATGGGTAAACAGGGTGGAGCTTAAAAAGGGCTGCGGTGACTTGAAGAGAAGCACCAAACTCCACCAAAATCACCCAAACTTGACCTTACTGGACAGTATCCACTCTGAGCAGGTGCAACACCCACAAAAAAAATACCCCACCACCTCCACCTGCACCCCACGCTCCTCAGGCCTCTGTGATGAGCTGTCAGATTGCTCATCTCCAGCCATCAGTGTTGATTAGAAGGTAATGGAGCCCATTTGTATGAATAGAGCTGGGGCCGAGGTAATGATCAATAGACACTTTGACAGATAGATGGAAAAAGGAGAGTGACTCACACACACACACACACACACACACACACACACACACACACACACACACACACACACACACACACACACACACACACACACACACACACACACACACACACACACACACACACACACACATACATATATGCAGGACCCCGAGCAGAGAAATGAGGCTGTTTGCCTGCAGAACAAATGGAATGACAAAAGGAATCTTCCCCACACTATATTGTGTGTTGTTAATACAAGAAGGCACTAAACAATGCAATCCAGAGCCCTCCTCCTTGCATTTCTTTATTCCCCGTGCTACTAAGCTGGTGCATACGAGACGCCATCATTCACTGGGCAAAAAGGATGTCATAGATCTGAATTAGCAGGAAACTGTCAGAGGTGGAAACAGCAGCAAAGCCTGTGATTGTCTGCTTTGATTTTGATGTACTTCCTGTTGTGAATGGTGAGAGGGGGAAATCGATGATCTAATGCATGGCACAGGTGTGGCGTAAGATACATTTAGGATTGCTATTTTCTAAAGATACACACAGTATAGAAGAGATCTACACCTGATAGGATGTGTAGCACTTGAGATAGGGAAATGATTTTCTATCCACGACCTCTCATAGATGTTATGGCCATATGCTGGTGTGCTGTGACTGGCTGACCCTTCCCCCAGCCCTATATCACCATACCAACGACAAATCCCAACCCCCAATATGCACCCTATGGAAATCAGGTATTGTTCCAAATATGGACTGCTCTTTTTGCATCAGATGCACCCACCCTCTCCACCACCACCACCACCACCTCATCCCGAGGAAGCCCCTCCCAGCCCATTAGCAGGGATTTTCCATCCAATCCATCATCAGTCTTGGCCAGGGCTTGTGTGTCATAAGTGTTACCTTGGAAACCAGACTGGCTCGGTACGCGGCCAAAGCTTTCAGGTACTCTTTCTTAGCCGCTTCGGTTTTCCTCTTGTACGCCTGTGAAGAGTAGAAAAATAAATAAAAACACTCTTTGGATGAGAGGAGAGGTTGACATGATCATAAACATGCAGACAATCATTTCTCAATATTCACATACACACGGGCTTTTTTAGGTCACTCTAACACATTCTTAAGCACATCCTGCACATGTGAACACGTACACACACACACACACACACACACACACGCACGCACGCACGCACGCACGCACACACACACACACACACACACACACACACACACACACACACACACACACATTAACATGTCCTTAATGTTTCCCTTTCCATCAGAACCAATGGTACAGAACATCTCTATTTCCTCATCACAGCACTAATACTCCCTCATCTCAATGTGTCTACCTCTATTGTGGCAACACATCATTTCCATTCCAATCCACCTGGAGAAATGAACTGGAACTTCTCTCTCTGTTCCTTTAGCTCCACAATAACACCATCACTACACTGATATTAGTGATGAACCAAAATGGTTGTTGTCTTTTCGTACATTAGGATGTGATCCCGTTGTATGAGTATGTATGAGTGTATTTGAACCTGCCTTCCATATTATTAAAGTGATGTACAGACCTCTGTTGTCATACAAACTACTTGCTGCTGTGTTTTTAAGGAACTCAGTGTGTTTGCATAAAGAATGTGGGTTTATGAGTGAATATGGACATCCACGTGTGATTTCGCACACAGTTATCTTAGTCGATAAAGCACTTATGAATTTGATCATCAGTGGATGTAACAGAACAACGGAAAATGGTTCTATTAGCCAAAAGGACCATAAAAAAAAAAAAATCATGTCTATTATGCACAACATAAAGAGCAGAGAAATGTCCCTCTTAGTAGGTAAAAATGTTTTGATGGATTGTACTTTTTTCTATACTAGCGCTGCTTAAGTACACTTATCTTACTGTATAAGCATGTTTTTCAACACTATAGTTTGTTCATCTAACAAAAGAAGTAAAACTTTTAAATGCTGACTAAAATCGAGCCGCTGTACAAGAACTGTCAAAATAAAAGGATGTAAAACTGTCATAAAACATCGTTTTGTGTAACAGATGAACATTTCTAAATTGCTGTTTGTAAAATATACAGGAATGCTTTTAACTGTTTAGTGTGTAAAGGAACATTATCTTTACACTGTATCCATTCTTGAAATTAAACCCCGCATGCCCCAGGAGACTCGCCAGTTGTAGAAGAAACTAACTACTATGTTTTTTCTTGGCGCTGAATACTCATGAAACACAACATCACGACCTCCTATAACTCCGCCATCATTAGCATTTGCTAGCTATTACTGCTGAGCCGGAGATGACACTAAATAGCAACGAAGACAATAGATTGCTCTTCCTGGATAGCCGAGATGCCCTTCAGCTAAATCCAAGGGTGAGACGATAGTGGAGGGGGATCACTAATTTTGTATTCTAGGCAGGATCAAAATAGCAGGCGGGAGATATAAATAAAGAGAGTGGAAATGAGAACTTCACACATCCCAGCTTGTCAAAGGGCCAATGAAGATGCATGGCGTTGAAGCATCAGCTATGGAGGCTGAAGGGACAGAGGAAATGGGACACTGCCTCAGCCTAGAGTTTTGTGGGGTTTTTATTTTGGCAAAGATGATTTTCACTTTTTTTGCTATATTTTCAGAAAATCTTTTTTTTTGGTTTTGATTGACACAGCACTGCTAAGAAAAACTGAGATGTCTTTGCATGGTGACAGTTGGAAACAAGTAAAGCAACAGCGAGGATTTGAGCGTCTGTGTGTGTATCCATATGTGATTGTTTGCTTTAGAAGGGGTGCACTAGCACATAAGTGTACTTACCCACTGCATAACATATCAGTCTTAAGACTTCTGAAATCTACCCAGGCATGTTTATATTTTTCCCACACTGACCATTTCTTGCCTTTAAAATGTCCTATTTTGTTCATTCTCAGTCTTTTTTACGGCTATTGTTGCACAGAATGGTCCCCACCCTTCCTTCCCTTCCCTTCGCTAGAATTAAATTTAGAGAGAAAATCATTTTAATGAGAGTCAGGGGAGTGGGGATAAACGGATGGATTATCTTTAGAAAGAGAAGAACTAGCTCATTAAGGTGAGCTGTATCTCACAGCAATGTTCTGGTAATTACACAGCAGATAATGCCAAAGAAAGACTGCTTGCCTGCTGCAGCACACATGCCATCTACTGGTGGGACACAAATTATAAATGTATACATATGTGTTTGTGATAATGTACATTGTGCACATTCCCTTGTTCCTTTGCGTGGCAAACATCCTCTTACTAAGCATAAATATTATGTTTACATATATATATACACACACACAAACATAATGTACTCACACATGTACACAATAAGATGATAATAAACTGGGCAAATGTTTTAAGCAATCTAAATGTTTAGATTCTTATCCATCATGCAATGACATAAACGTATCTGATCAATCCCAGATTTATTCTGCAGCATGACAATGACGCACAACATACAGCTATAGTGATAGATAACTATCTTCCATGACAGGAAGAACAAGCAGCAGATAGTATGTCCCTCACAGAGCCCTGATCTCAACATCATGGAGTCAGTCTGGATTCACATGAAGAGAGAGAAGACACTATGACAGAGTCCACAGAAGAACGGTGGCAAGTTCTCCGAGATGATCAGTACAAACAAACCTGCAGAGTAACTTTAATAACTGCGCAAATGGGCGTTTCCATCCAGTATTATTTTGATGTTTTTTCTTTTAACATTTATTTTTATTTAAGTTAACTGATAAATAAAATCTGTTCATGGCATTATGTTTTTTAATCCTCATTTTAGCTTTGGTGCCTAAAACATTTGCACAGGATTGCACAGTATAATGATTGTGCGGTCAATATCCCCAATTTTGCTTCATAATTTCCCTTGCGCTTGTTGAAGAGTTCTGTTTCCTAGTCTGGTTTACTGTTTCAGATCTTCCACATCTGTGTGTTGTGTACCTGTTTCTGTTCCTCTCCTAGGCTGTCCCACATGGAGGCCACAATCTTGGAGACATCCCCGAAGGTGGCGTTGGGGTTTTGGCCCTTAATGGCTGCCTGGGTGTCTCTGAAGAAGAGCGCATATGCTGACACGGGTTTCTGGGGCTCGTTAGGGTCCTTCTTCTTCTTCTTCTTTTGAGGTTTGGGTTTGGGCTTCATCATTTCTGCTGAGGGTCGCTTCTCACTGCTTATCTGGAGACAGAAAGAAGGATGGAGAGGAAGAAAGACAAAGAAACCACTGGTCATAAATCAGTTAATAATAACGCTACTGCTGTAGCTACTACAGAGAGAGGCTTAGGGAGTCTTTCAGTATGCAATGTGTTTATGAGCATGATGCATTGACTGGATAAGATTGTTTTTTTTACAAGGTTTTATATATATATACTGTACACATGCACGCACAAATGCATGCCAGCATGCATGCACGCACATACAATGATACACACACACAAACAAATCAATTTACAGCCATGGGAGCATGTGGACTAAAAGAACCTCAGCCAGACAGGTTCACCTCGGGGTGCAGGAAGGTTTCCTTAACAACTTTTAAAACTGACCAACTTCAAAATGGGCAGAGACTCAGTGTAATTAAAAATTAATCTGAAGCGGTTACATGTGGTTTTGCATTGGTAACATTTTGTCAGTTGCTAAATCACTGAATTCACGGATATTGTATATTTTCTTTTTTTGTCTGTTTCATGTCGACCACAAAGAATTCAATAACACGTCCTGAGGTAACCGTAAGAAAAGGATATTTTTCATAGTGCGTGCCCAGTTAGTTTGTCAACAATAATTCACTGCAATTTCCCCACATTCTCCGAAGGCAAAACTGCTCACATCTGCGTGATGTACTTGATCCAATACACATGAATACATTTTCATTTTCCATGCAGGGCTTTGACTGAGAGTCAAATCCAGGTCACCTGATCCTGGATGTGATTCTAAATGGAAATTGCCTTCTTTGCTGAGGAGAGAACACGTCGAGCATGGGAGAAAGAGGGAGAGGAATGGAGAGGAAGAGGAGGAGGAGGAGAAGGAGAAGGAGAGCGAGAGAGAGAGAGAGAGAGAGAGAGAGAGAGAGAGAGAAGAAGGAGAAAAGAAAGAGAGGAGATGCAGTTGTGGGTGGATGGTGAGGAAAAAGTGACAGCTTGATGTTGCCATTAGTATCGGTGGAACATCAGTTAACCTGATTTCCTGGTTGCTATAAAGGCAGAAAAAACAATCCAATTTCCATCCATATGATAGAAAATATAACGACATGCTGAATATATAATGATATACATTAGTATTATGTCAAATGAAGGATGCTTATGTCACTCTTTATGGTTGTGGAGAGTTATTCAAATGTTGTGAGAGGCTCTGAGTGAAGCGACAGTGAATTCTTTTCTTTTTTTGGCAACGTGACACTGACTCCGAGGCCAAGTTTTGATTTCATCATGTTGTATTTTAGAATTTTTTGCATCACTGAATGTTTGCTTTCATAATCCACTGATCCAGGGTTTCGGTGTTAAACCTCAGCAGGGGGGAGAACAAACCATGAAAAAGATTTGTCCCTGCGTGAGTATCAAACAGCGACTTGAGGACATTTAAAGACGTTCATTTCTATCTAATGCATACTTATCATGAGATTAAGCAACGACCATGTTTTCCCCTTTCACTGTCAACTGGAAAACAGGAAGTGACTGCCTTTGAAAATTGCATTGTTTCACTAAAGCACTTGCCAAACAACACACTTTATTCCACACAGCATGAAATTAACTAATCAAAATTCAAGGTCCAGGAGCACATTTGGCAGCTAAAGAAAAACTTCAAAATGGCTTTTGAGGTATGTGGAAATGAATGAATGTTCCCATTCAGGCTGATGTGAAAGTATTGCTTGTCTATTTCACAGCTTACAGGTAATATTCATTTTTTTGTGTGAGCACGCGTGGTTTCATTAAAAAATAATCATCCCTCACTTTTAGGCAATGAGGCAGAAGACAGGCATTTGAAACGACATCTGTTCCACCCAAGCCTTTGAAGTGAAAATAGAATAAACTGAAGGTAGAGCTAATGGAATGACAAAATAGAAAAAAAAAAGAAGGCTACATAATCTCGCGGAAAATTCACATGTATTCATACAAAGGAAAGAGTGATGACATACAACAGCTCGCAGCAGCATGCAATCAGCCAGGAGAATGAATGGCATATTCTCTCATTTCTTTATTTTCTTCTCTTATAATAAGAGATTCATGCTCTTGAACTCCCATATATACTGTAAGGCTGAAAGATGATATATCAATTAATCTGAAAAACTGAGAAGACAACAGTTGAAAAATAATGAAGATGGATCAAAATACTTCTAAAAAGACATTAAACCAAAACGATACTCTTTTTGGACAGTTTCCATCAAAAAAGGGGAAAATCCACCCTCAGATACTGAATTTGTTCTCATGATGTTTCAGCTTATATCTATTTCTGATACTGGTTTCCTACATTTCCAAGAATACCTTTAGAAAAAGAAGAACAACCGTAGGTGTGAATTATACTGCAAAACAGCTAACTAAAAGAAAGTCTTATAATGTCCATTATTTTGTTTTGTCTTAGCTAACAAATTACTGCAGAGTACCACTTCGCATTATAATATTACAAAATTTGCCTAAAGGTACCAGTTACTGTTCTTACTTACTTAAACAATTTATTTGTGGTTCATGTAAACCTCCTGGTTATCATTATCATAGTCCAAACATCTATTAAGACAAAATGGCCTTTGTTTCTTCAAGAAGACTTAAGTGCAGAAATGGGAGACAGAGGCTTCTGAAATGACTATTATGTCTCCACTAAGAAAATGTAGTGGTTTTACTTGCTGGCTTTACAAATTATTGACAGAGGATAAACAAATACCGACCACGTAGCTACAATATCTAGCTTATTTTCCTGCGTTTTCTCATGGAGGGGCAGGGAACTGTAATGATTATGACAGCTGTTGTTGTCAGTTGAGAAAAAGAGACAGTCACATCCCTTATTCATAATGTAACATTTTGTGGCTGCAATGCATTCTGGTCTATTTTCTGATGTTGTCAGTGGGGAGATTGTTATCTGGTCCTCTTCTATGACAGATTTCTGCTGATGTAAAATGGTGACACCGTGAAACTCTTTGACTCCAATCTGTTGACACCAGATCTTGATGTTTAACATTCAGATTTTAGACGGATGGAGATTTGTTTATGTCCTGCACCAGTGGTATTGTGCTGAAGATATCTGGACTCAACCTGATCTTATTTTAACTGCAATTCACCTGTTTGGTTATGAATAATAAGATTCGAAAGTCGACAAACTAGAATTACCATCTCGTGGTTGTTAACTTTCACCAAATACTGAAGTTGCAGTTTACATCCATGTCTGTCTGGACTCATATCATATATCTAGTGAAGACTGTGAAAGAATTTGGCCAATGAAGTTGATTTTGATAGAACCACACTAACAAGCTGTTGTCATGACAGCAGGCAATGCTTCAAATGGATGTTTCTGCAAAGAAGCTACACATTCTAAAATGTGGATGCTTCACACATCTTTAACCCACCAGCACAGAAAAACTACATAATCACCCAGCCCATCACGACAAACCATGTAAGGCATCCACCAGTCCAGTAAAGGACAGTGTGTCTGTGTGACAGTTAGCCTCACCTTTGAGTTGAAAGTACATGCACATCACAGACAGAGGTCTTTTCACGAAGCCTTAACTATAAGTTTTTGTGCTCACCCCCCCCCCTGCCCTCCCCCCCCTGTTTTCTTTTTCTAAACCAAATGTTTTCTGATGCCAAGAGAAGGCAAACCCATGACACTGACACGCTGTCCTCTAGTGGACTGGTGGGTGTATTACACACTTTGAAGTGATACTGCGTTGAATCATCACGGTTTCAGGGTGGACGGACACGATTTGTGTTACCAATGTAGAATCTGATCAAATGTGAAATACGGTCACAATCTCTCTTCTGTTCCTGAGTTATGGATTGGAATAATGAACAGAGGAGTCTTTTGGACGAACATTATCATGTCACAGTGAAGTTGACCTGACCTTTGGAGAAAAAAATGTCATCATATCTTAATTTTATCCTATTAAACATTTTTTACTTTTTTGCAGGTCATAGTAACCTTTGACATTTGACCATTCAATTCTAAAACGTTCATACTTGAGTCCAAGTGAATATCCGTGTGAAATTTTGAAGAAATTAACTCTAACTGGACCAACAGGAAGCCTGAAAACATATTGCCTGCAGCCACAGCTGTCGCTGGCACAGAGGCACGACAACAGACTGAATCCCAAAATGCAAACTGCATCGCTTGTACCAATTTTCTACCAATTGGAAACGCCAAATTCCCCATACACTGAGTGGTTCAAGATATCTCTCCAAACACTCAACCCCTATAAATCTGGAAATGTTCCTTTAGCTTCCAAGTGACTGAGAAACAAGGCCTGTTAAAGAATTAGTATTCACATTTATAATACTGAGTGTCAGATGATGATGTAGGGTGGGGTGATGCTGTGTGGCTACAACAGTTTGTAGATGGATGGATGGATGAATGGGTGGGTGGGTAGGTAGGTAGATAGAGAGATAGGTAGGTAGGTAGGTAGGTAGGTAGGTAGGTAGGTAGGTAGGTAGGTAGGTAGAGGTAGGTAGGTAGGTAGGTAGGTAGGTAGGTAGGTAGGTAGGTAGGTAGGTAGGTAGGTAGGTAGGTAGGTAGGTAGGTAGATAGATAGATAGATAGATAGATAGATAGATAGATAGATAGATAGATAGATAGATAGATAGATAGATAGATAGATAGATAGAAAGAAAGAAAGAAAGATACGGACATTTTTACATTTTTTTCTACAGTTACGCTGTTGGATGATGCTGATTTTATTCACGAGAACACACTGGGCAGATCAGGTTAACATCAGTGTTAAAACAAATATACCTATTAAAGACTGAAAATTAGACATTACCACAAACAGCACATGGCTGTTAACAGGTAAGACCACCATGTCCTGCACAGAGCAGTAGAGTCTAAATATAATTTTGTACACAGCTTTCTAGTTTACCAGCAAAACGATTGAACTATAGTGTCAGCCTAAACTTGCTCATCCCATCAGCATTTCTGTTGTCTGAGAGAGAGAGAGAGAGAGAGAAAGAGATGGAAGAGTTGGTAAGTGAAGAGAGAGATAGGGAGGAGGAGGAGGGGATAGCTGTAATTCTGAATGGACAGCACTGCACTGGCAAAACGAGATTAGAATTGACAGCCTGATAACTGCGTCACTATCAGCAGAGAGAGAGAGAAATAGAAAGAGCGAAAGAGAGGGAGAGAAAATGAGAAAGAGAGAGTTAGAGTGATATGCAAAGAAAAAGAGGGCGAGAGTTGATGTGAAGAAAATAGATAAAAGCTGAAGGGGGGTGGAATGATATAGAAAGAAGTGAATTGATAACAACAACAAAGATGGGGCAGGAGCAGAGAGAGTTTAAAAGACATGAAAATTAGACAATAAAACCAGGTAATAGCACGGGAGAGTACAAAAGTGGTTGTCCAATCACAGCCTCCTGAATATTTGCATCATAATCATCAGCATATACACTGAACAGCAAAGTGGAGAGTGCTGCATGGAGTATCGATTTTCAAAAGGCCATAAAAACAAACAGGGACTACACTGAGGTGATGCATAGATACACTTTCTCTTTACAGTGATGGCCGTTACAACAAAGCATGATGCAGATACTGAGGAGCACGACACTAAATCAAAACCTGAACGCCAACTACTTCCAAATCTGTATACACTGTCTCATGGCTTTCAAGCCAAACAGCTGTAAAATGGGACACACACACACACACACACACACACACACACACACACACACACACACACACACACACACACACACACACACACACACACACACACACACACACACACACACACAGAGTCACTGTATAATCATCAACAGAGAATACAGGATCAAGATTTTACATGCTATTTTTTGCAGGTAAATATTGTCCGAATGTATGCTGCCCTTAAGAACGAGACAAAGCAAACATACTCCCCAGTAACTGACTGTGATACATAAGAGGCTCTTTAAAACAGCAGTTCAAGAACATCAATCAAAGGTCAGCAGTAAAATGATCTTTCATCAAGCACTGACGGGAAAATAAAGCAGAGAAAGCAGATTTAACGAGCAGATTTCTTTAATGAATGATATATCATGGTTTTTATCAACGCAGGATTGCTCAAATGTTATCTTAAGAATGAGCTTTTTAAAGTCTTACAGTCTTCGAGTTATTACATATGCTTACATATCACATCTGCCCTTAAAAAATGCCCACAATGGAAACAGAAATGTTGCATTTATCATATCCAGAATATTTTCTATTAACAATCCCATAATGCAATGTGTTGCATTTCACAGTTATCAAACACAAAATTATGATTTTTAAATGTTTGTAATCGCAATTCACTTCTCGCTATTCAATCAGCTGCTCATTGTTACACAGGAAGTCATGAAGGAGTGAATGATGAATTGATTACAGATGCAGTTTAGGTAACTTTGGCAGTGACAACTGTGGTGACTGTGGAATAATAACCAATAATTGAATTGCTCATCCTTTAACCAGGAATAACTGATTTTTGGGGGGTTCGAGGATGCAAGCTGTAAACACAGCAGGTCTGAAACAAACAAAGTCTGATATATTATCACCTTACGAAGTTAATGACCAACTTGATAGCAAACACTTGTCCATATGCACATACAGAAGATATTGAGCAGCATCATTGTTCATTAGGAGTTGTTGAGTTGTTTTTGGATCCACTTGATTAATTAAAATCCAGTATTCACTCTCTTTTTAGTTCTGTTTTGCTCCTCACCAACTCCTTGGGGAAATATCTGGCTCTTTAGCGGCTAAATACTCCATTATATTCACCAGCTGGTTGCTAACCTTGTCTGTCTGCCTTTTGGTGCTGGGCATGAAATGTATTCTGGGTGGTTTTTTCAGCTGTTTCCATTGACAACGCCAGCCTGTTCTGGTTGAAAAAGACTGATGAGAGCAGTGACAATCAATCAAATCAGTAAAATGTTTGGAGCCAGAACAAAAACTTTTGAGCTGAAAGATGCTCGTTAGATTTGAGAGGAATTACAATATACAGATTATTCTCACTGTTCATTATTCAAGTGATCCAATATTAATACAAATGTTTATTATAACTGCTTTTGAGAATCAATATTAGTCTTAGACTAACTTGTAAAGTATATTTAGGTGCAGTTTCTTTTATATTGATATTTTGTAATATATTTACCTTTAAAAACATTTACCAGGGAGATTTAATAATAAAATATATATATTTGGTACTGTGCAATAGATCTCTTCAACAGAATGAGCATGGACGTCTCCACACCAACAGTGCGGCTGTTGCAGACTCAAAGCCTTTGGGGGTTAACAAACAGATAAATGGTCATGGTTAAAGCAGAAGCAGGGAGAATAACGTAATTTCAGCATGCAGCATATCATTTTTCTGCAATTTTTACCACAAGCTGCAATTTACAACAGTGAGGCAAACTGCAGCAGCGCAACACAAATATCAGAACACAATGATACTGTGGCAAATGTCTGTTTGAGCGTCTACAAAGTCAGCAGGTTTAAAAATGTAACAGCATTTTTGCATCCAGTTGCCTGCAGCTTGCAAGGATGCAGGCAGTACAGAAATGTATGATAAATGATGAATACTATCCAAAGTTTTCCAGACAACTACATGGATTTAAAACTTGTCAGTCCTCTCTACTTTAGTCTCAGATGATTTTGGAGCGTAAGGGAACAAAATGCTGAAGTGGGATTTGAGAAAAAGTAAGGAAGTCTTTGTTAAGTTAACTATAATTGGGATAGGGATAATATGGTCTCACATTTATTTTGTATGACTTGCATTTAGTCATTATTTAGATATAATTTTCAACTACTATTTCAAAATGCACCTGTGTATAGTGCTCTCAGGTCTGTTGCCTTACAAAATGTTGGCAGGCAAGATGAGAACGTAAACAAAGCTGTTTGAAATCGGCATGGTTCGCCCTTCTGTAAACTAAAACTGCCTGTAGATACCATAAATGGAATCCAAAATTCAAGATGGTTGTTAAAATAGTTTCCTGGAACTGTTTGATTACTACACAACATGTGATAGTCAACTCTTACTCATGTCTTGTGCTGCCTGTCAATTATTTTACAATCACCCCCGTTTTAGACTTTTTTTTGTGTATTCCCATCATCTAGTTCACTTTGAAGGTTTGATAGGTTAAAACATGTCTTAAAATATATACAGTGCCCTCCTCATCTGGAAGCAATTATAGCTCCATGTCAGACCGCCCATCTGTAAGCAATGAGCAGGACTGCATGTCAAAGCCGCTGCACAGATCTCAGAGTAGAACCAGGCACTCGTCCAAGGAGCAGCACTCATCAAATAAAAATAGAGCCCGGCCCAAACAATAATGAACCGGAAGTGCACATTCATGATGGTGATCTAAAAGACATGAAAGGACATCAGTGGGAAGCATATAGACTTGATCCATAAAGAGGCCATTATGGCATTTGTATCCAGTTCTGGTACCAGGCCATTACAAACATACAATGTCTTTATGAGGTGGAGTGTTTCGTCTGTGTTTTCAGACGGGCAGAGTTGCATTTCTGAGCAGGCAATGTGGGTTTGATTTCAGCCAACATTCCCATTGCAGATATTTTAATTCAAACTCAAGCCCAAAGCCATTTCTGAACTAAGCTGCATGATTTATCTGACAGTGGAGGATGACTGACAGCTCTGAGGAGCTCCTCCCTACGAGCTTTGCCTAACAGCACTGGACCTACTTAATCAGCCTAAATTGCAAAGTCGAGGCCCTTGTATTTGGTAATGTGGTGAAAACAGTGGCAAGTGAGAGCTAATTAGATTAACGGTAGTTTAACGAGCTGTTGGAGGGGCCCCCGCAGATTGGATTTTAATAAATAGTGGCAAAAGCATCTGCTATGCACTTCCTGGCTCTGCTGGCATCCTAATTGGCCCCAGTGGGTTGCTGTAGCTCAGCACTGCACAGTGCAATTTAAGAAGAGGAAAAAAGGCAAAATGCTTATTTTCTGTCCAGGTAATTCTGGAAAACGATATATATAAAGTCTTCATGATTGTATGGCTTTACAAGCAAAGCTCTATCAAATTAATACAACACTAATGAATCTGATCACCACAGAATATCTACAAAATGTCAAAGCAGAGAAGAGAGAAAATTTCAAAGTGCAAATAAAACAGCTTTGGACATATTCATCTTTTCCTATTGTTTGTTTTCAAGATGATATGTTCTCATGATCAGGTCTTTGTCGAGCGAACAACACAGAAAGGAAAAAACAATTAATCAAACATGAATGAGCGACCATAGCAGGGTTATTTCCATAGCAACAGCCCGAGGGGACAACTTGAACCCTTTAATGTGAGCTGGTGATGTCTCTTTGTAAACATCTGCGCAGCGGGGGGAGAAAGCCAATGAGAGAGCCTGGCAACAGAGGCATCACAGGGCAGCAACCTCTTGGTATCAATCGAAGTTTCCATTATCTAGTGTTGAAAGGACCAAAAAGTGCTCTGAAACATTGTATTCTGAAGTGTTTGGAGTTGATAAGACTCTTTGTAGGACTTCTTTCCAAAAACAGAGGTGTTGCTGTGCAAATATTGTGGCTGATAAAATATATGCAAATCATTAGAAAGAGCAATGTTACAAGATATAAGTTCATCTCTATAGACATAATTCACCTGTTTTTTCTGCTTAAACAATCACCTTAAAACTGATATCAAGGACATTTACATAATAAACACAGTTTCTTCAAGTTATGACTTTTACATGAGGCATAAATCGCAGTCATGATATTTCTCATACGCATGCCTTATGCAACCTGCAACCAGGAGGCTCTTTCAGCCTCCAGCTGTGACCAACAGCAGGCACTAAATGCACAAAGAGTACAAACAGCTTTTATCTATGGTTGCTTGTTGCTGGCCATGAAGGAACTAGACTAATTGTCATTTTGCAACTCCCAGCTAGGGCAGTGGGGAATTGTTGTCAAAGCAATCTGCTATCTGTGTCCACTGATGTGATTAAAATGCATTAGTCAAAACTTTAAATTTACAACAAGGGTTTTAGAGTTAGGAGAGTAATATATGAGCTGGGGAGAAAAAGAGAACCTCGTGCTCAGAGGGTAACCTGATTGCAGTCTAAAAATGACTCGAGCACCATAAGTATACAGTAGCAGAATAGTAATTCAGTCAGCCACAAAGCTCTCAGCATGTAAAACAGAGCATGAGCAGCCTATAGTTCTCAGCGGTTCCTACTCAAGTCAACAATCCTTGAATAAATCTTCAATCAGTTCTCAGTCTAACGCATCAAAAATCCCAACAAACCCAGTAACAGCAGAGCAAGTAACAGTCTTTAAAAGCTCTAGAGAAAACATGAATAAGGAGTTTTTCCACTCTCCCAGTGCTGAAACAACTCATCAATGACTTGGCTGGATTTGGCGCCTGCCAGCTCAACCGCTGGCAGTAGCAGGTATCCGTAACCTTCTTACAAACACTCTCGTCCCAGACCTCATTGGTTCCTTGGGCGAGAGTAATGGCTTCTTTGCGCTGGGCTGCGCAGTGCTATTGTAGAATCACAGAGCGGTTAATTGAAACAAATGACTCTAATAATGGGACATTATCCCCACAGGCTGGCTTTGTGGTGGGCCTAATTAGCGTTGCGGTGGTGGTGAGGAGGACGAGTCACCACGCTGATCCCTCAAAGGAAGCAGCCGAGGCCCCCTTTTAAGTGGCCAGAACGGGATTCTCCTACTCACAGCGTGTAAGGATGCCAGGCTTTTGCAAAACCAATGTGGAAAACATAAACATGTTGGGGCGGCCTACGGGTCCAGCTCTGTCAGGTTCTGTGGCTGATTTTCCTTTCCTGCTTCTCAACCCTTCCTGACTGAACCAGCTCAGAAGGTTTGAGGTCAGAACAATGAAATGCATTCCTATTTATATTTCTGTTATGATTAGATATAATCTGAAGATGGTTTTCTTTATCTGATAAATCTGTGGATAGTTGGTTTTCAAGTAGAAAAATTGTGAAATCACAGCTTTTCTACAGTTACATCTCAAGATTGGATGTTTGTCCAACCAACAGTTCAAACCACAAAGCTATTCAATTAACTAACAAAACACAGTAAAGCAGCAAAGTCTTACATTTCTGAGGCTTGAACCAGCACAAATTTAGCATTTTTTCCAAAGGATAAATGACTTTGATTTTATAATTACTGTCAATTAATATTCTGTCAATTGACTGGTTGATTAATCAACTAATCATTTCAGCAATTATTAGGATTATTGACAATTTTTCACACAGTTGTCCTCTTGCATGTCATCACGCTCTCTGTCGGAGTGTCAATGGCCCGTAACTAATGGGACAACATGGGATATTGTTTTCCAGATTTATTTTGATCACCGCTGAAATCTGTTTTTGCCATTCCTAATTGTTTACCCTTGTACATGATGATCCCAGAAAGTCAGATATAATGCAGTGTTCAAATCTCTGTGACCAAGCTGTTTTAAATATTCATCAGTTGTAACAGTCGCCTAAGGTTATTTGAATTAGTACCATGAATATTCATGAACTGCAATGAATGTGCATTTGTTTTTAATGCTCAATCCGTTAATGCTCGTCTTCATTACTTCACTCCAAACCCTGCATAATAAGCTACACAAAACAAAGCTTTACTTTTTTAAAGCACGATTCTCTTTGGAAGCCTATTTGTCTCTATGTTTAAATGAAACAGGAGTGCCCTACCAATTATCTCTCTGTCATTTCGTTTGACAACTACAAGACACATTGTTCACCCCTGTTGTGGAGTATAGCACTGAAGGGCATCTGTCTTTTTGTGAAATGGAAAGCCACAACACAAAATATTTCTACTGTTACAAAAAGTGATTTATCTAGGAATGTCACCAAGATGTCATATCTATCCCAGTGAAAGGCAGCGGAGCAAGCAGGTCATATGAGATATGTCTAAAACTTACACTGGAAAAAAGATTGCTGTTTCAATTTTTTTTTTAAAGAAAAGAAACAACACTGGTAATCCAGCTACACTGAGCATGTCAAATCAAACTGCCATTTTCAGCTACATTTTTTAGATACAGTCTTCTCATTAAATAGAAGACGGGGCCTGGAAAAAAAAAAGAAGGAAAAACTGGTCTTCCAGGTTCAAATGTACAAGATGTGCACCTCAGGCCACTGAATAAATTTCACTCTATGTACTGAATAAACACAATTTTACTGTGAGCACTTCCTACATATGCACCTCTTCAGTGCATTTTAATTTCTTGACTTCATGTTTGAATATTACACACCTCAAACAAGATTTTTGATCGACTCACTGATCTCTTTAATGGCTTGATTGGTTCCTATATCTAACTATCACTGTGCTGTCAATAACCACAGATGTCAGTACAGTTTTTTATGTCACTGCTTTGAAATAATTATGGCCTTTTCTCATGCCGTCGATGTCCTAAATGCCAAGTGATGCACAATGAATTTACTTTTGCAGATTAAATGAAGTCAAATGAAGTCAAGCTAACATAACATTGTAGCAATCAGTGACTCTGACAAAGACTGATCCTGAAAACACAGGCGCACACGCACACACACACACACACACACAAGGTCAACACACTTATACAGAGCACACATATGCTGTACAAATAGTTCCAAAGTGCAAACACACTGTACTTATAGGCACTAATGTACAGACACATATTGATGCCTTCTGGATGAAATTAGGTCTTTTTTCAAAAGTTAAAGCTCAATCAATGTTTTTATGTTACATACATGTCCAAAACTACCAAACAAAGCTAAAAAGTAAGTTGGACAATATTGTTGCAGTTGTAATATTGGACATATTGCAACTTTAATGAATGCTTATGTTGCTTGTGGATATGTTGGTTCAACGTGTCCTTCAGTTCGCTGTACTTCGAGCAGCCAAAATAACAAACCATGAACCAAATACGTTGATGCAGCCTTAAAATAAACTTTAAAAAAGATTTAAAACCATAAATTATCCATGATATCAACAATAACCTGCCACTATCAAAAACAGAAGAATGTTAAAATTGCCATAATTTAAAGGCATGTTAGTTACACAGCACCCTGCCAAAAATATTAATCTAGAACTACATATTTAACACAAGTCTACATAATTCCCACAGAAGTCATACGACTGAATATGTGACGTAAACTTGTGAAGCTGGCAGCTGCTTTTTTGGCAGCAGGGGCTTTCCTCCTCCTTAACCAGCCTCATTACACCAGTAATGAGACAGGGACTAGTGCTCTGTTTCAATATTTAAACACACTGGCACCCCTCAAGGCTCCATGTTGGGGCCGTTCTACAAACTCCTTCTCGACCTCTCATTACCATCTGCTGGCGAGGGTCCCTGCTCCTTTATTTTTTTTTTCTCAAAGAGATAGATCTTGCTGGCATCTCCCCCCGCTGTACCATCAGCCAGACCTGAACGATCAGGGGGCTTGTTGAACATGAGATCCCTGGGTGCCACCTCTTCTCCGAGTACTGGGATAGCAGAAACGTTGACAGCTTGGGGTGAGAGGGGGATTCTCCCTCAGCAATGAGCATTCACACGACAGCATGTTACATTTCACAGTATCCAGTCATCCAAGACTTGGCTCTTTCTGCCTTAGTTTAGAGAAGCTGAAAGAGTAGGTCAGCGGTGCGGGGAGGAGTTAAGAGAATATAAGAGTGTTTCTGACAGACAGCTCTCTCTTTTAAAACGCAAAGTGTTGATGCTTCTTCCTTATAAAAGGTGCAATTTTAGGCCTAAGAAATGGTTCAAAACTGGCAGTTAAGACTATTAGGAACAACATGTAACTGCAGAAGAAAAGATCTAACCATGCACCTGAACAAAGTGCGAGATCTTCCAAGTGAACATAAAAAACAAAGCATGCACTAGCTCTAAATATTTGCCTAATACTCAATGCATGTGCTGTATTTGACACCTGTTTTTTTTCCCATCTGCTAAACATCTTTTTAATGTACCAGGTAATATTTTCAGCTGCCTGTGGAGTCAAAATTAGATAAGAGGAAGTTGCCAGAATAAATTTAGCAGGAAAAACAGAGCTCTTGCAGAGACATATGCCTTTCTGCAGGTCAGAAATCTCAAGATTATTATAAAGCTAGTCAACTCTAAGTGAGGAGAAATTACAGACTAATGCTACAAGGAAGAAAGACTGAAGCAAATTAATGTGCCCATGCAGCATGATGATGGTCAGTCCGCTGCTCTCAATCTTGTAATGATTTAACTCTGTTTGCTGTAGGATCGATGTGAGCTGAAAAAGAGAATCCCAAAGCAGGGAGAAGTTTACAGAGCTTTAGCCTTGGGCTAAATGTTGTACAAAAACCAGCAACAACATCCCTCGAGATGAAGTGTATCTGTTGCTACAGCTGAGCTTGTACTTGTAGGAGGTTTAAAATGTGCAGTGAAGGATAGATGTTATTGAAGAGGAGTGTATCCTTAAGGTAACGCTGTCGACTTTTTATTTGCTTCTTCAGCGGCAGTGAAAGAAGGCTGTTGAATGATTAGCGTTTTGGTTTTCCAGCTATCTCCTCCAATTCTGTGAGTTTATTGTAAGGCTTTTGTCAATACAGTACAACGAAGGGTTGTCTTTTCATTTCTGACCCTGGTTACAGTGAGAGCCTATTTCCATCCACCTTTATTATTTTTTAAGCATGCAGCAGACATAAATTCAATCTTGCTTATTATACCTTTATCAGTATGAAATTAAGGTTAATTGACTTTGCTGGGGAAACATCAAATGAAACATCCCTAATGGAACCAAAATGAAAATAACGTCATCTCCAATTGCTTTAAAATATTTCTCAATATACGGCCTACTTTCCTATTCCTCAGCCTCAGAAATAAGCTCCTCTTGTCCCAGGAGATAATAAATGAATTGAATCCCCCCACTCCAACCCCACCAGCCCCCCCTCCTTCTTCCTTATCGGTCATCTATTTTTCCAGAGTAAGCTATTACTTGCTGGGGTTGCTAGGCAACAAGAAATATTAATAGCAGCTATTATTAGCCAGCCTCTGCTAGAGTAGTACTAAAATGTGGAAGTGGGAAACATGAATGTGTTACATAAATCTTTGGACCTTTCACGGTGTGTGCAAGTCTCTGTTTGTGCAGTGATTTATTGCAATGACGGTTCATTTATGAGAAAAGGGGGTGTGAAATAAGAAAATGGAACATTACCCTGAAGGGCTATTTGAAAATAAATAATTGCAAAGGTGAAACAAAAGCTGTTTAAGAAGCAGGCCCTCCTTCTCTGTTTGCCTCTAAAATGTTACTGGCCAAGCAGGGCTGCTTTGCTACATATGCTTGTGCATGGACATCATATAAAGCTTCAATTGTACATGTACTGTACACGTCCATCCAGAGATCCATGTTATAATCTTATCATCAGCTTAATCAAATGATTTTAGTCTTGTCAAACCATCCATCGACACTAAAAAGTAGATTGACTGCAAATGTTCCAGTCAACAGCATCGTTCTCCTGCAGCAAGTATATTCAGCACAGTAGCCAATGGATTGTGACCTAATCCTGAAGACTAGCTTTAATGGAGGCCTTAGCTACCACCCACAGAAAAAAAAAAAAAAAAACGAAGCCTGCAACTTATGCAGTTTGATTCTGAAAATCACATAAGACCTGATTAACGGAGGATAAATGCCAGGGATGCTCACATTAAAGCATAAATATTCATGATGGAGGGCAGAGAGAAAAAAGTAATATTTATGTCAGATGAAAGTATATAACGTTGAATAATTCACCACACAGGCCATCTATAATTCATCTGATTCGATCCTATGATTAAAGCACTTGAATGTGTTCGCCGGGGGGGTGTTTACATGTTCAGTCTGAAGCATGTTTAACACAAGAGAAAGTCCCTTTACTAGAAGGGGGAATAGGGGTCCTCAGAATCCTTTTGAAAAGAAAAAGTAGCTGACAAGGGATACCCCCTCCCTCCCCATCAAGATTTTCTGTTGAAAACCTGCTCCCCCACCCCACTCTCCCCATCTTATTCAGATCCCTTTTTGCTTTGCCGATCATAACGACTGAAAATGTGCAGCACCGACTTTCTTGCTGCCTTTCTTGGCACACGTTAAGGCAAGGAAATCTCTGAGTTGTGCAGCTGTATGGATATTAAAGAAGCTCTGCTGCAAAGGTCTGGGTGTTAAGGAAGCAGTAGCTCTCTGTATTCATAAATGTTGCATAAAGCACAAAGAAAAATTTGTCATTTGACTGTTTTAGTGCTGTTTATATAAGGTTAGAGCTTCACAGTATTGCAGTATTTTAAAAAATGAACTTTCCATGACAAGAACATGTGAAACCTTCACACAAAATGCTCTCTGCGCTGACTTGCTGGCTAACTTCCAACTCTCTGACTGCAAAGACTAATAGCCCACCACAGCGCTTGACTTGCATGATCACAGAGGGCCACAGCTAAAAAGAGACAGACAAAAAAAAGAAGAAGATGTGCTCACCGAGTGCATAGGCCCAGAGAGGAGGTGAGTGTCCTGACCCAGCATGTTGGACATCATGAGGGCAGGCAGCTCGGGGTAGGAGTAGGTGTTGAGCAAGCCATTGTGAGGCAGGGAGTGGAAGGGGTAACCTGACTCATGCTCCATGAGATGGAGCAGAGAAGGGTCGGCGTGGTTCGGGGGTGTGATCGGTGGGATCTCATAGTCTTCGTCCCCTGCTCCTCCTCCGCTGCCTCTGCCCTGACTGGAGTAGCTCTGAAAAAAGAAGAAAAAAAAGAAAGTAATACATTTTTTAGAAGAGGAAAATACAATCACAGTGACCTTTACCTAAAGTATTTACTCCTTTTTGCTACATTTTAGGGTTGCAAGAAGATATTTTTTTCCCAGCATATATTAACAAAAACAATGAAAAATGCCAGGACAGGTCACAGAAATACTTTCATACTGTTTATATGAGCATTTTGGAGTCTACAGTAATTTGCTTATCTGTGAAACATGGGAGGAAGCACACAAGAAAAATCCACAGGAACACATAACAATATAAAAACGTCTGTACCTGCATCTCAAAACAGTGTCACACTTAAATAAAATAGTAAGCACATATAGACACTTGAATCTCAAGGAAAAACAAGTACAAAGAAAATCCCATCAGACAACCATGTTACAATCGTATGCAACATTTTAATGGCAAAATGAACTTCAACAACAATCCAGGAAAGAAGCAGCAAACAAAAGATGTTCCAGAGTAATTAAAAAGCGTCATAATTAGCTTTTAAATGCACCTGTTGATTTTTGTTGTTTGGATTTGTGTTTGCTGCACTCAGACACTGAACTGCAGCAGGCAATACAGTCTGTTTTGCTGAAAATAAAAGTAATTATAAATGCAAATTGTTGCGCTTACAAAAGTGTAAAGAATTTATTCAACACAAATGTGCACAGCCAATTAATTAGTTAGACAGTTAGACAAGAACAGCTGGTGGACAGAAGAAGTTGCTTCAGAAGTCTTGACAGCTTTGAAGCAACAAACTGTCAGCCTGTACGCCTTTAAAATACAGTTAATCAATTTTATTACGTGGAAAAACACCACTGACAGTCACTTAGTGGCCATTCTGTAATCTCATAATTATAATGCCAATCATATTTTTAGAAACAGAAACACTGAACTAAACAAACTTCCTCATTCTAAAACGTATGCAGAATATCCAAATGACCCCGCGGCAGTTGAAACAGCACAGACTTTTTGGTACTAATAAGGTGATACATGAGCAGTGTCTTTTTCAGGGCCTATCTTGACATAATATTGCACTGAGAAATATGATTTTGTGCTCTCAAAAAGCATACTGAGGGTATTCACCAGGGAGTGAAAAGCAATTTTGTCAGAGGCAATCTGATGCCAACTCCCCTTTATAATGACTGAGGAAAATTAATCATCACAAATAATATTCCAGTGTCAGCCATTCAAGAGCTTTTTAATAGAATTTTTATTATTCATGTCTCGTGGTACACATCAACTAGTCCGTTCTGCAACATTTCAGAAATCAATTCAATATCATCTTCGTGTAGGCTGTCATCTCGCCTGCCAGTGCAGCAATTCATCTTGCAAACAAATACTTTTAGCAAACAAATGGCAAGAAACGTTGAGGAATAGCTACGATGTCCCCACTAGCAGAACCAGTGCTTGAAGATAGGATAAAAGTCTCATAATGTGCACTATCATTAGGGAGAAAATAATAATAATAAAAGGGAGTATGTTTACTATCAGGGGGCGATGTGCTGTTTTCTCTTCCCATAACACTCACACTCAGTGCTTGCTTAGAAATATTATCACAGACAATTCCTTTTCCCTTGATAAGTTTTGCAAATGTCTGTTTCTTTGGCGTCTAGCATTTAGCACTGTTGTCGTTTGTTATTATTGTTAACAAACATATGCTGCAGAATAAATTCAAATAAAAATACAAACAAATCTGTGCAAATCTGTGCATCAATGCCTGCCACATACTACTACAGTATGATATCTAAGCATGCATACATTAAACTGAGGCTGGAGGGATCATCAGGTGACTGGTAAGTGACTGTCTGTTGAACATGTGTATTTTAGTAGTGATGCACCAAGGAGAGACCAACAGCTAAACCAGTGCTTACTTCAACTTCGACTTCAACTTTAATGTCAGTCCACCATATGACATACAGACATATAGATGGTGTGCAAAAACAAAAAGGCAAAACAAGTAGCATACATAACACAAACCCTTTACTGCATATACTGTTTACAGGTTTTGTGAACGCAACATTAAAGCTGAAAACTGTTGTGTTATTAGTTGAAAAATCACTGATACTAAAGTGGACACTGTTCATAGATAAAGTATATGCATGCAGAGGTTAAGCACTGCTTGACTAAAATGAGTTTCAAGGCACAAAGGTTGGGAACTAGTACTCTGATGTAGCCCTGTCTAATCAACAAAGATCAAATGAAAGAGGAGTAGAGGCCTGTTTCGTATAAATGACTAATTAAACATGTTGAAGCACAAAAAAAAAGCTTACGAGAGGACATTAATTACTCTACTTCAGCAATTAGACCACTGTGGGCGCAAATTTAACTTAGCAATCATTTGACTTTGGATTACATTTTAGAACAAAAATGTTTACGTGCAGCACATATCAGTTTCTGATGAACACAGCTATGTTTCTTCACCCCTTGTTCAGTAATGTGTCAGATGCCACATTGAAGATGAATAGTAAATGTTACCAATACTGTTGAAATATCTCTAGGTTTTCTCTAGGGACGTAAACGTAAACAATTGAGGATTGACCCAATAATATAGTTGCATCCTGTGTTTTTGGCCACTTTTTCTCCCCAAGATGAAACATAACTGTTGTCATGTACATGCACCAAGATTTAAATGCTGTCAGAGGCTATTTTATGGCCGCGCCTCTCATCGGTTTTGTGATTTTATTTTTTTTCTCCCCCCCTTACAGCTTCTTATGATGCCCTTGGAGATAAGACGCAGGACAAGGACATCACAAGTTTAACATTTTCAAACACAGATAAATAATTCATAAATATACTGTCTTTCAGGACATGGAGAAGAGTGGATAAAAGAGAGAGGGGTCAGAAAAAACCGCCAAATGTTGATTCAGCCTTCTCTAGCTATAACCTTCACCCCCCTTCTGCAGAGGTGAAATTTCAGCAAATCTGTCATTTTCCTGGACAAAGACGCTACTTTGGACCTTTGAAGACTCCACATATATATTATTTTTAAATGTTCTGTTTTTAAACTTGATAAACATGATAGTACCGAGCCTTGCACATCACTTGTGACTCGACATCAAAACACCATAATGTTCACAATCTTTAACATGATTTAGAGATGTGAGATATTGCGCTGAGGCATATTGACTATCATCATGCATAAACCATTTGCCAGTTCTTTGAGAAAAAAAAAACAGGAGTGAGATGATTCACTGCATAGGATCAGTGTTGAGTTTTTATCGATGGGAGATCCAGGCTGACAACACAAGCATGTCCTCTGATGTTCAACGCTAACATCTTAAAACGAAACTGAAAACTGGTTGTGAGAAGAATTTGAAGAAAACATAAAACTATATTTACTGTTTGTTTTGAACCTGAGGTAAAATCACTTATGTTTGCATTTTTAAATCAATAAATATCTGAGGTGTCTCGACCTAAATTAAACTAATGACATTACTGCCAAGCAGAAAAGGAATGTGAAGTATAAACTACAAATCATGCTTGGAGGGAAAAAGAAAACCTTCTGCACTGCATAAACATTTTTATTTTTAAATCAAGTTTCACTTAAAACAAGTGTGACCGAAGTCGATCAACCAGTATGACCTGGACAACACACTATTCATTGCACAGTTACATTTTTTTTTACTTGTAGTGTTATTTAAAAACGAGCCATTACATATTTTGAGTATTAACCACACTGTGTTTGTATTGTTTTCTTATAGTTGTCAATAACTGTAAGGTATTTCCAATTTCAACATCCAAATATTTTAGTTATTTTAGATCTTATGCGTTCCAAATTAAATAATTCACATGCAGAGGTGCAACAGAAAAAGCAGTAAAACTCTGCTTTTTCATCTATTTTTAAGATACTGAGACATCAATCCCAAAATTGTATTCGAGTTTAGTTGGATGTTTTTTTTTTAATTGAAATGTGCTTTTATTCAGCAAAATATGGTATCACAAAATGTATTATTTAAGTACAGAAAGTCACCAGTCATACAGTTTTTAGTCCTCTTCCTTGCATGTAAACATTTCTCTGATTTGTTTAGTTTATGGACACGACATTATTCATGTTCACATTCTCAGAGAATAATACACACATGCTGTTCAGCCAACAACAGAATTTTACCTTGAGATGAGAGCTTGTAGGTGGAATGGTCTCTGAAACCAAACATTGCTCCACCTTGTCAAGTAATCTTAAGTAATTAAGTTATCTGTAAGTGGAAAAACATTAATCAGCTTAGCTAAAAGTATTTTTGACACAAATGGCTGAGAAGATGAGATGAAGTCATTAGCCTGGTGATGGAGTCATTCAGGGCCTATGAGGTGTTTAGTGGAAGACAGCTCATCTGGGAACAATGATGTGTTCGTCAAAGGGAGGAGAATGAAAATGTTGCACAGTATACCAGAGAGCCTGTCATGGCTGATTGGGGGCAAATTGTCCAAAGACAAGAGCTGTCTGTCTTTGATGGACTTTGTTACTATAGTATCAGCTTATTTGTGATCTGAAACACTTTTAAAAATAGCTAATCAGAAAAGAAAAGAACATCTTCCTTGCGTTACCAAACCCCATAACTTTGAATGCGTATACAATGTCCTATATGGAAAGTCATCGAGCCATATGCTTCCTGTAAAAAAATGACAGAGCAGCACGGTTTAAGCGACAAACAACAGCTGGCCATGCATACATAAAGGTTTTCATGTCCACTATCTGTACTCCAGATAGATGGATGGCAACAGTAAATCTTTTAAACATCTTCTGGGGAATTTGAAAATTCCCCTTCACAGATAAATCTTGCGGAGCAGAGAAAGGGCAGAAATCAAACTCATCATCAATGAGTGTTTGAGCCGATGCGTGCAGCACAAGTGACCATTACAGTGATGGTCTGCAGGGTCCACAGAGGCTATCTGACCTTGCTTTGAGACGACAATAAACTCCATTTGGGTGATGTATCAAGAAAAGCAGCCGTTGTGGTACAATAGAAGGAGAAAGGAATAGCAGATCCACCGGGTTGACTGACAGAAAGACAGAACTGGGATAAGTGAAGTGTGTGTGTGTGTGTGTGTGTGTGTGTGTGTGTGTGTGTGTGTGTGTGTGTGTGTGTGTGTGTGTGTGTGTGTGTGTGTGTGTGTGTGTGTGTGTGTGTGTGTGTGTGTGTGTGTGTGTGTGTGGTACATTTCACTAAGTCCGATAGTAGCTCAGGGTCATAGGTAGCGTCCGTCACTAAAGGACAGGTGGGCTGTGGCGGGCTTCAACCAATAGCGAAGGAGTGAGCTAACCTCTTCTCTGCTCCCCCATGCACTAGTAATTCTCTCAAATGTCACATCAAAATGGATCTCATTTAGGTGGGTAAAAAGGACCTGACTCTCCATTGCAGATGTGGGTGGACCTGCACTGGATTGTACATGAACTCTAAAAACACGGCCGCAAAGGAAATATTTTGAAAAGGTGTGAAGAAGGGCCGTGTGCCACACATTTGAGTCAGTTCAATTCAAGAAAGAAAATAAAAAAAGAAGTCAGTTATAGATCAAAGATGAAGGGTGAACAAATATCTCTGATCTTTGTACTGCAACAGAGAAGTAGAACATTATTTAATGTTGGGACCAAAGGCTGAGTTCCATTTTTTGTTGTTGACAAATACGGTAATACCGTGGTCTTAGACACATTTCCTATTCTTATTCATTAGAGAGAATCGTATAAATAAATAAAATATGTTGTCTCGTAGTCACTCATCCCCCCCAAGGGAACATGGAAGCCCCGGTAATCACATATGGCACAATAGCTTGCTCATAATCCCCTTTATTTTTATTTTCATGATGTCACTCTCTTTAAGCCCCTTGCTTTATGAGTCGCAAACTGAGTGGAGAGAGGGGAGAAGAGGAGGAGCGCCGAGCAGAGGAAAAAGCAAGGGAGGGGTGAAAACAAATGATGTGGATCCCTCATTGTTCTTTCTCTATGCCCTCATTCCAGTCAGGGCAATAAGAGAACATTGTGATTTACTGTCAGTGAAGCGCAAGAGTGCATCAGAGAGAATCCACTGCGGCAGGGGCCATTAAAATAGATTTAACTTCCCACAGTATTAGGCCAGATGTCTACACTTCTATTATATTTCAATCAGCCATGACCTTGGTCTCTATATGATGAGAAAGATCACTAAGAGAGAGGGAAAGAGAGAGTGAAAATACATGCGGAAAACCAATAGGAATATCAAACTACTTAGTCCTACTAAATCCCTGCGCTCCGTCGTGCTGCATATACAGAGAGAGGCCGGGACCGAAATAGAGCCAAGGGTTTCAAGTTCTCTTAAAAGAGTGTATGAATCATTGAGTGCACTCTTGCTGCTGATAAGTTGCTGTTTTTGGGGAGTGCTGTTTTTCTGCGGGGTATGTATTTGAGGTGGAATCGAGGGAGTACGCCAAAAAGAGTGGGACAGTGGGTCGTTTTGATGTTTTCCAAAGCCTCTGATATCGACAGATGAAAGAGGAATCTGTTCATATTCTTCGGAAAAGGAAAATGTTGACTTCTCACATCAACATGGACCCCTTTCTATTAACATTTATAAAAAAAAAAAAATCATCCTGCCACAGACTTTAGACTCTTTTAATAGCTTTCTATTCTGAATGAATCCTCATATAATTTATCGGTGGCATCGTTCCATCCATTTCAGTCCTATGAAAGCAGAGCAGAGGTCACTGCTTGTTCTATTTCAGAGACTGATGATAATTGGACTTATTGGCTGACATGGACTGACCTACATAAAGAACTACCAATCCTTGGTTACAACTGAAATGTACAATCCCTCCTAGCATGGGCGTGGATGTTGTGCGGATGCTCTTCTGATGTCCCTCCAGCATTGTTTTCACATATCAATGACCCAGTGTTGGTTGAGAGTTGAAAACAGAATTCAGCTTGAATTCGTGAAACGGAAATTGTACACTCTCTTGAAATTTAAATACACGCCGCACAATATGTATCTCGACCGCATTCTGGCGACCTTGCCAGCGGCTCTGTTCAGCCTCAAAGAAGTGAGATGTGTGTTGGCGTTTTCAGACCCTCAATTTTCATTTTTCATCCTTTGTCTCAAATGTCCCCCCCATCTTTTTCGTGCAGGGAGAGAACACAGATAGCGGATAGAGAGAGAAGCACACTCAGTGGAATATAAGGGGATGTTTGGTGGGGAGAGTGAGTGTTGTGAAGTGAGGAGAGTGTTGCAGTTGTGGTGGTGGGGGTATAATGGTGCACTGTGAGTCACTATTAAGTAACGGTGCCTTTTCACATCAGCATCGCCCACATTGGGTGTACAGTGCCAGGGTGTACTGAGGTGTCTCTGACTCAGAGAGAAAGAGGGAGAGAGAGAGAGAGGGACGGCGATAGAGAGAGACGAGAGATGGAGGGTGTGCTGGTCCTAATGGCCAAACAACATCTGGATTTCTATTAATGGTTGGATGACAAAACATCATCATGTCACAGTTTTAAGAGATCTATCTGTCTTTGTTGTTCAAGGGGAACGGTGAAAGGAAACAGCCAGCCAGGCTCTGTTTAAATGTAATAAAATCTGCCAACGCCTCCGAAGCCCCATTAATTTAGTAATGAGTTATATCTCATTTGTTTAGTGTCTTAAAAAAAAGTTGCAAAGTAAAATTGGAAAAAATTTTGTATTGCAGGTTTTTTTTTCTACTTTTAGTTAGCAAAGCTAAACTGTCTGCTGTTTTCAGCTTCATATCTAGTGGACATGTTTTATCTTTAAGTTGTATCAAACATTTATTGACATACTTCCCAGCATGCATTGCATTTGGTCTAAAATGATCCAATGTCTGAAAATGTCTGATGGAGTCTTGTTATTTATCTTATTTGTCTTTGCCACTTTAGATGTTTTATTCATTTATCAGCACTGATCGATATACCTTCTATCAGCATAGCAACAGATACAATAAATGTGTAGTTGATAAACTGCTTTACAAAAATAGAATTAAACATAGTTGAAAACCTATATTTAAACCTAAATAACTTAGTTACTGGCTAAATTTGATTTCTTTAGTTTACTCAACTTGCTTGGTTTAGTTGAAAAAATAAGTTTTACATTTGAATAAGTGAGGAACAAAATAGACAAATAAGTCACTTACTTTACTTAAATTCTTATCTTGAAAGACATTTTCAAGGGTAGTTATTTTATTTGATGAGCTGTGTTTAATTACTTTTTATGTGCATTTTCTTCAAAACATTAAGTGAAGTGAATGGATGAATGAGTTTGCGTGTGTGGAGTTCAGCTGATGTGTGTGAGAGCGATACATTTTCAGGAGAAAGAGGCTGGGTGGGTGAACAAGGGTGAAATAACTGAGAAAGAAAGAGTAAGACGGAGAATGTGAGTGTGGGGGGCGCGTCGGAGTTAAGAAATACACAAAAATAAACAGACAGAGCCGTAGCCTGAAAACAGACAGAAAATACAGATGAGGAGAAAGAGAGTGAGAGAGCCTGCATCCAACAAGTTAGGTTTCTATTCTGATCTCGACCATCAGCTGCTGTTCTCTTACAGCCGGCCAAATCAATAGAGACACATGGCTCAGCAAGACACCTGGAAGCAGAAAACATAGTGGCATAAACAGGCTGAAACTTGCTGCTTCTCCAAAGACCAGTGGCCCCTGAGCTTCCTCTACTGCAAAGGGATACAATGCAACAAGTAGAGCACAACAGACAGGAAGAGTAACATACATAAAATGACTCCCCCTCTTCCTGCTACTGGCCTGTTTTCTCCTTTAAGCTCCAACTCTAACCAGCTACTGTATTTCTCTAAATCATACGTATATACACATGGACATGCATCCACACAGCCAAACCAGCTAAAACAGAAATATACATGCAAGTACAAGTCTGTGATCATTCAAAGTGATCAGGCCTGATATGAATCCAAATAAAGAACACTTATTATCCATTATAGAAAATGACAATTTGTGTTGGGGGAGGGGGGTGGGTGGGTGGGTGGGTGGGGGGGGGTGAAGGAAGCCATTTTGGATTTGGCTGTGTTCATTTTCATGAAGCTATTACAGTGCAGCAAAAATATACACTGCAGCCAGCATTATTTTACATATATATGAGTGGTAGGTGGATAATGACTGAATTGCAATCTTCACTTTATTATTAAGTTTGAAATTATGTTCTTCCACGGGAGGGAGATTTGAGTGTCGCGTCTATGTCATTTCCAGTCGACACAGAAGCTGCAGTGCTGGTTGTTAAAGCACCCTTTTCATGCTTTTGGAAGAGAGATGTTCATTTAAGACTTATTTCGGTAAATGATGTCCTCATTCTTAAATCCAATCAGACAGCTGTGACTGACTCGGTTGTTTTTATAACTGGGGAATCAGCAGTCAATGGGCACATAAACCTGCATGTGTTTGAATCACTGAAAATATATTTGATATGGGCAGCTTCTCAGAGGTCTGCAGCCAGGGTATTTTGGATGATTTAAAATCTGTATTGTTCGTTACAGCATTTTCAGTCAATCAGGATAATTGAGATGTTTAATAATTTTTAATTCAACAAACTACCCTCTTCGTAGCTTTGTGTGTGGGCAGATACAATAAAGCTGGTCAACAAATAAACCCACCCACACTTTTTGTTTATAAGCTGAAACCTCAAAAGATGAACCAAATGGAAAAAAACATCAATATCATTAAACTGTCTAATAGCTCCATGTGTGCAGTTTATATGCACGTTTTGTGCAAAAACCATACAGTATTCTCAAGCTTTGGAAACATCTTGTTTGAATGGACAGATTGTGTCCAAGCATACAGTGAACGGTCCCTTTAAAGCTGTTTCTGATTAGCGGTTTTCTCTTTTTAAAAGCCCAAAGATGTTATGTGTAATGCAATCTTCTGGCTTTGTCAAACTGCTACCTCAGTGTGTACGCGGTGGAAGACCCCAGACATGCAAACAAAGGACTCTCTGTTCTGGCTACAAGCACCTTTTTCACAGGCACACATCACGTAAAGGCTCGGGTGGGCATCTTACCGCAGTGTTAAAACTTGCATTAAGGCATATGGGCTCCCTCTTTCACCGTATGCTTGCGCAATCGTAAAGGTGCGTCTGAGCATTGTCCTCAGAACAAAAGAATAAAAGTCTTACTGCAGGGCGATTCACCCAAAATAAGCAGAAGACAAACAGCAGAAAATGTTCTTTTACAAACACAGCTGGGGAATGCTTATTAAAAATGATAAATAAATTAAATAAGTAATATGCACACACCAGAATGTAGGCATCTATTCAGCATATTCATTAGACAGTAATTACCATTTCAAATTGATGCAGAAAGTCATTGGCATATTTGTCTGATTTAACTTCAAAAGCAAACCATATGTAACAAACCACTGCACAGCTAATGCATCCAATTAAGCATCAATTAAGAAATGATTGACTCACATGCACGGCAAGCAGTCAGAGGGATGAATTTGGCATGACGCATAAAGAAAATGCCCACATTCCTTGAATGTGATGGCTTTGAAGATATTTATAGTTTAACCTCTTCATACCCTTCAGTTGGATAATCACTATGGCTCTTACCCAAGTACTGCACCAACAAAATTGAAGAGGAACATTGGAGTTAAAGGAGTTGTCAAAAGAAAGAAAATGTTGTGCCTTAGAATCAAGATCAGGGTGAACCACACAGGTATTTTTCAACAGGGCAGAAGCAGAAAATAGCCAGAAATGTCTGTCACAAATTCTGAGAGCCCAATGCGACATCTTTTTATTGCTTGTTTGGTCAAACCAACAGTCCAAAACCTAAAGATTTTAAGCTATTAAGTGAGAAAAGCAGAAAATCTGAGACACTGAGAAAGCTGGAGCTAGGAAATGGGTGGAAATGAAAAAATAACCAATCATCCAAACATTTGTAAATGTATTTATTCATTTATTTTATAAATTTAATAGATCTTTTGCACTTTGAAGGTGAAAAACTGTGCTGAGAACTCTATGAAACCATTTACCTCTGAGCAAAGGTGCACATCCTCCCTCTTTCAAATCTCAAATTAAATGTTCTCTATTAGAGGATCGAAAGCCAAACAGCGAACTCTGTGTTCAGAGGGCTTTTCAGAACTGGTGTGTAAGCTTCCATTTGACGGCACTGACAGAGCATCAACTGAAACTGACATGTTTTGAAAAGCCCAAATTGCCTTATCCACTAAGAACGTATTTGTTGACACAACACTGCAAACCTGGAGTGGGCGTTGGTGATTGACACGTGACCGCTTCAACAGAGAAACTACAAAGCTGGACATTTATCCCAATTAGCACACACCCCTGTACGCACGCAAAGTGACATAATTAGGGCAGACGATGAAATGTGGCCAACAACGATGGACCTCATGGTCTGTGATGTGTGCTGTAAGTAGACAATAAGCTGCTAAAGCTCCCACTCGACCCCTCATTATAGTCACTCAATCCCAACTTCAAAGAAAAGACAACCTTATGGCTATAGGATGATGTGTGTGTGTGTGTGTGTGTGTGTGTGTGTGTGTGTGTGTGTGTGTGTGTGTGTGTGTGTGTGTGTGTGTGTGTGTGTGTGTGCGTGCGTGCGTGCGTGTGTGTGCATGTGTGTGTGTGTGTGTGCGTGTGTGTGTTTGTGAGGGTTTATGAGAGCATAGTGTGTGTTTAAGTGCACATACATATGTTCTTGTTCATCAATCTGTGCGAGGGCCAATTTAAGTTTTACACCATGAGAGTCGGTACATTTTTGGAAAGTGAGCACATTTTGGCCAGTTTTCACTTCTTCGAAGAGCTGTTAGAGAGTTAAGACATGTTTTTAGGGCTTGCGTTATAATTAGATTCATTTTAAAGGGTCAGTTACGCAATTTAAAAAAAAGAAGGTAGCTCTATTGAAACCGTTTAAAGCACTGCTTGTCGATCACCTAAAATAGCCAGGAACTGGATGGGCTGGTGAGTTTTTCATACATCATATTTACGATACTACCTATTAACTTTCATTCATTCACATTGTACAGGGGGTGGTAGATGACGTTTTAGGGGAAGATCTTAAACTCATTAGCATAGAAATCCAAAACTATTTGCATGCCCAGACTGCTCCAAGGGACAGTGGGTAAATATGTTTTTGCAATATGGATGCACTGACCCTTTAATGTACGGAATGGGGTTAGTTGTCATGGTTACATTGAGGGTTATGGCAAGAGACTGCATTATGTCAATGTGTGTCCTCACAAGCATAGATACATGAACACATGCGAGAGTGCACAGTTTGCATGTGAGTGACACTACACGTCGCCTTGGACATGTGCTTATGACTTATGAATAACTTTGTGTCAGAGAACGTGTCACTTCCTATTACAGTTAATGTGTGTTTGTGTGAAACAGAGACAATGTGTGTGTGACGTCCTTGGCTTTCTGCCTTTGTCCAGTGACTCTCTGACTTATTTGGCAAGGCGCTAATTGACCTGGAGCCTCCACCTCATCGTGTTTTGTCAGAACATGAAGGCCCTGCTGCTGGATCAACAAATCCTGGAGCTCCAAATTCTACCATATGTCCAGCCATGTGTTCCCATCTACCAGCTGGGAGCACTCAGCACTGTGCCTGTCTAACTCTCTGACTGTGTGACAGGGGACTGCGCCGCTCCAGACTGGGACCAGTGCTTCAACGAGCTCAGAGTGGTGAATGTTACTGCTGGCGGTTTAGCAGTGAGCGACGTGTCTAGTGCGGTGGGCTGACAAGTCACCAACACTGTCGGGGCTGATGGTTTAATCCCTCCGATGTTAAAGATATGTTAATGTACTTTGGGTAAAATCATCTATCAAAAGGCACGTGTTTGGTGGAGGCTAAAGGGATACTTAGGCTTATGAGGAATTAAATGTTTTCCTCCTGGGTGCAAAGGGTTCAAACTCATGGATGCCTTTTATAGAGTGATGCTCATTTCAAGGCTACCAATCATTCATTTAATACCAATCATATAAAGATTTTTATAGAAATTTTCCACGAGATCTTGTAAAAGACCCTGTTTTTGCACACATTGGCATAAAGCCTAAAAGATCAAATGATACAGTAATGAAGACTTATGAGAGCCGCCGTGGGGGGGAAAGTCCATTTTTGAAATTCATAAAGTTTTCACTGAAGTACAGAGGCAAATTTGAGGCCATAATTTGGACATATCATACCCACAATAGTTAATAGAGGCCGTGTTGAAAGGTGACACATGACTGTAATTTGTGTTTTCCATTCAAGTTGACCAGAAAGTGTATACATTCCCCAGTTTTCATTGGCACCGTCTTCGCTGACAAATATATACATGCCAAACCATAAATCTATAAATTCTTTAAATACTGACACCAGCTCCTTCAGACAGTTATTTATTATTTAATGTCTGTGGGGTTTATAGGAAAAGTCTTACCTGGTTTGGCGACCGAAACTCTTGGTTATTGTCATTCATGTACATGTTGTCACCATCAAACTGTGGACAGAAACAGAAAGGAGAAATAAACATGGTATGCAAGAGGAGGTTTGTAAAAAAAATTTTTTTTTTTAAATACAAAATTGGAGGCCTCTGGAGGAGGTTCGAAGAGGAAAAGCTCTTTACGGGTGGCCTGAAGTGTGAGACTAATGACTTTGTCACTTTGGTTAAACCTCATGGTGGCATGGCAGCGTGGGTAATTACTGTTCGTCAGCGGGCCGGTAATTAGGCTACATGAGCACAGTGACGAGAGATGGGCTTTTCCCTGTGGGCTGCGCTGTGTGTGTGAGAAAGAGAATGAATGTGAATGAATCTGAGTGTGTATAGTAGTAAAGTGTGTGCATGTCTGTCTTTTAGGCTGTTTATCCAGTGTGTGTGTGTGTGTGTGTGTGTGTGTGTTTGCGGCACCGTGAGAGCATGCTGTGTCTTCGGGATAGAGCTAATCAGGCAATGAAAGATCACTTGCTGCAGGTGCCAAAACACTGCTTGACACGGGGTTAGGACTCACGTAACAACAAGCGACCCCTCGACCCTCAAGGGTGCTGGGAAACAGCACCAGGTCACCAGTTGAGCACTACATGCAACATGCTAGCTCTGATGTCTAGTATGTAACTGAGCTACATCCCTGAGGGTTTCCCCAGTGAGATCAGCTTAAACTGTGCTACAAATGAAGAAAAAAAACAACACCAAATCTGTTTTTAGCGCCACAGAAAATGAGACTCTGCCCTACAAACGGCTCAAGAACTGAACCTGTGCAGAGTTAAGTTGAATGAGAAACTGTTACTATGTTAAGAAGAGCCGTATTGTAAAAATGCCCTTGGTTTCCAAAGGCATTAAGGTTTGTCATACCACACTTGCAGCAAATGGAGCAAACCTTTTCCAGACTGGATAATAACGGTCGTGAGCACTTACACGCACACAAAAACACAATGTGTAAAATAAAGGCCCCTTTTTTGTTTGTTAACTGAGGTCATTCTCTGTAGTATCAATGCACACAAGACATGGGAACAGACAGCAGAAACAACATGATCAAACTAGACAGCACTCATGTCAAATTCCTCAGATGTGAAGATACGGGGGTGTTCTGCTTTGTGCCTACAGAGAAAGTGACCAAAGGCTTGGAAAATAAACACACGCTGGATATCATACGACATACCTGCTCAAAACAATGACCAAATAGGTAGGCTAATGGGAGGAAATGGGCAGGATTCCTGGATGGGGGATGGGGGATTTAATATCTACAATCGTAGACAGGATTAAGTCGAATTGGCTAAATGAGCATGTGAGCGGTGAGAAAGAGAAATTACTGAACATTATTGCAGGAGAAAGGCCGGGGGAACGAGCGCCTGCCTCAGGGCAATGGTTGGTTAACGATGCATATCTTGGAAGCCCTAGTGAGGATTCACTTGGTTATTCTAATGATTACATTTACATTCAACCACACATGCAAACATGAAACTGAGACAGGAGCTGCATACATGCTGCATTTAAGCCTCATTCACACCTCGCATGATTAATCTAAAAGCACCACACCAGCAGTAAAAACTACATGTTTGTTTCAAGTGAAATTGAATGCTGACTAATTGTTGAATGCTACATGCTGGACATAAATACACTAATTTGCCTAATTAAGCATGGCGGTATCTATCCCCTGACTGAACCGCAGCGAGAAGAGTCTGAGGCTCACTGAGAGGGCCAAAGTAATGTTGACCTTGGTGACACATCTGCAAAAAAACTCTTCACTCCTCACATGAAAGCCTCTTGTCCTCGCCTAACTGAGCAATTTCATTCCATTGAAATCCACTTTAATGCCATTGGTGACGTACAGCCATTTTAAGAGCTTCTTTAGGATAAGATTCTCTTGGGTAAAAAGGGTGTGTAGTCACTGAACAACACTCCCATGTCTTACATTATAGCTCATTTTCCAAACTGAATTCTTCCAGTGCAAATCCTTGTTAACTCTTCTTTCCGCTTAAAAGGACGCAATGAAGTGAGATCATGCTCATTTTCCCCAATTACGTCTATAATGTATTATTCACCAAAAAAAAGGGCAAAATAGCCTAGAAAGGTCAGCCATTTTGTGCTTCAACATGGCTGCCCATATATTGCGACATAAAGCTCTTTCCTCTTTCTCTTCTCTTCTCTCTCGATAGCTCTCCTTTGCACTTCCTCGCTCTCCCACTTAAAATGCCAATTTATCCTCGGCTCAATGCTATCAGCTCTGCCATTACTCCCCATATACTGCAGGAATCATCTTCTCTTTCTCTTTTGTTCCCTTTCTCCTCTTCATCTTCCTCTTTTCTCTCAATCTCTCCATCTTTCTCGCTCTACTCCCTTTTCTCTGTTACTGTTTCTCACCTCCTCCTTGTTTCTTTCTCTCTTCTCTGTTCGCTTTCCCGTGTTCTCATCATCCCC
Organism: Brachyistius frenatus; assembly: GCF_029030835.1. Lineage (NCBI taxonomy): Eukaryota > Metazoa > Chordata > Actinopteri > Embiotocidae > Brachyistius > Brachyistius frenatus. Next base: position 9,029,732 of record NW_027210605.1, on the reverse strand, counting down.
ACCTCTCTCCGTGTTACAACCTCCCTACTTCTACTTCTCTATCTCCCACCCTGCCCCTCTTTCCCCCTCTTTTCTCTTTTTATTCGGCAGGCCTTGGCATCGCTTTCTCATCGGCAGTCTAATTGGGCATTCTGCCTGAGACAAGGGCCTCATTAAGCAGTAATTACACACATGTTGTTTTCGGCAAACATCTCTATTTGGATTGCTTTGCATGGTAATTGTTCAGCAGGGACCACTGCTCGCGATGTTTCCCTCCGTGACACACGTGGTGCTGATGGAGAGGAATAAAAACATGGAAAAGACGGGTGGAGAGGCAGGGAGGGGTGGAGAGAGAGAAAGAGAAAGGAGGGGAGGAGGGGGGGGGGTGCAAGAACAGAGAAAAATTATAATAGGTTGTGGAAGAGAGACAAATTGAGAAATAAAGAATGCATACATGAGAGAGAAGGAGGATGAGAGCAACACTGAGGCAGAAAAGAGACAAGCTGAAAGGATGAAGGCAATGCTGAGGCAGTAAATGGAGAAAGACAATGAATAAATGACAAAAAAAGAGGTAGACAGATTCAGCATGAGAGGAAAATGAGGTGTAGAGGTAGAGAGAGCGTGAAAAAAGATACAGAGAATGAGTAAATGAAGAAGAGAAACAAGGAAGTAAAGACAGTGACAGAGGGAGACAGAGAGAGAGAGTTCCAGAAGTAGGTCATGCCTCGCAATCATCGACAAAGCTGAGCGTTTCAAAAATAATGAAGCCACAAGGTGGAAGTAATGCTAACTAGTATATCCAGGGAAAACATCTAATATTTACACAGTGCTAATGGTGCAATACAATGCAGGGATCTTTTAATGTTGGGGTGCACAGGGGAGACAGCTGATAGCAGGATTGGAGGCAAAATTACAGACTCCACTAAAGATTGTTTTTGATTGATGGACAGCTCTTCACTAAGCCTTCTAACATCTGTTTGTGAAGAGAGTGGGGTAAAGGGCAGCTGCATGTGTGTCTGCGTAGTGCCACAACTGTCCAGCCATTAAAGAGAAAAATAACCTTGTAATGAAATTTTTTTTAAAACACGATCTTGAAAGCATTTATTTATGAAATGAATTAAAATAATAAATGAAGCTAATTATATGAACTACACAAACACAACCTTTTGTCTGCTAATATTAATAACTGCACTGCATTTCAGGTTTGTTTATAAAGCTTTTGATCACAAGCGGTTCTCAAAGGGTTTTACGAGTGGTGAAAAATACAGAGGTACATTTACTTTAGGGTTATGTAAAAGGGTATTTCCATCTTTTGCTCCTTTCTTCCTCTTAAGAGAAAAGAAATTCACTTTTTACTCAACTACATGTATTTGACACATTTATAGTTACTAGTTACTTTACTGCAGATTCAAATTTTACAAACAAGTATGTGAGCAATTCAAAAAATATGACATGTTACAGATTAAACTACTTAACTACAACACAACTACTACATTCATTTAATATCTATATTATCTATGATATTAAAGTGCTGTTTATATTCTAAAGTATTATTAACAATTCAGTTGTATGAATAAAATACTCTGAAAAGGGAGTTTCTTTTTAAGACACATTTTTATTGTATATTTCACTGTGACAGCACTACTGTGGAAGATATTAGCACATTTTCTAACAGCTGCACTACATTCTCATATACTGTAATGCAGCGAAAGTAGTACAAGTGATATGATAACATGTCACTGAAAACAAAAAGCCATATTTTTACTTTTACCCTATCGACATTTAACTAGGCCATTGCAACTTATGTAAAAGTTGTAACAAACAAAAAAAATAACCCTGACAATGTAACACCAAAGAAAAACCACAACAAACTTTTTGAACTTTTCAATTAATAAAAGGGAATCTATAAGCAGAATACTTGTGACTTTAAAAGCCTTTGCCAGTACACCAAGTCTCTAAAAATAATTCTCTCACCGAGCGGAATTAATAAGCCCAGAACAGTACACAGCCATTCTGTGAAGACAGGGGGTGTGGTGGTGTTGGTGGTGGTGAGGGCTCATGCAATATGTATGCCTGTTTGAGCACCCTTCTTCCTCATCTTCCCCCTCTTCTCTTTATTTCTCTTTTTACATCTCTCTCGCTCTCTCTCTCCAGTCCTCTGTTCAATTAAGCTGTAGGAGCGACCTAACAAACCTCAACCTGAGACAATGTGCCACTGAATTTTGATGTTGCCCAACTTGTCACTGCTGGTTCAAAGCCACAGAGGATGAGACAGACAGAATGACACACCAACCTGTGTGTGTAGGGAACAGACACGCACAGACACACTCACACACACTTAAAAACAGTGGAACATTGAAAGACAAGAGAGTGAGAAGCAGAAACAGCTGGAAAGAAAGAAAGAAAGAAAGAAAGAAAGAAAGAAAGAAAGAAAGAAAGAAAGAAAGAAAGAAAGAAAGAAAGAAAGAAAGAAAGAAAGAAAGAAAGAAAGAAAGAAAGAAAGAAAGAAAGAAAGCTGTATTAGGTAGATATTCAGAGTAGCATGACAGGAGGAGGAGAGAGAAAGAGACAGAGAAGAGAGACTATAGTAACAATTCTGGTGTTGCACCACGCCCCAAGCAAACAATGAACATGGGCAAACAATGAACATGGCACACACACGCACACACACACACACACACACACACATACATAAACACACTTTCACATTCACACACACAAAGCCCATAAAAAGCACAGCCTGTGGCCATGGCGACACATGCTCTGTTGTCGTTAGATAAGGGAAACAGGGCCTCTTCCTGGGTGTGAGTTTGATCCTACACACACACACACACACACACACACACACACACACACACACACACACACACACACACACACACACACACACATTGAACACACTGCACTCACACTACACGTGCACGCTTAGCTGCAGCAGCACTGGGGTCACATCCACCAACACCCAGCATCTTGTGTATCCTCACCTTTATCAGCTGCATGGTTAATTTTCATATGTAAAACCTGGGCTTTGTCTATCCGAACACGTGGGGCTCCGGTCAGTGGACCACACAGACGACATGGTCTGATACGGACAAGATACAAGGAGCAGCTTCCTGAACCTGTCACAGGATTTTGATGGAGTTCTGTTTGGAGTTGTTTGGCTTAGAAAGTATTCGGTTGTAGTAATAGAGAACATGAATCAGTGTCGTGTTGCATTCCTCAAAGGGTCATTTCAAAAGTGTTAAAAAGACGAGCTGCTTTACTTCTCCAGCTGATTTCCTGAAAGAAATATTTGGTAGTATTGTCAGCGATGGAGCAATCTATCAGCTCACATTTGATGAGTATCAGTTCCACAGTGTGACAACACACACAAACTTACAGCACCCTTATCACTAGGAATAAAAAATAAAAAATAAAAAAAGAGGCTTTTTTCACAGAAAACACAATACAGGTTTCAACCGCTTCCGGCTCCACTGATGCCTTGTGATGTGCAGGGAAAAAAAAAAAAAAAAGGGCAGGCTGAAGCTCCCATTCATCCACTTTGCTGTTAGACTGGAGCAACCACAAAACAGAACCAACAGTCAGGCGCAGAGATGGTGACAGATGGGAGGGGAGATTGAGATTGTGTGTGTAGGATGGGGGTGGAGGGGAGGCGGGTAGGTTGGTGCTAAATTAGGTTTTGTTTCCACCGTGAACTTGGGTTCACTGTGACTTAGTGAGTTCACAACGGGATACAAATCTAAACAGAGATGGTGGCGCACGATTCACTGCAATCACAGGTCAATGGCTTTAAGAATGTGATGAGATTTAGCTGTTTTCATTTTCTGTTATTGACATATCTGTAATCAAAACAATGTCATAAAGCAATCGGATATTATTTATCTTTGAAACGTAGGAACTCAAGTCTAAAATAAAACCCCAAAATATGTTTAATACAGCATCCATCTTAGGATCGTGTGTACATTTTAAACTTACAAGTAACTCTATATTTGTGTTGCAAACAGCAGGAACAAAATGTTTTTTTAATTAACTTTAATATTAGAAATCATGCAACACGGCATCAGTAAACAACACACATGTTACACATGTTTACCAACCCGCCAAGACTGTTATTGTTTTATACTAAAAGATATAGTTGCTGATACTATCCAACATTGTGTTGCTGCTTTTTAGGAGATACGCCTCACATTTAACTTTAAATCTCTATGTCTAAAATTTTCTTTGGCAGTCCCATTTCTTAATTTAAATTGATTATAATCAATATTTTTACAGTGGATCATATGACTACATGTACTGTATATGAAATTGGTTGCTTTAAGTGTTGAACCCTCAAAGAATCATCACTCAACTCTAAAGTTCCCCTCAGTTCTCACATGAGCATTTGTTTGCTTCAGCTCATTGATTTGGTTTTCTGGCCGCAACTTTTCTATTTCAGTTCACTCTCACCGTTCTCATCTGTATTATTTTCTGCCACAGCAGCCAGCTCTTTTCAGAGAAAAACCTCTGAAAGTTGACAGTGGTGGAGCATTTAGCAACAAAAGAACCTGATATCGCCCTTATTGTTTGTGTGTGTGTGGGTGGGGTGGCGGGGGGGGGGGGGGGGATATAGCTAAAAGCAGAGTGACGATTAGACTTAATACTGATTGGATGAACTAGAGAAATTACTTCAAATGAATGCTAATGTTCCTACAAAAATGATAGAGGTGTAAACATGCTGTTTGCAACAAATTAATTGGTGATAATAACTCAGTGTTGTGTTTTTAGCTTGTTTCTGCTGAATCCATGTAGCCAAAGCATCTGTTGTTGCAGGTTTGTAGTTCAACAGCCAAACGCTTCTCTATAAAATTATACAGGTGCAGCTTCGAGTCAGAGCTTCTCTCCCTATTGGACTTGTTGGAGGAACCATGGCTGCACAGCCTCAAAGAGGTGTCAGCACACGGTTTGATTGTGTATCATCTGTAACGTCAGTCTGTCTGTGCAGAAACTTGAACAGAGTGCAAATGAGGTCACAGTCATGGAGTGAGCCACGTGCGAGCACATGTGCAAAGGTCTATCAGAAAAAGTATATCAGACCAAAGTGACACCCACATGGCCTCCCTCATCCTGCTGTGGTGGCATTCAACTGCCTGCCTGCTAACCAGTGCTGGGAAACACCTCTTTAGCATCAAGGACAGTAGCATCACATGCAAGTAGCAGCTAGCCCCAGCAGGTGTTGGTGCGCTGAACTTGACAACACGGGCGCCACAAGGAGGAAAGTAGTTATCCCACCGGTCTACCTGTCACTTCGACTGTCTGGGGTGAGAATGTGTGTATTTGCACGTTTGTGCGTCTGCGTGTCTGTACAGTACGTGAGCCTAGGCCAGTGAGGTTTCTCTGGCAGCACGAGAGGATGCAGAGCACAGGCCACTTTTAACTGACTGGGGTAAACAGTGATAGAAGATAAAGGGCAGAGTGAATGTCACATTACCCCAGCCCTTTGCCTCTGCTCACCGCAGCATCAGATAGCTGCAGCAGGAAAAAAAAAAAAGTCTGGTTTCCTCTAGCATATAATTGGTTATCTCATTGCAATCTACTGCTCTCTTGCCTCTGCACACAGTCAAGTATGAAAGAGCAAAAGGAGAAGAAGAAAAAGGTTTGACTGTTCTGACAGCGACTAAGATCATTATAAGCATTAGAACCACATCAGTCTATTTCCATCGGTGTTAACATGCCACGGACTTAAACATGCAGCATAGTTCAGAAATGAACAGACACGAATAGAACAACAGTTCCTGATAATCAGGTTGTGGTCTTGTCACTTTCAAACAAATAATTATAGCACTTGTAATGTTAACACAAAAACACTTTTACAGTATATTAAAATAAGAAGGATGGTTCATTAATACCAACAATGTCAACACCTGATTATTAATGTAGTTTTGAGAAAAGAAATTAAATTCATGTCATCTTATTCTGATATAAGAAAGATCCTTTTTTTTTTTTAATTCCATCATTAGCATATTCTATGAAAAATAGTTCTGTTTTACACTTATTGTGATTCATTGGATGAAAAAAGTTTGTAAAAATGAACTCTAAAGATGCCATAGGCGCTTTCAGATTCAAAGTTAATATGTTTCCAAGAAATGCCGCAAAGTGTTACTTCACTTTAACAACTACATAGGCGTATCTTGCACCTTTGAATGTTTTCACACAAATGTTGCCGCAATAAACTCCTGACATCATGTGTAAATTCCAGTAAAATACCAGTCTGTGAATAAAAATACATGCAATATGTGTGTTGTACGGTAGAAAATAAATTAAGAATTTTTTTCTGCTAATGTATGTCTGTATATGTGTGTGTTCTTAAAGGTAATTTCACAAGTTCAAGTAAATATGTCTCCCAATGAACTGCAGTTTTATCTTAACTCCGGATATACTCAGTTTGGAGCCTCCAGAATTCCTCCGGGCCCAGGTTAGTACCTGAAGGTACACCTTTCTAAATCAGTTGGCTAGCACAAACAGAAAAGGTTTCAGATATGGGGGGCTTGGCTACTGTTTCTCACCACAGCAGTGGGCAGTCTTTTCCTAGATGGATTGATGCCTGGAGGGGGGGCAGTGTGGAGCCTAACCCCTCGTTCACCCACAGTGTACCGGGCCTGTGGTTAGAGAGAGAGACGGCGGGGAGAAATAGAGAAGAGAGAAAGAAGACAAAAGTAGGGAAGGAAACGAGATGGCGGGGCTTTAGTTTGCGAGGCACAAGCAGGGCATTTGTAAAGGGAACATGGCAAGCCCCCCCCCCCACCTCATGAACCTTTCCCTCCTTCTCCCTTTCTCTGGATGCTCTGCTCTTCCCCTCGTGCTCAGCGCACGCGTGCAGGGGGCGGAGTAATGACATGAGACTTACACAGTGACTCTATGCAGCTGAATGGAGGTTAATGAGCTGACATCCCCTCCACCCCGAACACGCCTCCTCCTCATGCCCACCTCCTGACTCTCTTACACACACTGACAAGCATATACACAAAACCCCTACAAGACAGTGGGGCTGAACGCTGGCATTGAGCCAAGGCTCTGCAGATCAAAGGAACATCATGGGGCACGACTGGAGTTTACACTGTCTCCATGTACAGTACATACAGCTCGCAGCAATAGTTGTGAACAACTGTGAGAGAATTCTAACATAATGTACATAATAATTATGACCTGCAAACATCAGCTAATGAAATCAAGAGCACATATAGTGGCCCAATGAATGAAGATGTAGTGATCATTAAACAACAGCAATCAGAGGTTGAATAATGTCTGGTTAAAATTTTATTTAGACTGAAGGTGGTGCCATGTTGTTACCTGATTTTAAAGAGTCTCTGTGCGTTACAATACCCATACTACCATATTATTTAGTATGCCAGATTTAGTATGTCCCAATACATAGTATGTTAAATGCAGTATGCCAAAGGTACCAGGATGTCCTGCTACATTCGGTCGTATGTTGCAGCGTGCAGGCCAGCATGGTTCTCTGGCAGTTCAGACCCACAATCTTCTGCCGCAGTTGAAGATACGTCACATCGACTGAGCCACCGAGAGAGTTGGTAGCGCTAATGATCCACCCAGCTGCATTAAAAGGAAGTGTTCTTGTTACAAATTGCATTTTAAATGTTGCGCTACGGATCGCAAGGGATATGACAAAGAGGGTCAAAGTTCAGGGTGCATTTCTATGAGAAAGTAGTATGTCACAGTTGTATGCATACTACATGCAACAGTACATATTTTGTTAGGGTAGCTGCAACGCATATTAAAAGTAAAAAGAAAAAAAGAATGCGATTCAGAACGCAGCTTTTGTCTATGTACGAGGGATTTTAGGACATTAAATATGCTAAGGGTGCCTTTGAATTTGTTCATTCATTTTAGAGGTATTTGCTCAACGTCTAAAGTGCTGGGCAACTGGAAGTTTTATTCTGCTGCACTAGAAGACAAATCAGGGAATCATCAAAATCATTGGATTTCAGCAGAACGAATACGTTGGCACCAGGTCAGTGCCAAAAGCCTGAAAATGTGATGATACTTGTTTTCCAATGGTAATGTTGGTACTGAGGGTAATGTACAGACGTCTGTAGGTAACGGCGATACTGGACAGTAACAAAAGCATGAGAAATGTTGGTGGCAGCAGCAGGTGCAACAGCACTTGTAACAAAATAATAGTAAGTAATAGTAAGAGCACATCAAGACTGAATAATTCAGTGATATTGGGACTTATTACCAAATTTCAGAAATCATGACATCACAATTCATTAGGATTCATCTTCAGGTTCATTTATGGTTATAAATGTGTCTACCAAATGTCAGCCCACTTAATTTTTGACCAAACTGACAAAGATGATCAACTACGACTGTCAGTTATGCTGTTTGCATGGATGAAAATAATGTCCAACCACAAGTGTCAAAATCCTACCAAACACTACACAACAAAACACAACACAACACCACAGTCGATTTATTACAGACAACACCACAAACCACAGGCTAAACACTAACAGAAAATAGAGCACTGTGAATAACCGATTAGACCCTCAGATGCGCCCCCATTTCTTGGTTCTCACGTGGTGGTGTGTGGGTGTGTACGATGTTGAATAAAACCTCAGTGGCCTTTAAGTTGCATCACTGGAAAACCAACATGTAAAGGTGACAATGTTTGACAGATAAAGAGTCCATCTGAGCAGAAGAATCCACAGACATAAATAAATAGCAGAAAGGTAATGAAAAAAACCCAGCCTGGTTCAAAGAAAAGATTCAGAAAACCTTTCAGCAGAAAAAAAACAAACTTAGATGAATGTAAGTTCTAGTAAACGAATTACATTTGTATGAGGCCATCTGAGAATAAATAAACAGGTGCAGGTGTACTGAATGCTGACATCAGGCAAGTGAATCGGGCATTTTGTTTGTTTGCCAATGAGACATCCCAAGACTGCTCGTGTTGAATCTATGTATAACATAAGCACTTGGTACTCATATTGCCATCTGACAGTTTCATTACACCTGACTGACGAGAGACAGGATACTAACGTTTAAGCTAGGAGCTTTCAAAACTGGAGTTAGAGATCATTTTTTTAATCAAAATGTCAGAGTAATGTACCCTGATGTAGCTCAAATGCCTTAATCACCTCATATAAATGAGTAAAAAGCAACTGTGTAAAATAACAGCCTTCATGGAATAAAAGACTTTTACCAAAAGCAGAAATAGAATTGATAATGGTGCAGCGAAACACTTTCACAGAGCTTGAAAACAATGGAAGATGGATGGTTAGTCATTAGCACCCATTGTGAATCTTTCCAGTGAGTAATTTGTGGGAAGGCTTGTGCATTTTTAATAGTCTTAAACTGAAGAGCCCTAAGAACACAAACTCCATAAAATAATAACAGGCATTTCACCTTAGCACTATCTGAGCCTCTCAATTATTTACCACTAATGAATTGCTTCGGGCAATATTCTTCCTAAGTACAAAATCAACCATCCCAGGGAGGCTGAATCAGCTCGCTCAAATACTTAAATACATTTACTCAATTATGCTCACTGTTTCTGATATGAAAGAGACAAGGATGTCAAGCTTTCTTCTGCTTGCTATTTCATGTGCTCTGTTTTAGCTTTGATATTTCACAAAAAATCCTCCCGTGGACAACAATGATTAATTGATAAAACATTTTTATAGAAAAGCAATAACAAAGTTCTTGACTTTTCCTCTATTTTTGTATCTGTGGTGTGGGAGGATACAATAAAAGCATGTTTGCTGTTATTGTGGTGTCTAGCCTTAGTCACATAGCAGTGTTGCAGGCTAGTTGCCAGGCATCTACCAGGCAATTTGCACCGGTTGCAATTCTGTGCTTCTGTTTTTGGATTTTTACATTCATATATGTGAGTGTGCTCGAGCAAGTGTTTATAAATGCGCATATTTTATATCTGCGGTCCGCTCAGAGTAACAAACTGAGCATTCAGCTTGATTCTTATACGTTCAACATTTTTATCAACACTTAATCAGAAAGCATTTCCAACCATGATACTTCCACTGCATAATGGAGCCGGTCAGACCCAACTAAATGTGGTAAAGTCCATGCTATCCAGATGTAATCATTAGTCTTTGGCTGTAACTGGAGGGAAATTGAAGTGCAAAGGATCCCGTTCCTAGACAGCTGGTAGTTGTAAATTCCTATCAGGGAATAAAAAACAGGGAAGGAGGGTGAGAGTTTGAAAGAAAACATATACTATTTTCATTTCAACTGCTTTAGGGATTAAGGCTTGGGGCTCTAGAAAAAACTGCATTAAAATAATCCACCATTTGCATGTTTTATCTCACAAAGGAGGCTCACATAGACACGCATGCACACCAACCCCCACTCTCCCTCCCGCCTTCTCCTCCTTCCCCTCCCCCATTCTGGGTGAGCACACACACACACACACACACACACACACACACACACACACACACACACACACACACACACACACACACACACACACACATGCTCATACGTACGTCACACATATACACACTGTCATCATTAAACACACACACACACACACACACACACACACACACACACACACACACACACACACACACACACACACACACACACACACACACACACACACACACACACACACACACACACATCGAGATCAACCTGCTGCCATCTGCTCTACGCGCTCTGTACAATCCTTGCAGAATACATTATTCACTACAATACATCACATCACATTCCCTCAATGTCATAGCCTTGCGCTGAAGAGTGAGAGAGAGACAGGAGGAGAGTGGAGAGCAAAACAGCTATTGTACTGAAAAGGGATTGAGAAACAGAGAGAGATTTGACCTGTTACTGGTGCAAGACCAAATTAAAAGACAGCTTTATTTGGCTTTAAGGTGAAAAAAGGCTGTCAGCGAAATGTGTTCCTGTTAGAGCTACCAGGCTATATTAGAAATCCAGACTAGGAGGACAGTTTACGAAAAGTGAAGGATAACACAGGCTAAGAAAGTGAGAGGAGGTCGGACTGGCAGGAGGATAACTTTTGGTTACACAGCATGGTCCACTTTTGTGAAGGCCAATCTTAGTACTGTTAACAAGTGTCAACCGCATGATCTGATAAGTGTAAACAAATCCTGTGAAAAAAACATCATACTTACCCTAAACGGAAGTTCTTTCATCAATTATCAATATTTTGGCACAATAACAGTGAGTAATGTCAGTATTAGTAACTCAGTCATTGAGGAGCATTTATTAGCTAAAGATCCCTTTCTTCTTCAGGACTTGGTGAAGACAAACAAAAGCAGAGTGAAGATTGGACGTTTTATTTGCCAGATGGTTCACTGGGAATTTACAGCAACAAGGCAGTGTGACTTTATAGGTTTAATCATTTTTGGACATTAGTGGCATAGAGGATAAGCTGTATCTAGCTTTGCCTACATAAATTATAATTGGTAGTAGGATCAATTATTTTAGTCTTTTTATGGGATTTGTTGATTTTCTGTCTGCCCCCCCCCCCCCCCCCCCCCCCCCCGACCGGTCGAGGCAGATGGTCGCCCACCTCTGAGCCTGGTTCTGTCAAAGGTTTGTCTCCCTGTTAAATTGGAGTTTTTTTTCCTTCCACCCATCACTCGTGGGAATTGTTGAATTGTTGGGTTTCTCTCTATAATGCTGTAAAGTTATTTTGTAAGGCATTTGTTGTGTTAGGAGCCCTGAGATGACTTGTGATTTGGCACTGAATAAAATTGAATTGTTGACAAAAAGAAAAATATAAAACGATTGCAGTCGTATCTAGAGAATTGTTAATTCACTGTGTATAACTATAATTGAAGTGAGGTTTTTTGTTTATTTAAAAGGTAGACATACATAAACGTACAATAGACTGTTTAGACCAGGTTTGTTTACATGTTTATTTTCTCCCTGTTAGTTCTTGTGTGCAAATCATGAACATGTTTGCGCATGTGTGCGTGTCGCCATTGTGCTGTGGCAGTACAGAGGGAGGGAACAGCTGGCAGGCCCACACTTGACTACGTATTGACCTGCTTTGCATTCACCTGTTATTCAGCCAAACCTAATGTTTCCACTTGGCTCTGCTGCAGCTGAGCTGCAATTAACCTCGCTGTGAGTGCAAGGCAAGCAAGTCTTAAGTAATCTGTCAGAGTAGTTTGAAACTTTTGCTAAATGTCATTCTACCGTATCTTGTTAAATTAATAGTTTTTATTTTACTTAAATTTTCACACTTTGAAGAAAAGAGCGGAAAGTGTTGCTCAAGGAAAGACTTCTAACCCTTCTTACATTAACAGTACCTGTGAATGGCGCCTATATTCACACAGCATACAAGTTTTTCACTTTCTTAAGGTGTCTGACAGGGTGCACATGATCTCCTGATTGCAGATAATTAGCCTCTGCAAATGTTGTTTGCCCGTCTAAACCATTTGAATGGGAGCAAGCGCTGCTGCTGCATCCAACACTTCCCTTATCTGCAATTCACTCCTCCACTTTGCCTCCTCTCATTTTTTCCCACCCTCCATTTCCCCCTCCCTGCACTTTTCCCAGATGCCCTCTCAGCTCTTGTCTGTGTTTGGGCTGCGACTGTGAAGGGTCACTGACTGGCTTGTCTCCCATGTGGAGCAGTGATCATCTATGTGTGTGTGTGTGTGTGTGTGTGTGTGTGTGTGTGTGTGTGTGTGTGTGTGTGTGTGTGTGTGTGTGTGTGTGTGTGTGTGTGTGTGTGTGTGTGTGTGTGTGTGTGTGTGTGTGTGTGTGTGTATGTATGTGTGTGTGTGTGTGTGGGTCAGAAAGAGAGAGAGACAGCACACACTCGTCTATGGATAATTATATGAATGAGAGAGTAAGAACAGCAACAAAAAAAGAAGTGTGAGTGTGTGAATTTATCCCAATGTGTGTGCAGTTGAGCCTGAGTGCCTTTCCCACTGCGTGTGTTTCAAACTGTTTGAATGTGTATCTTTGTGTGTGTGTGTGTGTGTGTGTGTGTGTGTGTGTGTGTGTGTGTGTGTGTGTGTGTGTGTGTGTGTGTGTGTGTGTGTGTGTGTGTGTGCACGCGCGCGCGCTTTGCTAGCTCAGTGCCAGGTCTCTCTAATGAGTCTGTCAGGCGCTGTTAGCGACGGCGTGCTCCCCTGGCTCAGCGCACTCCTACAGACACACTGTGATTAGCCGGGCCAACGGCACGCCACCGGGCCAGATTAAACACTCACCACGCCGCCAGGGAACACACACACACACACACACACACACACACACACACACACACACACACACACACACACACACACACACACACACACACACACACACACACACACACACACACACACACACACACACTCAGCACAGCGCACATTAGAGAAAGCGTCACACACACTCGCACAAGCCCCACACACAGACGTACTAAGACACACAGCTTCATCATCATTGTGCCTATTAGCCCGCTCTGATACAGTAACACGTACTTGCCCTCCAGAGCCAGGTGTTGGTGCAACTGGAATTGAAAATTAATGTGAAATATAAACATAATACAAGCCACCAGTGGCACGGGCAAGAAAATGCTAGTATTTCATTAATCTGTCCGCCTTTATTGAATTCCTGTCTGTCGCTAATCTTGAACATCACTCAGAAATGAAGGCCAACCCTTTTGGCTCCAACAGCTTTCAACATCTTCATTAAAGCGACATGATTCACTAATTACAGGTAATTACCCTTTAATGAGCAGCCCAGATGAATGAGCAGATATGCAGAGGAGGGGCGGGCAGGAGCACACGTCGTTTTTCATTCCTCAAGGGCCAGCAGCGGACTGACTGACTGACTGACTGACTGACTGACTGACTGACTGACTGACTGACTGACTGACTGACTGACTGACTGACTGACTGACTGACTGACTGGGTGTTACAGCTTGACATGGCTAGAAAAGGCTGGTCTGACTGTCACACATCCTACATGTGGTTTATGATACAATATACTGAACATGAGTTATCTGATTAAGGGGACCAGATGGGTGCACACTGGGTTGTCTTAGTTCACAACCGCACACACAAACTGTGGTTCTGTACACTACACACAAGTACCTCCATATCGGCTTCCCCAAACTTTTTGGTTTGACACTCATTAATTAGAAGCAGAGCCTCTCATAGGTTTCACAGGACTCTAAATTCTCTGCAGATTGTTTAATTTGAATAAATCTTTGCGCCCACAACAGTTTTTCCAATTTGTCCTGAAACAACAGTCGGGTGCCCATATGAATACTGAAACTCCGCCTGTTGATACTAGCCATTAAAAAAATCCCTTCCAAAAGTTGAACGAAAGCTAAAATGAGCCTCCAACCTCCAGTTTGGGACCTACTTTTGAATATGATATTAAATTAAAAGTATGTTGTGTTTCTGTATCATTGATTGTGGCTATTGTAAAAAGTGTTTTTTTTTAAAAAAATTTATAGAATTGACATATTAACAGCAGCAGTTTGGTCACCTTCTGAAAAATGAATGTGACTACTTACACTTTAAAGTCATGTTAAAGCATGTTATTCTTCACAAATCATAAGAAGTTACGTCCAGTATCAAGCACTGCAGCAGTGTGCTCTAACTTCTTAATCACTGTAGACTAACCTGTCAGTAACCTGAGATAGACGAGCAGTGATTATCCTGACACCAAAGACAAATGTGGGTTTTTCCTGGGTCAACATTTAAAGGGAATGTTACTGACACTGTTTAGGAGTGAGATGTGTAACACATCGAAGGCTGCAATGGGTTGAAGCTTTTCTAACTGTGAAGGTGTGGGAGGTGCAGACTGCAAACTCAAAACAGAGGCGTGTTCATTGTTCCTTTGTTGTTTAACAAGAGGAAACAAACTCGCCATTTTTTTCCCCTCTGCTTCTCTCTGTCTCTGAAAAACGAACAAGTGAAAATGAGATTGATCTAACAACCTGCCAACAGTGAAGTTTCTTATCTTGGGCCTGCAGAAGAAAGTTCCCACAAGAAGACACTGTGCACCAATTTTCCCCTCCTTCTGATTCTTCTCCTCCCTCTCTCTTACCGTCTCTCGTGCCAAGTGGCCTATTTTTACCCCTTCGTGTGGCATCTCAGGGTTTTCCTTGTCACCACCATGTTTCCTGTCATCAGTGTGTCAGTACAGTTGAACAGTGCAGTTACTGAAAAGGCAGTGACACTGTTTGACTAACTGTTTTTCTCTCTTCTCAGATGTGGTCACAGATCTTTGTTGTCAAGGTAGTATGGCCTTGACATATATATTTGTTTGCCTTTTACACCTCAATAATGACAAATAAAAAAAGGTATGTTAGGTTGATTAGATAAAACGTAAATTTTAGGCCAAAAGGCTGGGAACATTTTCTTGGTTCACTGTCTTCTCTTTCTTTGCCTGGGTCGTATGATGAGAATATTTACAGGATAATATATACTTTGTTTACGATACACAAATTCAGTCACCATGCCAAAGTTATTTGTACTCCTACATTGACCTCTCATCTGAACCTCACCCTCTTCCACCAAAGCATATCTATCATGATGCCATGTGCAACAACACAACACTGTGTCTTTTCTCTGGCTGAAATGTGCAGAATGTGATATACTGTACTATGTGTCACAATAGAGGAATTGTGTTCCTCGAGGGAAAGTATGAGTTGGAAGAGGAAAATATCAGCGCAGGATGTATGCTTTCCAACCTCATAAGACATTCCAGTTGTGAGTGAGGGTTGCTCGTGGAGACATAAATGAGCAACATGATTTTCTCGGATGTGACTGTGTTGCCTCACCCCTATTGCGGCAGACTGTAGTGACTTTTATATTAAAAAAATTTGAAGCACTTTACTACAACCCATTTTAATAACCTTTCTCTCTACAGGGCAATTAGGCCTAAACATTTCAAACGATCCCAAATCAGTTCCAGATGCATATGAGTGAGTAAAATTCCTTTATGAAGTACAAATATACGTTTGGTCTTAAAATGATAAACAGTGAAAGGCCAATAGACTGCATGAAGTTAGCTCTTTGTGCTCGTCTTGTATGACACACAGAGCCTCTTTTGTTCTGCCACTCACTACTTATGTTACTGTAGAGCTCTAATGCACACAGATCGATAGCATACTTTCCATTTCAACACATCGAGCTGATGTTCGGACACATGGTTGGAATTGATCCTGTTCTGTCAACACAAAGTTTTAGGTCTCGATGTCTTCTTTCATCTGCAAAGTCTTAAAATAAAAAGATTTTATCACGGCCATGTTCACAATCTCAAATCCCTTCGTCGCTTGATGTTGACGTCTCTGTACTACACATTGAATACCTGCATTGCTGATGACGTTGTGAGTCAAGGTGCTTGTGAAACGGAGCAACAGAGGCACAGACATATTAACATCAAAACAGAACATCTGGCCCATTTATATGAATCAAATTTTAAAACGTTCTGTCACTTTCAAACGCACTCTTGTGCACATTATAGACATTTTATGATGGGAGGAAAAGCCAAATACTGGCTCAAATAAAGCTAATCTGAAACAGCTGTGAAGTCGTGATGACCATAAAACATGTTAATACACCAATAAAACGACCAGTGAAGAAATATATATATTAAAAAAACAACAACAACAACAACAAAACCAGATGCATATCGCCCATCAGTCTAGAACAAACAAACCAGCAAAATCAATTTCCTTCCCCCCACAGGATGTCCACCACATGCGAGCAGGTTTTTACGACCACGACTGAAAGGTGCAAAAACATCAAGCATGTTTGAAGTGAGCTCAACTATTAATCTGCACATGTAACAAGCTCATAGTACAAGAGGAACACTGTCTAAATATACTGAAACCTTTACACACGTGAAGGCAGAAAACAGGAACTCTCATTCAAACAGGTCATTGGCTGCAACACACTGTATGACTGTAAAGATTTTAATCTCAAGGTTGCAGCAAAATGCGCAACAATGGTTCTTGTTGCAAAAATTCTGTGACAAACGTTACTTTACTTGTTATATAATACATTTCTGTCTGGCAGAAACACCTTCCTGGAGTCAAACTGAAAATGTCAAATTATGTCATGTACACTGACAGCTTGCCCGCAGGCTGTACAGCATGCCTTTACACCTTAGACAATTAAATATGTCTATTAAGATCCTTCTTCTACATGACTGCTTAAGTATGAAAAACAACACCAGGAAGCATCAGAATGTGTTTTCTTCTTTGGAAATAAATTATATGTTGCTCTTTAAAGATGATACATTGTAGGAGGAAACTCTTTACATTTTGTGAAGCTCTCAGCCCACACAAACACACTAGGTGCTTCTAAGACCAAGATAAAATGTTTTCAGTGATAACAATAAAGTAGCTCTTCTTGGTTCGATGAGCCAAACCATCAGCTCCTGAAAGGCAGAGATGGAGAGAGAAACAGAGACAGGGAGGGCACTAATCCCATTACCGTCTCTTCCTGGCATGAGAGAATATTCATTTCTCTGTGGCAATCGTCAGGAGGGTGACAACGGGGAAAAAAAATTTAATCGTACATCCCACCATTTTATTTTCCATGTAATTAAATCAGTTAAATGTTATAAAAACATGTAAACTCCATCAATGACTTTGAGCCATTTGCATTTTTAATCAGGCCAGATTAATTCTAATAAGCGTGCTGGGCTAAGGCGATGACAGAGCAGGCCTATTGTGTGTCTGTCACACTCATTTAATTCTGTCATTATGTCCCATATCCTATTATGTTAATTGGCTTTTTATTCCCAATCAACAACCAGCCAAGGCTATTAAGTAATAATCTCCAACTAGAGCACTTTTAACCTTCAACGTGTTAGAAGTTTGCTACCTTAAAAACAACAAGTGGCTGATCACAGGGAAAATGCAAAATCAGTGCTGAGCTTATTCAACCTGGCTACCTGCTCCAAATGAAAAATGACTGTCAAGATGCTGGATGTTGACACTTGGCATCGGGTGTAAAGCAAACACATTAGACAGAGGAAATGGGCATCACCATCTTCTCCTGCAAAGTAACTAAGCAAAGAAGATGAATGTGTCTGATGTGTTCAGCCATTTCCTTTCGCTCCCTCTCTGGGGAGTCACTCGAAAACGAAATCTCTAAAGAAACTGAACCTGCAGTTTAATTGAAAGCCACTGCTGCAAACAAATAGGAGAAGGGCTTAAAGATTACAGCCAATGAGACATGCAGAAAGCCAAATATCCCTGACAAAAGGATGATAACATTGTAAGTGAAAATAGCAGACATAATCTTAAAAGAGCAGTAGGAGGAACACCATCTGGAAAAAAAACTTGTATTCATGATTCATTAATGACACTTAATGCTGCACGATGAGTTCCAACACTAAGTTTTATGATATTACCTAGTCCATCTCATCTTTTACTTTTTGTCTTAAATCTCATTCATTACTTTGCCATGTCTGAGTGGTTTGTTTGCTCCAAAGATAATTCAATTAACTAAAGCATAATTTCTGCCACTGAGAAAACAAAAATATAATTAATAAGGCCATACTCTGCATAAGGCGAGGAACCTTTTCCACATCCTAATGCGGCCTCACAAAGCAGCAAACACCATTTGCCCCCCCACCCCTAAAAAAAAAAAAAAAAAAAAAAACATGCCTCAGCAGCAACGCTAGGAGCACCTCTGGAAAAGTCCATCACAGTACAATAACACTGTTGACTGTGTTTCTTGGTTTGTTTGTATATAATATATATAGATATATACTGTACTGTATATTTATATACATATATATATATGTTGACTGTGTTCTTGGTTTGTTTGTATATAATATATATATAGATATATAATGTACTGTATAAACTGTGCATTTTATATTTTATATTTATATTTTTTTACTGCTATTTACTGCTATTTTATTGCTTTTCTATTATTCTATTCTATTCTAGTATTTTATTCTATTATTTCTATTATTATCTTATTGTTTCTGTATGCTGCTGTAGCGAAAAAAAATTCCCCTCGGGGATTAATAAAGCAAATACCTACCTACCTAATGTGTGGTGTTAATGCAAAGATGTGGGACAGTGAATCCCAGTCACATCATTAGACACCATGCAGGACTTGTGGCATCAAATATGTGGTCGGACACATTTTCAGCTCAGTCACAATACTGGCTTGGCTAAGTTAGGTGACCTTTCTTTGAAATAGTCTTTGAAACAGGAAATGTACTTTTCAGCTGTCATTGACAGTTATCTGGCAACCGCAATCTCATTACAGTTTAAATGTGTTTCTCACAAGACAGTAAAAGAGTACAAAGCAAACATTTGTGAAAATATGGAGGGAAAAAAAAGATAAATCCCTCTACCTTTTAAAGATTTAAAGAACACCGTAATCTTTTTTCTTTTTTTCTTTTTTTTTAACATAATCTAAGACTGGCATTACTTTTGTGAAGTGACTAACTCCTAATTCAAGACTGTTATTTTTTATTTTTTAAAGTTTCATTTACTCCAACTTAATAAGGAAAGTAAATCTAAATCAACCAGATACTGAAACAATGGAGTACAAATATATCAAATATGGATTTATATGATCAAAGTTTGTTGAATCACTTTTTAACACTAAAATAAACATGTCGATTTTCCAAATTGATTACAATATATGTAAATGTCCAAGTATTACACACAGAAATGTAGGTGTTACATAATAGATGTTCAATATTTATATAAAACAAACTTCTTCCTCGTCATTAGAAGCATTAGGTGCAGGTGTTCTACACAATTTCTTCTTTTTTTTTAATGAGATATTTCTCAGTTATTGTCTTTGTTTTGTTGATCTAATATGCAACTAAGTTTAACAAGCTTGGTTTACTAAAAACAAAGACTTTACACAGTATACTCATCCATATAATATAAAAGGTTTAAATTTATCTGTGATGCAGTCGTTCCTTTTGTTCGAGGCCGGTATAATAATGGAAACAAATGTCTTCCATTCAGTAGCTCAACATGTACAGTAAACAATGCCAGGAAAGCAGTGGGGGCCGGGAGGGCTTTGCCTGAATAGAAGCCTGCCTTATGCAATTGACGGTTGAACCTTTTAATGTTCACAGTGTCTTACTGCCGTCTCTCCTCTCGACGAAACGCTTGTGCAGTCATCTCGCTCATATTCTTAACTCTAAAATTAGCCGTGGAGTACAGCAAGCTGTCAGAGCTGATTTGCCTCGACAGGTACAGCTCCAATGTATTCATTTTCTCATACGCAGAAAAGTGCTTTTCGAGGTTTCAGTACCCCCCACTTTGCCTATATCTCTGTGCATTAGTGTCTTTTTCAGAAGCCACTTCATGCCGGAAGAGATTTTTGAGAGATTTTCTCCAGCCCCAAAAGACAAATGCAAAAAGGCAAAGTGTCGCCTCTTAAACAGTCCAATAACATGTGTTCTCCTTTATCAAACAGAGCGAGCCGCAGTTTCTCAACTCTTACTCGCTAATGTCAGCAGTTATGATACGTCGAACCTCGGCGCGCGGCCGTTTCACACTCCCACAAGCAATTTCACTTTTAGCGCTCTGAAGACTTCATAAACCTTTTCATTTCACAGTCAGACCTCATGAAAGTGCCGTGTGGCCTCACAATTTACATTTTACTCACTATTTATCTGTAAAGAAGACTTAATAAGTTCCCTCTTGAGTACACACGAGGTGAGCGTTACTATGGGGACGGAGAGTGCTCCTCTGTGCTCCATGTCACTGAGGCCTGTTCCATTGTGGCAAGAGACAACAGCTGTCTTTACCTTTGGCAGGCAAACAGACTCATTAAGGGCAGCCATGTTTGTTTTTGTGCCCGATACCTAGCCCTAAGCAAACACTGCCATATCTCCACTCCACAGCTCTTGCAGTCTCAACATTTCCTTCCCTATTGCGGAGGGAGGCCCTGGCACGTTGAGCCTGCTGCACGTTTTTTTTTGTTTTGTTTTTTCTCCCCGCAAGCTCTGGCCAAGCTGCCAATTGCTCTCAAAGAATGCGTGCTTAATTGAGAAATTTAGTCGAGGTTTGAGCTGATGAAATGCTGAAATGCAGCTAGCACACTGTAGTGATGCTATGAATGATGTGTATGGGTTATGTGCATAATGTATGCCATTATACTGCCCGATATCACGTCTTCTGGTATGTTACAAGAAAGCCTCCTTTGTTTGTTGTGCTGTCGACGTGATAAAGGCGTCATTATTTGGTCTGCTCACAGCTAACAGCTAAAATCTGCAGTGAAAGGTTTCATTCGCATATTTTGTCCCCTCTCAGCAATGTCTGCGGCTTGAGTGACAAGGCAGGTTGAATTCATAACGCTTTGACAAAAATTCCATTTAAGAGGGAAAATGGCATTGAATGTCATTCCATTACTGCAGATGGCAAACATGGGAACACTTTAACCCAGAAGGCATTCACATTGACTTATACAAAACAGCAGAAAGACTTTTCTTCTAATATATGTACAGTACCTGAGCATTTTCAGCAAGAGCATCTTAAGAGTAGTCTTCCAAAATGTACTTACTTATTTGATTTCATCCCTTTTCACTATTTGTCAAGCCCAGAGTCACAATGCATTGTGAAATGAGTTCTTAATGTGGAGTAATGAGGCTGTCATGGCAAAGCAGTCTCTGCTTGTTTGAGTTTGACTCATGTCGTAGATTCAATTAAATCAGCTGAAGTCAAGCTGGCCTCAGGCCAGATCGGTAATGGTTGACCTCATTCAAACAATGCTCTGACATATTGAAACAATAAGAGGAAGGGCCTTGAATCAGTTGCAAAAGCAAACTCCGCTCAAAAGCGATAAGGTAGAAAAATTACAGCGAAGTCAACTAAATGTTTGAAAGCTTCATGAAGGCGTGTCTTCATGGGTGCACATAAAGTGTTTCTATCTTTCTGGTGCCAGACTTTTTGCTTGTGTAAAGCATTATAGGACAGGATGACTGTTGTGAGTGTGTGATGTCATTAAAATTACAGACCTAAAGGACAACAAATGCTGAGGATTGTCCAACACATATAAATGTGGTAAATAAAAGATAAACATCCCTATGATCAAAATACTAAATCACATGTTTTGTGAACTTCGACTCTCCCTTTGCCTGTATAAAACTAAATTGCTTGAGCTTCAGCGATAAAACTATATAACACGTTTTTAACACAGCTGGTCCATTTCTTCTTCTGGAGGTTTACTTGTCCCCAGAAGTCTAAACTGATTTATTTGGATGTTGAAATGCCTGGAATCTAAATTATGACACAAACACTCCCAAGGCTATGTAAACAACCTTTCCAGTTCCAGTCTACAACCGTGCTTTCTGAGCAATAACTTGAGTGCCAAAGGCAAAAGCACTTCTCACTTTTGGAAGGGTCTCCACTGTCACAGTTACAAAGAGAGGGCTCTCCTCGGTCTGGTTAACAGGCAGTAGGTATCTCTGAAAAGCTTATTGTGCCGTACAATGTACAATCACTTACGTTACCTATTTTAAAGCATATTTACCATTCATAATGTGTGAATTAACAGTTTGGAGAGACAGAAACATCCTGAGTGCTTTGTAGAATAAACAAAAGTGCGGTAACAAGATCAAAACGGAACATCTTGCTTCACTCACTCGTTTCTCTATTCACCAGGGCACTAGCAGTTACAGTAAACAGATAAAAGAGCACACACACACACACACACACACACACACACACACACACACACACACACACACACACACACACACACACACACACACACACACACACACACACACACACACACACACACACACACACACACACACACACACACACACACACACACACACACAACACACACACACACACACACACACACACTCAAGCAAACACACACACACAGAGTAACGGCATCTCATTAAGCAGTGTTCCCTCTGGCCCTCATTCCATTAGAAATTAAAACTCAGGACAATTAGTGGCATATTGGTCTCAGCTCAGTGCACTATAGTGGCACTCTCAAGGCTCCAAGATGACTTAATTACAGGTACATCTGAAAACAGTGCGACGGCGCTGCGACAGAGCACACGGTGAAAACCAGGAGCAAGTGTCAGCCACAACAAGGTTCACAGAGATGAAGAATAAATTGCTGGAAATAGTTCTGTATACCTGAAAAAAAGAAAATCACAGAGACATAAGTGTTGGCTGTGTTAATGTGATAATAGAAACCTTGGATATTTTTAGGGGTTTTAGAAATAATACTTTAATGTAATATAATGTGCTTTAACTTCAACTACTCACAAAACGTAGATCACTTTGAAGGACACCAAACAGGATGAGAGAGGCTAAAGGTCAAATGTTGGTGAGTTCAGATTTCACTGGATAGCACTCGTTTCAATGTTTAGGAGATAGTTCACTCTTGAGCTGGGGGGTAGAGAGGTGTAAACATCTGATAAAGATTTAATTTGTGCTCAAATTCTATATCTGTGGCCTCTGAACTGGTCAGGTTCTTTAAATCACCAACACGTAGATTTGACATAAAATCTTAATTAAGTCAAACCTGAATCCAGTATATGAGCCTCACTACAGTGTGTCTCCATGGACGTAAGCACAGAAAGCAAGTTATTCAATCAAATTCCTGAAGGAGCGCAGACAACAAACTTATTTCTGATGTGCTTCATCACTCTGCTCATGACAAGGACACATTTTTCTGTAATTGAACCAACCCTAGTTTATGTAACGACTGACCGTTCTGCCCTTCAAGCCAGAGAGAGACAGAAAGGGCGATTTGATCGCCTCGTGTACTTGCTGTTGTCACATGACACCATGTCCCATTATATTGTGATGTTGTCATAGGAGGAGAGGAAATGAAATGCCTTAAAGCTATGTGGGGAGTGTGTGTGTGTGTGTGTGTGTGTGTGTGTGTGTGTGTGTGTGTGTGTGTGTGTGTGTGTGTGTGTGTGTGTGTGTGTGTGTGTGTGTGTGTGTGTGTGTGTGTGTGTGTGTGTGTGTGAGTGTGTGGTGGGGAATTTAGAGGTGTAAAAGTGAGTGAGTGTGCGTGACCCTGTGTGTGGTCCTGTGGTTCAAAGTTTGTCTTAAATGTCTTAATTGGGCAACTTGGGATTTTTTTGTTATTGTGGCCATCCAATAATAGCATCTGTTGTCCCAAAACATGTCTAGACTTTATGGACAGTTTCATCAATGAGAAAAGATGACTGACAGAAAAAAAATTGTCAAATGTCCCCAGATGATGACACGACTATGCAGTTATGGTTCTCTGAGACTAGTATCTCAAACTTGCATTGTAAGGCTAAAACATCATGTGTAAGCCCACCAATAAATCATATTGAAAAACTTAAGATGAGCAGTCTAACTGTGAGGATGTAAATACTGCCTAGAAGAAATGTTGATAATTTCAGTATCATCAGTATTACAGAAGGGTATCTAGATGTTAACAAGACTATCTCAGAACCTAGTATATGACTGGACCATAGACTGTATAAAAAGTGGACGTAGTTCTGGGTCTGTCAAATGGGTCTTCTTATTAGGTCTCAAAAAGGCATGTTTTTGGGGGTGTGTCTGTTTGATTGACATGCCTGTGGTGCAGTCAGGCTTCCGTAATTGGTGGGCGGGGCATAGTGTCCTTGGGTTTCCAATCAGATCAAGTCAGATCCACTTCTCGCTTCCCCCAGCTTGCCCAAATATGGTCACTTCTGCCTCCAAACCACTCCGAACTGGCAAGATGGCTACGTCGAACAGTTGGGTCACCAACCACTAGGTGACGTCACTGTTGGTTGCTGCTTGGACCGGACACATTCAGGGCTTTT
>NW_027210605.1:7672500-7747500 GCF_029030835.1 Brachyistius frenatus | reverse complement strand
CAAGAGCCCACACAGCCCCGCTGCTCTGCAGAGGAATATAGTAACCTCATAGGCCACACCGGGGATTACTGTTAGTGAAAGTGAGAACGGGGGGGTGAGAGGAGAGACAGAAACAAAAGTGCAATGAGGAGGCGGTAAAGAGACAGGAAGGAGCTTCTCAAAGGCTTTCCTGCGTTGGAGGGACTCCCTGTACCACGCAAATTCTCTATAAACACAGCACAAAGATTATTCTTTGAAATCACGAGTGTAAATGGAAATGTACCAACCTCATATTCATCTACTTCAATAGAGAAGAAAAAGCTGGTTCCCCTCTAAACCTACCTGGGGGTAAGCTATAGACCCGAAACATTGTGTAATACATACTGTAAATCTTCTCAGTGTTCTAACTGAAATGTATAAACAATATAAACAAGTATATTGGAATTGCTTTGCATTTCTTTCAACTATGGAACAATACTGCATTAATATTTCACCATTCAAATTCAGTTGGGGCTAGAGTTGGCTTCTTTTTTTTTACCAGACTCAAAAAAAAACACTTTAATTGCTCCCAATTGGGGGTGAGCGTGAGCAAATGAGGACAAATGAAAGTTTAAGGAGGCAGTATTGATTTGTGTGGAGGTCAGGAGTAGGTCACCACTATCAGAAAATCAACAAACAGCCGCCAGCACCCTCCTTAGCTTAGCCAATCGCCTTTTGACCTGATCCACCGTTACCATGGCAAACGACCCTGAACTACACAGACCATATACTCAGCTTCCTGCTGAGTACAGGCGGGAGCTCCGCAAAGATGGGGGAACTACAAGAAACCCTTAATCAATGGCTCTCACTTTTTTTGAAAAAATTTTCCACAATATCTAGGCAATTAGATATTGCAACTTCAGCAGATATGATCCAGTTGTGTTACTGATTCACAAAATGTTTTGGTAATATTTTTTTACATTTTTCAACTAAACAGTAATTAAAAAGAAACAAATGAGAAAATAAAGGTTTTGTTTTACACATTCAAAGGGCTTTGCCTGGTAAAATGTTTTTATTTATTACAGTGAACACACTTCAATACAGAAAGCTTCAATTTGAATATTTCACATGCAATTAGCATAAGGTACATTTGCAATTTTGTGATATACTGTATTTCACTAATGGGGAAAAAAAATCTTATTAATATCATGATGTTGATTTCAAAAATATGACCTCCCATGATCCTTTGTTTCTTGCCATTTTGGAAGAAGAAATCTCAGATTCTTGTCTTCACCCACTCTTTCCAAATTACCCTCCTACTCCTCCCTTCATCCCACTCTCCTTCTTACACCCCTCCTTCCCTCCCCCCCCCCCCCCCCCTCCCTCCCTCCGTCCGTGGCAGGCAGGCGGTGGTGGTAACCAAGCCTCTGGCAGTGTGTTCCTATCCTGCAGGAGCCCTCAGGTTCCAACCTGTCAATATCCCAGGCAGCGTCTTGGCTCCGCTGTGGCTCAGTTAACCTCCTCACCCACTGCAACCGCACAAGGGGCTCCTGTCCCTCCGCCAGCCCAGAGACAAGCACGATCACCCCGACCCCACTTCTCCTCCTCCTCCTCCTTCTCCTCCTCAAATCCACTCCCAAACCGCACACGCTGCGCTCACATCTGTAAAGGGCAGCACTCTGGCAGCAACAGCAAGCAATATGGCAGCTGATGGTAGTTTTCTGCTCGCTGACGTCTAAGATGTTTGGGATGACGGTCACGTTGGAAGCTCACTGAGGGTATAGGAAGGAGATAGTGGAGAAAAGCCTAAAGCCTGAAGGTGAGAAAAGCTCAGTGACTCAGTGACAAAGGTCCAGTCATCTCGTCATCTGTATCAATTTCAGGGAGAGGAAGGGTCATTGTAAAAAAAACAACAACAACAAAAAAAAACAACGTACGTATTAACACATTGTGGGAAGGTATTTCACAGTGGTTTAGAAAACGTATGTGCAAAAGTCGTGTTGTGTCTTTGTGTTTTTGTAATCTAAACGTGCTCGTAGGCCTGATCCCAACTGTGGTAACAAGCGTGTGACAGCATGTCACCCATCCCATCTGAAAACACACACACACACACGCACACACACACACGCACGCGCGCGTACACTCCTCCGTGCCTGACTGCGAGGCACCGCGGCTGTCTGCTGGGAGCTCAGGTTACGGCCGACCAGACTTTATGGAAGCCTCTCTCCCACACCCACTCTCCCCCTCCGCAGGGCTCCGGAGGAGGTATCGAGTTGCCGGTTCAGCGCCGGCCAGGCTTGGCGCTGGCGGCAGCTTGTGATCTTGGGTGCCTGTGTGTGTTTTATCTCCCACTCTTTGAGGGTATCGGCACACAACGCTGCTGTCTCTCCAGGTATGTAGGTGTGATTTACAGTACAGACCATTTATGCTTGTACGCGCACACACAAAATCTGACCGCTTCCTCAGCTCCAGAGCCCCTATACTCTATATTGGTTTACACATTCGTGTAATGAGAATAAATGAGGGGTTTTAAACATAAACTACAAAAAAAAAAACATGTTTTCCCAATCAGCACTGGGTGTGCATACAGATAGTTTTGGTTTAACTTATATTTTAAGATGTCAGTCCGAAATTTTGCTGCCACCTGAGCCGGCAAAACAAGTTTTTATTAAATCATTTTTAAGAACTTGTACCGTAGTGTTAAACAAGCATTTGTCTAAAGGTTATACACCAATTTAGACGATTTTCTACCTCTTGCTTTTATAGATGGTAAAAGTCTGCTTATTGTAAGTCGCCCTGAACAAAACAGCTCGCCGAAAGAATGTAAGGAATGTACGAATTTTACATGAAATCTCTAAGAAAACTGATGATAGACTGTCGGGGTCATCGAGTTTTAGAATTTTTAAATGTAGTGAGCAAAGCAAACCAAATACCACAAATTAAGAGTGTAATGAAAGGCGTCTATCTGCATGGCTCGGCCTGTCACAATCATCAAATTTTAATAAATGATGACTTGTCAAATAAATAATTGTGACTACCGATGTCTTTTCCTGCTCACTTTATGCCACTATTACAGTATGACCCTATAGCGCCATGAGAGAAACAGTTGGTGGCACTAATTCTCCACTCGTGCCTTTAAACCACATCATAAAGACAAATCAAAGAGATGACATCATTAAAAGAGTGTCAGTCAGGTTGATTGACACTCTTTTAATGATGTCATCTCATCATCTCATCTCAAAACAACATGGAAATAGATAATTAAATGGACTTTTCTGTTAGTTTAATCCAGCTGTTCTTAAACATATGAGTGGAAACAAGGCCTATCACATGGCTGGATACCACAAGCGCTAAGTGAAAATGCAGATATGTCCTGACTAGTCCGTAGTATGGGACAATTGTCAAAACCTGAACCCCCACTTCTCTAAATGCTTCATGAGATTGACAAAGCTCTTCGACAGTCAGAGAAGATATGATACAACTACCAGACTACTGCACTCCCTGTGACAAGTAAATTGAGATGTATAAGCAAGGGGGTGCCCCTTTAAGAAAATAAATCCTGTTTCATGACTAGCACATAATAAACCAAAGACCATCACCACAACATCTACGTCCCTTTCAAATCCTATGATGCTTTGTGTCCCCCGAGAGTGAGCAACTTGCAAAACTCCATCTCTGAAAAGCTTACTGTGGCACATTTGCAAAAAGGACTCGCGGGGAAGGTGCACTCGCAGGTCAACACGGGAAGAGACCCTCAATATGCGAGGACCTGGTGACGGTTCTACCGCTAGCTCGCTTGCTAGCCCAGCATGGAACGGCACTCATGAATAATACATGGGGACATCTGCCACCTCTGAATTATAGATCTGTGGAGGCCCAGCATATGGGAACAGTCCAGCTAGTGCTAATGGCTAACTCCCCATGACAAAATATGGGTTAGAGACACGTGAATGATAGTCGGGTCGGGCAACCTTTCAGTCATGTGAGTGTGAGGTGAATTGTAAATGTGATTATTTACATGTCTGCATATGTGTGTGTGTGCATGTTTGTTCATCTGTGTGGAATGAATGGAGGCTCCAATGGGTATTCTAGTGGGATTTTGTTATTTGACTGCAAACAAGCATCCAAATTAGCAGACACGCACCTTGCTCATGTGTGGTTTGAGCGAGCCAAAAAAAAAAAAAAAAAAAAATCACAACACGTATCAGGGATGCAGCTCTACATCTAGACACGTAGCCGCTCGACAGCTAATGCGACTCTCCTGCTGAGAAAGACAATTCCCATACATGTTATGTTACAGCACATCATTGTGCTTTTTCTTAACTAAATTCAGCGAAACCAGTGAATGTAAATTTTTTTTTTTTTAAAAAGGCTGAGAAACGCTCCGTCTTTGAGCCTTTTATGTCGGCTTCCTCCTGCTGAAGTGCAACCTGCTTGAATATTCTATACTGTGCTTGCAAGGCCGGCTCTTTAAAGAAGCGGGGAGAGGACGGGGGGGCGGGGAAGGGAGTGGGGGGTGTTGGAGGGATGGGGGTGTATTTTCTTCCGGCCCAGTCGAGCAGGAGGCCTGGTCTACCCGGGACCACTTCGATCTCCGCCTTTCTCTCCAGGATTATCCTCTTATCAGCGCCGCAAAAGCCAGACTAAGAAGCGCCAGTAATTAGCCTATCTTTAATTAACGAGCACTTCGCTTCAAAACCACCCACGGTCCGTGTAGGCTCCCACTTGGAAGGCAGTCGGAGCGGCGTAAGGATGAGCAGACTTAATCTTGTTTTTGTCTGAGTAAGAGAGAGCGAACGTGTAGAAAGGGGCAAAGTTCATCTTCAAGTAGTTGGGGAGTCGCACCAGGCAGAACGTCCCTCATGCATGCTCGCTCACAAACAAGCCTTTCTACACCGCAGGTTTCAAAGGGAATCCTACCACCCACCACTGTTCCACTTTGTTGTGCATGTGTGTTTGCGATGTGTGTGTGTGTGTGTGTGTGTGTGTGTGTGTGTGTGTGTGTGTGTGTGTGTGTGTGTGTGTGTGTGTGTGTGTGTGTGTGTGTGTGTGTGTGTGTGTGTGTGTGCGTTCATTTGAGTGTGTACACTAGTGTGTGGATGGATTACTGCACTCAAATTATGCTCACAGACTTAAATTTGCAGGTTTACTGAAGCCTCCTTCGAATCTGCAGTGGAAACTTATGTGGGAGAAGATGAAGGACAGAAATCGCCTCCACGAGCCTCGCTGAAGTTTAGAGGAAAGAAGGTTTCCAACCCCACTCTACCCTGCCACCTTTTGGACAATGCATACTTTTTGAATAAGTGCAATAAACGAATGTGGGAAAATAGCTAAACAAGCTTCAGCGCCGGTGGAAAATGAAGTATTGTGGTCATAGCCGAGAGAGGACTGGGTGTTCTGAGGGGGAGTGTGAGAAAGATGACAGCTCCAGGTGAAAGGAGAAGAGGGGACACCGGGAGAGAGGCCGTCAGCGGTGCCCCGGCTTGGCCTGGCCCTGGCATTGCCAAGCGGGAGAGGCGGCGCCGGCCCCAGCATGCATACATTAGCGGTGCTTAGGCGCACTAATTGCTTCTCACTTAGACAAATCTCCTGCAAATCACGGCTGCGCCGCCAGCACTGCCCGAACCCCCCGGGAAGGAAAGACGGCAGGCAGGCGGACGGAGCGAGAGGCAGGAGGAGGTGGAGGAGGAAGAGGAGGAGGAGGAGGAGGAGGAGGAGGGGGGGTGGCAAGTGGAGCGTGTGTACCAGAGGCGCCTTGGAGCAGGAGGGAGGAGGAGGAGGGAGGGGAGGGGGGGAGGGGGGGCTCCCATGAGACTGGAGAGGGAGAGAGAGAGAGAGAGAGAGAGAGAGAGAGAGAGAGAGAGAGAGAGAGAGAGAGAGCAACACTTCAAGAGCGGCTCTCTCTCTCTCTCTCTCTCTCTCTCTCTCTCTCCCTCCCTGCTCATCCATAGTCCAGGCTGAGTGCCCCCCCCCTCCCGCCAACCTCTTACACCCCTACGCTCAGAAGCCCCACCGCTGCTCCGCTCCTCCAACGCTCCATCCCTCCACCACCCCCTCCCCCCAACCCCCACCCCCCCTTCCTCTCCAAGCTCTCAGATCTCTGCTCGGCCCCCTTGCTCGCCCCTCCTTCCTCTCTCACACTCCCTCCCTCTCCATCGCTCTACAGAAAAGTGGAGGAAAGATGAAACTCTACAAAGAGGGAAAAAAAAAAAAATCAATAACACAGATGGATAGCTGGATAACAGGGTCCGGCATGCTTCGGCGGTGAGGCAATCCAGAGGGTGCCCACACAACTTCCACACAGGCGGAGAGACGGGCAAAAACAAGACGCTGGGAAGAAGGCGGTGATCAGCCTCAGGAAGTCAACATCACCCACAACACACAAGTACACACTTGTTCACATGCAAGCACGCACTACAATATATGGCTGGATGTATATGCTGACACAAAAACAGCCAGATGTACACAAGGGCAGACATGCAAACTGGAAGCAATAAATACATTTTGTTAGCAAAAAAAAACAAACAAAAAACACCCACAACCGCTGAAGCCCTCGTCCTATCCTCAGCACCACACAGCTAAATATATCAAAACAATATCAGGTAATCTGAGGGGAAAGAAAATAGCTCTCTGTAACAATAATGTCAATAGCATACTAAAGATTAGTATTATTCTGCTGTGGATATTTCAGATATTGGCCGAAGGTTACAGTTCTCTTGATACCAGAAGCCCCCCATCAAGAGCACTGTGTACATTATACGGCAAAAACACTGTACCTGGAGTTGCAGCTAAGTTTTTCTTCATCACTTTATACAAGGTTGTTACTTTTTCCTAAACTTTTTAGCTGTTACAGAGGGCTTGTACAGGGAGACATTGAACTCATTCAAGCCTAAAGAAACTCAAGGACAAAGCTGTCTAGGAAAGGGCAGAGATGCAGTGGGCATCCAATAAAATTACACTCAGGAGGTGAGCGAAGAGCCTGGCACGAGTCCCCACCAAAGAAGGAAACTTGCTGCGACTCAAACAGAAAACTGGAGCAAAGGCCACAGTTTGCCGACATTTTCGGACTCAAAGACAACAACATGACAGCTTCAGGCTTTCCGAAGGTTTAGCTACACAAACTTAAGTCCAGTCACTCAGACCGCTATGCGGAGACAGATGTAGGTACACAACACTGGTTTATTTTAATC
Organism: Brachyistius frenatus; assembly: GCF_029030835.1. Classification (NCBI taxonomy): domain Eukaryota; kingdom Metazoa; phylum Chordata; class Actinopteri; family Embiotocidae; genus Brachyistius; species Brachyistius frenatus. The sequence goes on along the minus strand of NW_027210605.1, from coordinate 7,740,352 downwards.
CCGGTAATGTGGGGTGTGATTATCTTCACTGCCTGTAAGGATTTCAGTACAATGATGAGGGCCTCTGGTATCAAGAGAACTATAACCTTTGGCCAATATTGATAGTTTTGATTGACAGGGAAAGGGTTTTCAGGAATAATATTAGTGGCAATAAAAAATAAAAAAAAAAGGTAGCTGATGTAGATAAAATATGAAAAGAGAACACTTTGAAAAAAATATTGACGAAATACATTTCACCATATCTGTGATCAAAGTTAGGCTTTTAAGTTCATTTAAACTAAGTAAAATGCAGATATAATGCTGCTCTCTTGAAGCCTGCACAGCTTCAAACATGTTCTCAAAGACCTTTTTAAAATACCTCACCTGGATCACTGCAGGCTGATTAATAATGAGCCTGGATTATTCATTTAGCTTTCTTGTAAAACACATAGTTGCCCATACTGTAAAATATCACACAAATGCAGACGACATCTAAAGTTTCTTAGCAACGGTCTGATCTATTCAGATAATCAGGCTGATGTTTCATATTCAAGGAGGTGACGGATTGTTCATGGTAACGCATGTATATATTTGATAATCTGGCATTATTTACCTCCTGACAACCGTCCTGACTGTGATGTATTTTGGGTTTGAGATGTATGGCGTGACGCAGGCCAGCACGGTCTTTCCTCCCTCTGAAATCAAAGAGATTGGGTGTGATGTTTTTGGAAACTGCGGGAGAGGTGAAAGGGTGAGGACTTCATTATAGTGAATGTCAAAGATGACCCCAATCCCTCATACGCACATAAACATGTAAACACACACACAAGCACGCACGCACACACACACACACACACACACACACACACACACACACACACACACACACACACACACACACACACACACACACACACACACACACACTCCCCATCCTACTCCTACAGTCCAATCTTTGTGGAAATTACTATAATCCTCTCTTGGGCCTATAGTGCTGATATTTTCTGATTCGGCATAAATCCACATGAATGTGATGGAGACATACTTAAAGTCACCTCTGAAAGCAAATGAAGGTCTGTTACAGGTAGTTTGTGAAAAATATATATTTGTTTGATAAGTTCAACACATTTTATTGTGTGAAAATAATTTCTTCACTTTCATAATTCAGTAATATTGAATTCAAACACTCATTTCACTCAGTTAAAATGAACAAGAGGGCCAGGTTTAAGTGAACTGCTTAAAGATTGAGTCAAATCGCATCCATTCACATCAAATTCAAATTCAAATTTTTAAATAATGTGGGTTGAAGAAGAGAGACTAACAGCCAGACAGTTAAAACACTGTGCACAAGCTTGAATTTTGCCCAGTACTAACAATATGACTTTCCTTATTAACACACCACAGCAATAAATCATGAAGCACAGTGATGACGGAAGTGATGATGAAAACAACTCGGTTCAAAAAAAAATTTGTTAATTAACGGGAACATCTTAAGTATTTAACATTTTTGCTTATTCATTGCTGAAACCTCCAATTATATATTTCTTTTCTAATTCACCAGCACCACCTGCTGTCTCCTATACTGCTGTGTACTTCCCATCAACAATGAAGTGCAACAAGCTCCTGAAGGCAAAATATATGATTTCAGCTCCATCTTGTGGAAAGAAACAGACATCTCATCTCCTAAAAAGAAAATACTAAAGAAACCTAAAGAAAATATGCAATATTTCTTTTCATTAAATCAATTGCCAGGCGGAGTTCAATAGTTAAACAGAAAACAACTTGTCTTTGACTATCAGAGAGATTTTGTATTATAAAAGCTCAAATATTTACAGTGGAGAGAAACATTGAAATTTGACCTTAAAGTAAAGCAGATGCTGACAGGGTTCAGGTTGGATAAAAAAAATACTCTTGTAACTTATGTGTACTAGTACAATTGTCAAATGTTCTCTCTGAGTATGTAAAAAAAACTAGACTGAATATTTTATGAGGAAGAAAACTGACACATCATTTGAAACATTTTCCTTTGTTTTACAAACAGTGAGATGCAAATACGGATTTGCTTTGTTTCGCTGACATGGTGGGAAAATAAGAAGTTTTCCAAAACTGAAAATGGCAGAAATTAAGAGTTGAGTGTGTGTGTGTGTGTGTGTGTGTGTGTGTGTGTGTGTGTGTGTGTGTGTGTGTGTGTGTGTGTGTGTGTGTGTGTGTGTGTGTGTGTGTGTGTGTGTGTGTGTGTGTGCGCGCGCGCGCGATATCCAAAAGATATAACGATTTGCCTCATTAAATTAAAAGATTAAAGACATTATTACATTAAAAGATAGCCGTATAAAGCCAAGCAAGATGTGTAGCGGACGTCAGCCCTTCCAATATTTAAAACAAAGTATATGTATTATATTGTATAATACACACATACAAATATATGTATTATTAGTGGGCAGGCATGCATCCATAAGCTGGTGTTTTGGGTCCAGTTATAAGAGTCTCAGGTATTTTTGGTCTCTCTGATGTCTCCTCTGCTGCCACTGAGCGAGCAGCTTTGTCTAAACAGTCCTGCTGTCAGTGGCGCTCTTATGATTGGAGACAGCTCTGGATTCATCTTAAACGTAAAGAGCCTTCTCATCACGGGTCCTACTTCTGTTCCCTGTTCATTGGTTCATACCTCCACCTGCGAGTTAGAAAATGTGATGGTGAAAATAGCTTTGTCTGACCGAGTCAGTTTTGTATTCCATCGTCCTCCGATATCTACAGATGAGAAGTTTTGTCTTAAAAATGTCTCAATCTGTCGAGCTCCCACAGAACAAAACAAAACAAAAATGATCGGCTGCAGAAGGATTTAGTATCCGTGTTATACAAGACGATCCATCGGTCTCCGTCCTGCGTCATATTAAGCTGTGATTTAAAGAGCTTGGCTCATAAGTATCAGGAATGTTTAGTCCGTTAGAAACTGTTCTGGTTTCTCGTCAATACGCATCAAGGAAAAGGCCTCCTGGAGTATTTCACAAGCTTCATCTGACCAGCAGCAAATAGTCAAAACTCCTTTCAGGAGCGGATGATAATTGTTCAAGTTTGTCGTGACATGATATCAGACTAAATATAGTCATAACTTTTGGATATTCAAATATTGTTGTGTGACATATTTATTGCGTTTCCTGGTTTTAAAGGCTGTATTACAGTAAAGTGATGTCATTTTCTGAACTTCCTATACTGATTTAGTAATTAAAGCCACATTACTGATGTTTATTTATCAAAAATGTAATACCCTTTCAAATGTATTCACAATAGTTGATCCAAAGGACTTTTAAAGATCAGCCTGCTTTATCTCAAACTGAAAACAGCTACAAAGTCGATGTGAATGATTTATTTGTGAATGAATGAATGAATAAATCAAGCGAATTAAACCAACTTCAGATGTTTGTTTTGCAGTCGGGCGCTAACATGAAGAAGCAGGGTATCAGCTGGCTAAACAAGCACCTGTTAAGTTATCTGCGTGTTGAAAAGTCAGATGTCTATTGGTCTATTTCAGAGTGAAAACATTGTGGCTGAGTGAAATCACCTAAATAGCCAGGCCACATCACCGCAGCTGTGTTGAAGAGCAGCTGGGAGGAACAAAGCCGGCTCGCTGTCAGTCAATGACGATGTCGGCCACTTTGACGTTCACAGCCAAACCAGAGCTGATTGAGATGTTCCAGGTTACTTCTCTCCTTCACGTGGAGCCAGTTTATGCGACTAATACTTTTCCGGGAAATGGCTTTAATTAGCGTCGTTACTTACCAACTACTGATAAAGTTGTAGTTCAGTTTTTGTCTGGATCGCCACAGTGAAGCCAGCTCATTAAACAGGAATATCTGGAACTGATACCGACTCTGATCAAAGTTACTATTGGTCGGCTGAATATCACGTGACTGCGCAATCGATTTACCATTGGTCAGCTCAATATGCTTGATTGGCAGGTGGACAATATTACCAAAGCCTCAAAGACAAAACAATAACATAAGAGAGATAAAAGAACAACAATACATATACATATATAGAGCAAAATTAAATTAAGAAAATTACAACAACAAATATAAATAATATTCATACAAATTTAATACAACATTTTACATATCAAATTTGACAAGAGTAAATAAAAAAACAGAGTGTGGAGATTAACTACAGCTACTGGTTGTCTCTCAGGCTGGGACAGGCAATGACTGACACTATGTTCTCTAAATAAGTGTTAGGACTACATTTTAGTTTGTGATGATCAAGTCACTATTGGTCAGCCAAATACCACGTGACTCATTGGAGACATCACTCATGGTCGGTTGAATGCCAACACTTTCTGATTTAAAAAAAAAAAAATTGTAAAGCCTAAATGCCCCCTGGCAACCCAGGCATATGTTAAGTTTTGACCTTATCTTGTTCATTCAGTAGCCAAGGCAAGTGTCACGTTAAAAAAAAAAAATTGTTAGCAGTTCTGTTTGGCTGGCTGTCAAAATTAACATCCTGCCTTGGTATCTCTACTTGTATCAGTCCACCAATCAACATAAAGTATCCTATATGAGGCCTCATATCCCTTTAGGAAACCAATATGCATTTTTACATTAGCTCCCCTTTCCTAAATAGTCTTGGTGCCAAATCAAAGCTAAACTCCCTCTTCTTCACATGTAACACTGATGTTACGTGTAATTCTGTGTCCTGCTATGAATGCATGTGCTTGTGTGTGTGTGTGTGTGTGTGTGTGTGTGTGTGTGTGTGTGTGTGTGTGTGTGTGTGTGTGTGTGTGTGTGTGTGTGTGTGTGCGCGCGCGCCTATGTGTGCACTCTATGTCTTTGAGTTCTACGTGCAGCTCCCTGATGAACCAGTGAGGGCAAGTGGTTTGGCCTATATAAGTGCCTCCTTGCTCTGCCCATGCTCTCCCTTACCTTCCTGGTGCCAGACCTCGGTCTTCAGTTTTGATTCATTCGTTAATCTTATTTTGTGTTATGTAATAAAATGCCACCTTTGTTTTGCATCTAACTCTGTGTTGTGTCCCTCCTTATGTTGCGACTTTCGAGCCGGTTGTAACATAATGGGGGCTCGTCCGAAGGTCAGTTTGGACTTGGGTAATTTTTGTACTCGTAGACCTAGTTAGTAGGTTCATGCGGATGTCACCACTGATGGTAGGTTCTTTAGAGTTATTTTCTTTGTCTTTTTGAGCTTGCCTGGTTAAGAAAGTCTGCGGGTGTTGGATGCGGGTGGAGCAATTTTGTTTTGTTATGCACGCCAGTTTCTGTTAAATGCTAGGCTGTAGTTTTGTCCTTCTTTTAACCCTGATTAGTCTGGCTGGTTTAGTACGCCAGTGCTCATGCTTTTCTATTATCTGTGTGAGCTTCGTGTTCATATAGTCACATGCTTCTTGCAGGGACTACATTTTGTGGAACCTACTTTCTTCTCAGTGGCGCAAGATAATTGGTGTTTCGAATTTCAGTCTATTGTAGGGGTAAGAGTACTATTAACACTATTTCTATACTGTGTGGCCTGAAATAGTTAAGTCACTGCTCTTGTAGACAGCCTAGTGTGTTGTGCATTTTCCTGTGTGCTGCCTCCAGCAGCACTTCTACCTGTTGTTGTAAAGGTTTTTTCCACATCAAGTTGTTTTTTGTGATCTCACAATGGAGACTGATTTTCAGAAGATCAGTGAAGGTCCTACAATAGAGCAGCTGTCTTGCTGTACCAAAGCCCAGCTCATGTCCATTGCAGAGCAGTAACATCTAGAAACTGCTCAAACTTCTCTTCGGAAAGGTGAGCTTAGAACCAAGGTACTTACTCACCGCACTTATTGAACAGGGAGTATTGGCCAGGTGAATTTAGTCAGCTAGATGAGGAACAGGGCTTATGTGTGTCTGCTGATTTAACTGTTGAGGAGACGGAACAAGTAATATTGTCTGTTGGTACGTTTGCGAAACTTGAAATTGCAATTCAGGACAAAACGGCTAGAAATTGAGGATGAAGAGAAGAGAAGAGAAGAGAAGAGAAGAGAAGAGAAGAGAAGAGAAGAGAAGAGAAGAGAAGAGAAGAGAAGAGAAGAGAAGAGAAGAGAAGAGGAAGTTTGAGATGGAGAGGTTGAGGCAAGTACATGAAGAGAAAATTGAGGTCAAGAGCTGAAATTGACCAAGCTAATTCTTCCACATCTAGTTCTCGTGCACCTGTCTCTTCCCCTCGTTTTAATGTAGCTAGGAACATAGCTTTAGTTCCTCAGTTTCGTGAGAAGGATGTAGAAAAGTACTTTTCCCATTTTGAGTGTGTTGCTACCACCTCAGCGTGGCCTGAAGAATTCTGGACTTTACTGTTGCAGTGTGTACTGACAGGTAAAGCTCAGGAGGCTTATTCCTCCTTAACTCTGACCCAAAACTCAGATTATGACATTGTTAAGGCAGCCATCTTGCATGCCTATGAATTGGTCCCCGAGGCCTACAGAGAGGTTTAGAGGGTATTGTAAGGCTGAGAAGCAGACATTTGTGGAGTTTGCTAGAGAAAAAGAAATCCTTTTCACTACGTCGTGCACATCACAAAAGGTCGTGACCAAGGAGCAACTTCAGCAGTTTATTCTTCTGGAAGAATTTAGAACTTGTGTCCCTGAAGTGGTGGCCACCTATCTGAGTGAGCAGAGAGTGACTAAAGTGGAGGAGGCTGCTGTGCTTGCAGATGAGTGTCTTGGCTCATAAAACAGTCTTTAGTGGCAAAGCAGGCGAGACTAAGAGCTTAGCCTCTCCTCGCACCTTTCATTTAAGACCTGGCAGCAATGGTTCTCCTTCAGTTCCCCCCACAGAGGCTGCAGGTTTTAGCCAGATGAACTCTGACAGGATTTACTTTTATTGTAAAAAGTCTGGTCATGTCATAGCGGACTGTCATGCTCTCAGTAAAAGGCCAAAAGCTACTAAGCCTGTAGGGCAAATAGCTTCAGTACCATATCAGTTGCCCTGTGTAGAAAATGGTCCTTGTCAGTCCAGTAAAGACCCCACTGAGCATGACGCCTTTGCACCGTTCCGTATGGAGGGTTCAGTAGCGATCTCTGATTCTGAGAAGCTCATCTCAATTTGCATCCTTGGGGATACAGGAGCCTCTCTCTCCTTAGTTTTTGGCAGGAGTTTTGCCCCTCTCTGAGCAGACCTCCACTGGTAGCAGTGCTTTAGTCCAAGGACGTGGGATGATGTGACTTAAAGCCCCGTTGCATGTTGTGTATTTGCAATCTGGCTTGGTTACAGGCCCTGCAGCAGTGGCTATTCGTCTCCAGCTTCCTGTAGGGGGAGTAAACCTGATTTTGGGTAATGATCTGGCTGGAGGGAAGGTGTTCCCTGCTCCCGTTGTTGTGGATAAACCAACAGGCTCTGTAGTTGACAATTACCAGAGTGATGATCTGTCATCTGAGTTGCCGAAAGTCTTTCCTGCTTGTATTGTAACTCGTGCCCAGTCAAGAAAGTATAAAGATGTGGTAAATTTATCTGAACTGCCAGTGGCGTCACCTGGTGACAGTCTAGAGTCTGTCCCTAGTGATCCCTCTGTAACCTCTGAGTTCCCTATAGATAAGCTGTCCACTAACTCGGTTGTAAATGAGTCTACTGAAGTTACATTGACCAGTCCTGTCACTTTGCCTGCTGGGCCTGGCACACAGTTGAAGGTTGGCAAGGAACAGCTTATAGCAGTCCAGAAGGCTGACCCTCTTTTGACCAAGTGTATTGCAGCAGTGTTGCGTAAGGATGAGAGTGGTACTACTCATGCCACTTTTTACTGGGAGGATGGTATCCTCATGCGTAAGTGTGTTCCTTCTGTTGATGATGACAGTGAGTGGAATACTACTCACCAGATTGTTGTCCCTTCTGGTTACCGTGCACAGATACTGACAATGCTCATGACAATGTTCTGTCTGGTCATCTTGGCATAACTAAAACTTATTACCGCATATTGAGACATTTCTTTTGGCCTGGTTTTAAAAAGTGATGTTGCCGAGTATTGCCGGTCTTGTCACGCTGTCAATTGGCTGGGAAGCCAAACCAGGTTATTCCCCCAGCTCCACTCATTGCTATACCAGAGACCCATTTGAGAGACACACTCTCGATTGTGTTGGCCCTTTGCCAAAGTCTAAATCCTGACTTTAATGTGTGCTGCAACTCGTTACTCTGAAGCAATTCCACTACGTTCTCTCAAAGCCAAGTTGGTAGTGAAGGGATTGGTGAAATTCTGTACAACTTTTGGTTTGCCAAAGGACATTCAAACAGACCAAGGCAGTAACTTTATGTCAAAAGTGTTTGCTCAGGTGTTACAAGTGTTGGCTGTGAAGCATCAAATCTCTAGTGCCTATCATCCAGAGAGCCGAGGGGGCGCTAGATGCATCCACTTCAGTTGAGTGGTCACCTGTAGCTTTAGCCTCGGTGCTGCCACCTTATTCCCCTCTTGAAGATGATTTAGTGTTGGAAGATGCTCCTGTTCTGTGTGCACGGTTGCAGAATTCTCAAGTGCTTGGTGATTTGGAGAAGAATCTATCTCATATTTCTCGTTCCCACAAAAGTGACATTGTAAGGTTGATTGAGCACATCATGGACTATTTTCAGATGTACCTTCCCAAACCACTATCTTGCAACGTGACATTGTTGGTGACTATTCCCCGATTAAGCAGCATGCTTATCGTGTCAACCCCACAAAAAACAGGCTAGATGCAGCAGGAGGTTCAATACTTACAACAGCATGGTTTTGCTGTGCCCAGTTCCAGCTCCTGGAGGAGGGTTTTGTCTGGAGTTTCAAACTGTGAGGCATATTAGGTTAGGTTAGGTTAGGTTAGGTTAGGTTAGGTTAGGTTAGGTTAGGTTAGGTTAGGTTAGGTTAGGTTAGGTTAGGTTAGGTAGTTACTTTATTAATCCCCGAGGGGAAATTTTTTTTGCTACAGCAGCATACAGGAAGAAATAAGATAATAATAGAATAATAGAAAAGCAATAAAAAGCAGTAAAAAAAATATAAAATATAAAATGCACAGTATATACAGTACAGTATATATCTATATATATTATATACAAACAACCAAGAAACACAGACAACAGTGTTATTGTTGTGTGATGGATTTTGCCAGAGGTGAGTTATTGTACAGTCTTATTGCAGTGGGCAGGAATGATCTCCTGTATCTGTCCTTGTGACAGCGGAGCTGGAGGAGTCTTTTGGAGAAAGTGCTCCTCTGTCCCTGCAGCAGGTGGTGGAGAGGGTGGTCAGGATTATCCAATATGGATAATAGTTTGTTCAGCGTCCTCCTCTCCACCACCTTTTCCAGGCTGTCCAGTTTAAATATCTTGATGATGTGGTGGTTTACTCCACTGATTGGCCATCTCATGTAGAAACCCTGTCCACTGTGTTCCAGTGTCTGCAAGACACTTCTTTGACCTTGAACCTTGCAAAATGTGAGTTCGGAAAGGTTACTATTACTTATTTGGGCAAGCATGTTGGTCAGGGTCAAGTGTGCCCAGTTGAGGCTAAGGTGACAGCCGTGAGCGTGCGTGCATTCTATGTCTTTGAGTTCGAGGTGCAGCTCCCTGATGAACTAGTGAGGGCACCTGCATGAAGGTGTGGGTTTGGCCTATACAAGTGCCTCCTTGCACCGCCCGCGCTCTCTCTCAACTTCCTGGCGCCAGACTGTGGTCTTCAGTTTGATTCTCACGTTAATCTTATTTTGTGTCATGTGATAAAATGTCACCTTTGTTTTGCATCCAACTCGGTGTAGTGTCCCTCCTCATGTTGTGACTTTTGAGTCGGTCGTAACACTGACCTTTGACCCTTTCAGTATTACAGTACATTAAACCCCATTTTTGTTGTTTCTGTGAAGTCTAGGGTAAAAAAAGATGGCACCTCCTCAGTCCACTCCTTATTTTAACAACTAGCAACCGAATTGTGAGCATAGTTGTTCACCTTTTAAATACATTTTGTATGAATTCACAATTATATGAATTACACACTTAAGATGTAGATATTCTTCACATGTTGAATTTTCACATTTAAACATTCACATTTTGTAACACAACAGCACAGTCACACAAAAAAAAGAAGTCCAAACTCTATTCCAGACAAATAATACATTGGTTAAACAGACCGAGGGTTTTTCCTACAAGGATGACAGCTGAACGTTTCCCCTCCTCCTCCAGTCCCTGGAGCTGTCCCACTAAAATCCTGTTGTCCACTAATGAACCCACACTAACGCAGCAGGGTAAAGGAGAGTTTGAAAAAAGAACTAACAATGTTATTTACACATTCGATCCTTATTGTGGCACAAGATACTGAATAACTGTATGTAGTCGAGGATGGTGATCTGGCTCCCTCTTCTGGTCAGCCACCACTGGCAACAGACAACAACAACAACAACAACAACAACAACAACAGCGCTCACACACCAGGTCTAGAAAGTGGCATTTGAGATTGAGATGAAAAAAAAAAAAGTTGTACATGAGTAGTGTTTTAACAGTGGTGGAAAAAAATCTTTGAAAACAACGGCTCCAAATCTGCAAATAAAAGTTTTGAATTATGAAGGCCACAAACGAGGTATCAGAAAGTACTGAAACACAGACTTTTCAGAGTTTGTTGACTATAAAAAAAAAAATTTAAGTTTTGCCAGCCTTCTACTGGTGGCTAAATAATGATAATATTTTGATTTGGTTTGTGCATTCAATTGTTAATAACTTCCTTTGGTCTGGGATAGTTTTAAACAACAACAACAGCAATGAGCTATTTTGGGTTAAAAAAAAAAAAAAAAAAAGAGGATTGCCTCATTCAGTTTTTATTCCTGATTTTCCACCTCGTCGTAATCAACACACACACACACACACACACACACACACACACACACACACACACACACACACACACACACTTTGCCTGGTCTGTATACTAAATCGCCCTTTATACAGTTTTGTTTTTGTGTTCTGCAATATCGCAGAAAAAGGAAATAAACAATCCATGTGACCTTGTTTGGAGACGCTTTTTCTTTCCATGTAACCCATTTCTCTTCAGCTGCACTCGATGGTGTTGCACTGTGAAGTAAGTGAGGCGCACACAGAGGCAGTGCTGCTGCTTGGCTGGTGCGGGGGCGAGAGGCTCACAGACAAACAGAGTGTGACGGGTCCGCTCAGCCAAGTCGGGACAGAGGGTGACGCTTATAGCAGTGCTCGAGACAAGGTCAGCCATGATGAGACTGACAAGCAACACTGGTGGAGATTACACATGATAAGCCTTCGCTCGCCCAGCGTGGCCTCTTGCTTGGTCTCATTTTTTCCTTCCTTCCTTCCCCTTCACAGACTCCTCTCTCATATCTCTCTTTCACAAAGTCAAGTGTTTACCAGTTGAGTTTGCTCCACTGAGAGCCATTTGGTTCGTTCAAACATTCCTGCCTGCCTGCAGCGAGGACATTTTTCCTTTAATGAGGGCGATGCAAGAGACTGCTTTTACTCTCTACTTTTATTCAAATACACTTACAGACGCACACAAACACACGAGAAGCAGCTTCCCAATTTAGAGGCCTCATACTGTACTGATATGAGCTCAGACAAACCTGCCACACTTCACTCCCACACAGTCACTGAGCTGTTTCTGTCAGCGGTGAGTGGGAGAACATGGCACCGCAGCATGTTTGCTAACAGTTAGAAAACCCAGAGAAACACACACACACACACACACTAAGCAAACACAACCTTATCGCTGTTTACACATATTGCCCGCTGAAACTCATGTATGCACAGAGTAACTGTGCAAACTGCAATAAAACTTACATCGGCCTGTGTGTGGCTCCATAACAGCTGGTAATTGTATGAGTAACCAGACTGTGTGGGCTTGATATACGAGTAGAAAAGCTGTTTGGGCCATCTGTAAGATTTTTTTATAGACACATGAAATAATGTATATGAAATATTTCAAGCAGAATGATGATGGGAGGGAAGCTTTTCCTGCCTTTTTCTGCCAAATGAAGTCAGTTGTGTGAGTTTTGAGGATCATATATTTGCCAGAGTTAATCCGTTTTTTGGGGGGCTAATAATCTGATCATATTTGCAGGCGGCAGCAGAGCAAAGTGGCAAATCAAATAAAAGCTGCTCCGGGCAGAACATTTAAATTACTTCATTGTTTCTCTGCCCGAAGAGACTTTTTTCTTGCTTTTAAAACAGAAAAACGTAACGGTTAATTATATTGCTAATAATTCGTTGCACGTGCCATCTAAGGAAAACGGTTTGCATTTTTGCATTGAAGAACACGTTTCCTTTTTCTACACAGAGACACGCTGCGTTTATCCACTAGAGGACACCCTGCACCAGTCTCTATCCGAGGGGCAGCATGAAGCACATTGAAAGCAGATGTGTTGGAAGTTGTTACAGTGCTCCCTGAAGAGGGCGGCCTTGTCAAAGTGCCTTTAAAGAAGCTTTGAAACACACCATCCTCCTCTCCTGCTTCGTGAATTAACAGCTTACACAACCGCAGTACAACCTCGCACAGACAGTGAATGCCTACCCCTGAAACACCTAAAAACAAATGAAAGCTCTTTTGCTCTCTTTTGTAAGTTGGGGAGGTAAAATGATTTTTTTTTTTTTTTTAAAACACTCATAATAGCACACCAAACCCAGAACAGTGCGTTAACAAACAAAACAAAACAAAACAAAAAGCCAATCAAATAAAGTGAATGAGCACAAGCTGTAAAACAGTTTAATAGTTGACTGCAGCCCCTGTGGCAGCACCGCGTTCAGCTCAGGCAGTCGCAGCTCGTGTGGTGTGCTCGCTGCTCTTTGTTCTAACCAGAGCATATGCCACAAGCCCTCACTGCTTTTCCTCAACAGCTGCTAAACCCATTAAATCTGCAGCCAGCCACCGGAGTGGAGGGCCTGCAGGGAGGGGGGGGGGCTCCACTAAGCCATGCACTGTTCCACCGTAACCCCGGGGGCAGCTCCAGAGAAATGTTCAACATGAAAATAGATAATCGGGATAAGCGGTGTGTGACCCGCTTCGTCTGTATTCCCCGTTTGTAATTGTAAACTGTTAATTTAAAGTAATTTTTTTTTGTATTCACTTTTATTCAGATTATTCCAGCCCCCCCCCCCCCCCCATGTATGTATCAAAGGACGCTTATCTGGAAAGTAAAACAAAATGCAGCCCGTCTGTTCTACAAGGTGCCTTTAAAGGAGAATTTATGAGCAGTGTGGTGATTAGCCAGCATCCATTCTGCATCATTTAGTGAGCTAACACTGCCTGTTTGCTCTGCAGCCCTGTGCCTCAGGCTCTGGAGCTCAATGGCTCCCAGTGCTTCTATTTGCAGTGCCGCAGGATATCACAACACTATTCATTTCCAGGCTTCACATCACCTCATTAAACTGACCTGTCCCTCTGCACAGTATTAAAAACAGCTTCAAGAAGACTTTCCTTTCACCCCAAAAAAAGAGAAAGAAATACAGTATACCCCCGTATGCTCATTTCGAGGCTCAGCGATTTGCCTGGATTTGCTTCACACCTCCATCTCAAGGGGGCTTCAGTTTGTCCATAACCTCGCTGCTGCTCTCAGCTGGTGCAAAGCTCCACAGCCAAGGGATTAACCACATCCTCTGATTAGCAGCCCACTACAGCACCCAAAGGAGGATTTTATGCTCAAATCACAAACACCGCCTGGATCACAACGCTCTAAAGATGCCATATTCATTTGTTCATTTCATTATAGAGATATCAACCGTTTCTTGACATTACAGCTTTGTAATAAATATTTGCATGCAGTTTTATGAGACAGTGAGACAAACAAGTATCGCAGGCTGACCCCCCCCCCCTTAGTGCTGATACTGCCGCGTATATCAGGTCAAATATTAAGCTCCGGATCTCTCAGTGTGAAACCATATTATCTCCATAAAGCTATACAGCACTGTAGTAATCTGCGGTAAGAACAAACACCGATTCATGCGAGCTTTTATTGTAGACAATCCTAAACAAGTTGTAAAAATATAATGATATCACACATTTAAGAGGTAAACAGTCGAGATCTGTTGGACATGAACTGCTATAGACCTGCTTGTCTTTTAAAATTACGGTATTAGAGATTTAAATACAGGGATTAAATGTGGTATGTGGATTATATATTATTATGTTTTCCTTTAATGCAGCTTTATGTTTGCTGCCTTTCTGAAACCAATCCTTATCGATGTAATGTGGCCATTTTGCAGACTTCATACTCGTATGTTAAAAGAGCGCATGAAAAATAGTAGCGCAGATATGCCCATTTGCTTTAAGCCATTTTAGCGCGCAGCCTTATTATCTTGTGAAATGGAGAAGAAAACGTGTGGTACGGGTGAGGCAGAGAGAAACCAGGCCTCAGTGTAAAATATGGGATGGCAGCGGTGCTGGAGATGGTCTATTACTGCTGAATCTTCCCCGAGATGCTATTTTCATCCAAGATAAATTGTACTCTGGAGCAGGCACAAATATTGCGCGCGCCACCTCTTCTTTTGATAACCAAGGTGAGCGAGGAGGCCCGGGGCGGCATGCATTTAAACATCTTCTTTTACCATCTCCGAGGTGGTGCTTGTCCTCGGGGCCTTGAGAAGCTGCCTCCATGCCCGCCCGCCGGTGAGTTCACCCGCCAGCGGCCCGAAGTGGCAGAGCAGCACTCTCTTCCATGGACTCGCGCTGAAGATTAATTACATAGCAGAGGTGAGGGGGAAAAACAAAGGCCAATCCATCTGCGTCAGGGCAAGTGGACAGCCCCACGGCGCAGCGGGTGAAAGCTCTGGCAACGCCATCTATCACAGGGACGGTCATTACACAAACACAAGGTCAGGGTGCTCCCTGTCTCTGCCGGACCCCGAGCCGCAGTGTGGCAGCCCCGGTTGCACCCTAAAGCCCCCCGGTTGGCCCTCGGGCAACCTTTTCCTTAGTTCCGGTCCTTCGAACAACAGGAGGCGAGGCTGGTCTGTCTCCACTCTGCAGGGAAAGCAAGTCCTGGGCTACTTCAAGGTAGCAGGCGACTGACAGCAGGCTATCAGTCCTGGCCCACAGACTGATGATGGCTGAGGAAATTGCTGAGGAGTAGAAGCCATTTACTGCCAGTGATTTATTTAGCTTTGGCGCTGTTGCTACCCTGAGACAGGCAGGCTTTATAAAGCCACCGCAGCAAGTATGACAGGCCAGGGTCGAGCCTGGGTTATCTCCATGATGGGAGACCGTGTGAAGCTGCTGACCGGTAGCGATATCAGGTCAGTCAGTTAATGACAGACGCATTTTGATCCCCGAATACCATCCGCTGTGCTAAAATTAAGCACGGTTGGGATTTAATTTATCAAGAAAAGTGTTAAACATCCACTAATTCAAGGGTCACAGTTGTGAGGATTCGCTAATCTGTACCCTCTGATATTAAGACAAAATGTTTGACATCGTTAATTACAAAAACAATCGTTAGTTACGGCCTTAATGAGAACAAGGAGCATGTAGCTACACTCTGACATCCTCATACACCAAGCTCAGCACAGCAGAGGCAATAATGATAAACTTTCCTCGAGGGGGAATTTACACACAGGTGCTACGTCACCATGTCAGGTTTCCCTGCCCGGACCACAAGGAGAAAAGATGATCAATATGCAGGTTTTTACATGTGGGACAAGTTCAAACATGTGGCTACCAGCCAGAAAAGCACCTCCACTTTGCAGAGGACATATTATCTAGTTAATAGAGACAGACAAATTTAAAACCAAAAATCGGACATAGTTATGTGCGTTAAATGAACCGTTAAGAACTCGGGGTTTGGAGCCAACAGTGTGACTTAGTGCTTTTTAAGATTTGGAAAAAAAAAAAAATCATCAAACTTAACCTTTTTCTTTTAAAAGTAAAAGATAACATTGAACCCGTTAAACCAAATAACCACTTAGAGTGTAATTGTTTTGTTTTCTGATATATTCTGGATCTCCAGCCACAGTGTGCTTTATTTTTTTTGTCCAGCTGTGAGCAGCTCCTGGCTTTTCTTCGTTCACAGTATACCTTCATACCTGTCACAAAGTCTGCTTAGATTCAATCTGTAGTGTGAAATGTACGGGCAAGTATGAACATTTGAAAAAAAACAAAAAAAAAACAGATAATAAAGTCAACATGTGACCTTCTTTATATTAAAAGAGTCTCTCACAAAGAAAAGCTGTCATGAACCCTGGACTAAAGACAGGGTGTCTATTAAATACTATTATCCGCAACAAGTGCACATCCAAAACTATGTGAACAGTAAAGTATATGTTTGTTCTACTTTAGACAATTGAATAGGAGGTCAAAACACAGCAATGAAACACAAGCAGAGACAGGCTTCAGCTTATAGCAGCAATCTCAGTCTGCTGTTAACAGCACACTTGCAGCTGTCCGCCTGAATAAGCGAGCAGGCTGTTGTCCATAAATGTGATTTTTTTTTTTTTTTTTTTTTTAAACAGGAAGCTCACCGGCACGTCGAGATGTGTCCACATGTTCTGCTCATAAAAATTGGGTTAAAGATAGCATGCTACCAGGTTTAACCAACTTTAATTCTCTGGGCGACATCCGCTCCGACGGCAGGAAGTAAGAGTAAAGTCAATAAATCTGATGGAAAGAAAGTGTCTGTGCCTACTGCCAGCTTCCCGTGTCTGATTATGATTATTTATTCTGGTGTTGATTCTGATTTAGCTCTGTGAGATGAATAGTGTAAAATATAAGAAAGATTTCTCACAATCCTGATTCGCCTCAACACGTTTTAAACTTTTTTTTTTTTTTTTTTTTTTTGCGAGAGCCAAAAATGAGCAATGACATGATGTTAACTCACAGACGGTAAAACAGTTTATAAAGAAGCGCTCGCAGATACAGTAACTATTTGATGTGTAAGTCATTACATGCTGCACGCCACACAAAGCTTCAAAGCATTTGGGGATTTATTATGTACTTTCTGGTTTAAGTACCGAAAGAATTTGTTTGCAAATGAGCTAAAACAAATCTGTTATTGAGTTATGAGGCACACATGACTGCACATTAAAAGGGGTTAGCCACATGGCAGTGCACAGACTGTTCCTTAAACTCACCCTGAGTTCCTCTGCCCTTTAAGCAGAGAAGTAAATCACATTCCAGCTTGAAGTCTCGTTTTCATCTGAAAAATACATTTGACCGTGTGCACTGCCAAAAGAACCAATATCCCAAAACTGTCCCAATATTTTTGACATGACAGTAGAGGATTTTTTTTATTATTATTATAATATTTTTTTTTTTTGTAGACTGCAGCTCCAGCCGTCTCCTTATTTTTCCAGATTTTTTTTAAAAAATTTTTTTTCCCCACTGGGTGAACGGTGAATTGAAACGGTGTGCTGGGAAGGAGCTGAAATGTCAGGCCTCCGTGACTCTCGACAGTGCGCAGACGCCGCGGCAAGAAACGCGTACGAGGACGGTCGGAAGGGCAATACCCGGGGCTCGGTGCGCCGCGGCGGCGGCGGCGGCGCAGAGCCCCGCTGAACGTTAAGTCCGTGCCAGCTGCATGCTTTATGACAACACATTAAAGAGGAGCCTGGAAGTCTAGCTCGTGAGCTTTGCATTGTCTCTCCTCTGCCAACAAGGAACCAAACCTGGCACGCTTTATTGAACAAAGAGTCCCTACGACTCTGGCTACAGGCTGTTCCCTTGAAATAAAACTCCAGACAATAGAGACAGAAGGGAGAAGGAGTGTGGGAGAACGAGAGGCTGTGTGTGTGTGTGTGTGTGTGTGCGCGTGCGTGCGCGCGAGGCTTGTGGTAGGCGTCAGCAGAGGCCTCCTGAGGGCGTTTGTACGTGTGTGTGTGTGTGTGTGTGTGTGTGTGTGTGTGTGTGTGTGTGTGTGTGTGTGTGTGTGTGTGTGTGTGTGTGATGGGAGTGAGTGAGGAATGCACGGGCTGGGCCAGTGGCCGCACCGGGTTGATCCGCCGGTGCAGACAAGGGGGGGGGGGAATCCAGATCGGCTATGAGAGGAATGTGAGAGCAGGATATCATTAGAAGCATGAGAGCTGCAGAACGGGCCCCAAACACACAGCAGGCAGCGACTCAAACAGATGCACCGGGATAAACTGATACAGACACACACACATGCAGGGAAGGAACATTAAAGTTGCTCAAAATGGCAGCAAACTCTGAATAGAAGATGTGGGATATTATGCTGTGGTATGCAGGGGCTGCGGGATCCTCCTTCTAAACAGCTACCAAGTAACCCTGCACTGAAACTTTCAGGAAAAGAAACCGGAGAGTAAAACTTACCCCTTTCTTCGAGTTGTAAAGTATAAATATGTTGGACTTTATATTATCTGTGCGTTCCAAAACCCACATGACCAAACTGTTTCGTAGTTCCAGAAAAAGATTTAGTATGTCCCAAAGTACCAGGAAGTCCTACTACATCTGGTCGTATTTTGCAGTATGCAGGCCAGCAGAAGGAGAAGGAGAAGGAGAAGAAGGAGAAGGAGAAGGAGAAAGAGAAGGAGAAGAAGGAGAAGAAGAAGGAGGAGAAGGAGAACAACAACAACAACAACAACAATAACAACAACAAGAAGCATTACAAGGAAGCGTACTCGTTTCAAATCGCATCCTTTTTCTTTTTACTTCAAATGTTGCGCTACAGATCGTGACGATATGAACAAGTAGCATGTCCCAGCTGTATGCATACTGCATGCAACAGTACATACTTCATAAGGGTCGCTGCAGTTTGCACTAAAAGTAAGAAGGCAAAGTATGCAATTCTGAATGCAGCTTATATGTTTGTTATAGAATACATTTTTAATATGAAATGAAACAACAGTAAAGCCACAAAAAGTGAAATGTTTCACTTTGAAATGTTGACGTATAAGGCGAGGGTGGAGTAAGTGTTCTTATCTTTTACCAAATACAAGTATTAATACATCCATCACCTTTCCCCACTTTATCCTGAACAGGGTCACAGGTGGCTGCCCCGGCTAACTTTTGGGCAACAGCAGGCTTCACCCCGGACAGCTTTGGCGGTCCATAACAGGACCAACTCAGAAAAACAGACAACCATCCATTCCCTTCCCGCCGAGAGACCGTGCTAACCACCGCGCCGCCCCGGCAGCCATACAATACCGTACCAATTCTCCAAGTAAAAGTTTTCTACTTGAAATGTTTGACTATTGGATGAAGAATAAATATTAGCAACAGAGTGTGTTTAAAAAAAAAATATTTCTACACATACTGCGAATAGATTTCATCCAGTTTTGAGCATCTCAAACTAAACCTCTGATAGATTGGCCCTTCAATGTTTCCTCGTGTTGTTGAAAGAGGAGACCCTGCTGCCTCATCTGTCAAACATGGTGGTGGTTCTGTCACGGCTTCATCATCCTCGTGTGGCTGCCAGAGAAACCGGCAAAGTGGCATTAATTGATGGTTCCACCGTTTGCGGAAGCAAACAGGAGTCTTCGATTCAGCCAAATGCATCAAAACTTAATGGACGACATTTCATCATTTAGCCGGACAACAATTCCTGAATGAGCTTCCACGGCAACAAGAGGGCTTTGTCAGGTTGAGGAGGGGGCGGGGGGGGGGAGGAGGGGGGGTACAATAACAAAATAAACAGAAAAATAGTTCACTGTCCAAATAGTTATGGTGTGAACCGCACTGTCCACATACTTTACACATAACAGCAAACAGATGTTATGTGATGGTAGTGAATACTGACAATGACCACAACATTTACACGTAATAAAGGTTGACAAATTAATAGTTAAAAAACACTGATCAGTCGAGGAATCACAACAAAATGGAGTCGAATGATAACTGTGAAAAGTTTTGTCAAAAGATGTGCAGATCACGAGATCTCTCCGGTTTGAATTTCCTTTTAACATCAATTCCCGAAACCAAACACTGGTTGTAACTGCGCCAACTTGAGGAGGAAACCGTGAGCTGTGTGTTTGGTGAGGAAGGAGAGGAGGAGGTGTTCAGAGACACCGCACAAACTCCTGGGTCGATGATCTTGACATTCGATCGATGTTTTCGTCTTTTATAAAGCAGCAGGCCTGTTCCTACATTTTGTTTCGTGTTGGACGCAGAGGAAATATGTTTCCGGTTGTACCTTTATTCTGACTTTATGTGGGGAAAAAAAAAAAAAAAAAAAATGTAAGCAAACTCTTGAAAGTTGACGCTCCCAGTCCTCGTTCCAGACAGGAAAAAAAAAAACACGCAAAAAAAAAACAGCTTTCCTTTATGTAGATCGATGAAAAATAATTTCATCGATCTACATATTGAAATTTCTAAACTGCAGGGATGAAGGCCGTTTCAGATAAATTGCATGGTATGCACATTTGAGACGGACTCATTTGCATTTCAGATGTGTTTAATGATGTCTATTTGCATGCAACGCATTCATACAGCTGCGCTCCGTTTATCGAATGCAGTTTTCAACTGAACTACAAATGGACGTCGGTCCAGATGTGAAGGAGGCAATGCGATTCCTGCGAGCGCAGGGAACTAGGAGACGAGGGTGACGGTGTTTGGCAGGAATCACAGACATACAACATATGGAGTATCATATTTGAACTCGGAGGGGAGAGGGGGGGGAGGGGGCGGATACGGAGGAATAAAAAGCAAAAACCCGAGTTGGCTTTCATTGAGTCAACACGGCTCATTTTCCGAGATAAACAGGGTCGCGCTCGGCTGCTGCAGAGCTACCCGCAGAAGGAGCACGGCTACCTTCCGACTGAACGCACTAACAAGCGTGCAGGCTCGGTCTCCGCCACTGAGCGTCACAATCTGCAGCAGGCAGGCCCGGTGGAGCGGAAGGAAAGGCAGGAGGAGGACGGAGGAAGCGAGCGGGCTCCATGTCCGAGACCTGCTGCAACAAGACACAATAACAGCGCGAGAGCAGCACGAGACATATTGCTATTCAGACAGAAAGAGCAAACAAAAAAAAACAATTTTTTTTTTTGTGTGGAGCCCATGTATCCCTGTGTGCCTGCCTGAGGGGGTACACACAGTATTATGAGAAGGATTTGAGTTGACACAAAGTCACAGTCGCTCCATCGTCGGTGTGGAGGAGGAGGGAGGAGGAGGAGGAGGATGAATTATTCAACCAGCCAGTGCCGCTCGGCTCTGACGTCTTGTTGTGTTTTACGGGGAGGTGAGGCGGAGCAGGCAACAACAAGCAGCGCCTCCTCACAAGGCTGCCGTCACATGACAGCCCCGGGGACACAACATCCAAGGAACCTCGATTTTTTTTTTTTTTTTTTCTTTTCCCGAGGACAGGGCATCATTTCAGAGAGCAGCAGCAGAATAATAGCTCCCTCTCAAAATGACAGCCATCGCTGCGGCACACCATCACAGATTGCCGGTCTATCACTCCCCAACACACACAGGATGAAATGACAGCCCTGCCCCGCTGATAGCGAGGCATCGCAGCCCGAGTAGGTGTTCCTTCTGGCTTAGCCGGGCTTTGATGTTATTATACCACAGCGGTGCAATATTCAGCTCCTGAGATTCACTACCTGCAGCTGGGTGATCTCAGTGTTTGTGAAGCTGAGAAAATGGAAGGCTGGAAAAAAAAAAATACTACAACAACAAAAAAAAACCCAACAGGAATGTTTTATCTATTCTGTAAAAAAAAAACAAAAAAAATATTCTATTATTCAAGAGCAAATGTAGGACATGAGTATTATCAAAACAGACGGAGAAACAGCCCCTGAGCTCTGCTGCAGAATTACATTTCATAAATGTAGGGGAGAAATACACGAGAGGGAATTAAGCACGTCGTTTCCTGCTTCCTCTTTTTTTCAATTCACAGACTTGAACAGTGATTAATCAAAATTGTTTACCCTTAAAACAGGATTATCGTGTCTCACGGCTGCCTGGATATCAGCCGTGTGCTCTGCCACACAAACAACTCTGTTTACAAAGAACGTGATTTATAGACATATCAGAAGGTATGAAAAAAAAGAAAAGAAAAGAAGATGGAGGCGTAATCTTGTGGTGTAACTTAGTCGTTTATTTTAATTCCACAAATTTTTCAAAAAAATTACAAAATACTCAAATGGAGAGAACACAGGACTCACAATTTTTCTTATTATTTCTACTTTTTGTTTACATTGTGTCATCCCATGGCGACTACTCATATATACAATAAGCTTCAAGATACCAGTATATATATAAATCTTAGCAGTCAGAATTTACATTCTGCTATTGCCGCTTTGAAACAAGAAGCTAAACCATTGACAACACTTAACATCAAAGGTTTTGGAGACACAAAAAGAGGGAGTAAAAGGCAAGGGAATCGTCAGGAAATGAGGCAAAGGGTGACGACGATGGTGAATAGTACGTTGTCCGAAGAGACGCAGGAATCGGTGGCGAGACAAGAGTGACAGGCCGTTGTCAGGGCTTTCGAGAATAGGTCTCTTTTAAAAAGGACGGGGGTGTGTGTGTGTGTGTGGGGGGGGGGGGGACATGAGTTTGGTGACCTTTGCAAGCATTTAAATGCAAATTATGGTGCTCCGTTGGAAGATAAGTCACTTTTAAAATGCAAGTACAGTTATCTTCAATTGTGGTTGGAATAAAAATAAAAAATAAAAAATAGCCACAGTTTTCTAAATGTCCACGACAAGTCAAACAGTCTTCGTCCATGGAACAGATGCGGAACTCATCAGCGAAAATAAAAGGGCTCAATGTGCACTGGTAGGACAGGTCAACACTACATGTAACAGTCAGTGGCACACAAACACACCACTCCTGAAGCCCAGGAGGCCGTGTGCATCCCTAAGGAGCCAAGGCATACGAAAACATTGAGGTACACGCACACTCACTCACGCACGCACGCACGCACACACACACACACACACACACACACATTCACACTCACACGTCGATCCGAACCCTCCCCGGTAGTCACGTGTCGGCAGCCCCCCCCCTCTAGTGTCACAGTGAACATTATTACAGCCTAGTCGGAGGATGACTCGGTCGGATTTGAGCCCTGCAACAAAACACCGATGACCGGACCGGGCGAGGAACACAAGCTTAGCACCGACTCACAACCGCTCACACGTTTAAAAAAAACAACAACACAATCCTTAAAGTCCCGTTCGGCTCCCGTTACAGTGAACAATGTTAAAATTCCCGTCCAGATTATATAAAAGAACTTAAAAAGATTTTTTTTTTAAATTATTATTATTTTTTTTTAAAAGTTCTTCAGTTCAGCCAATTTTATTTCACGCGTCCCGAGTGTTTTACAAAACCGTAATTAAAATCTGTAAAAACAACTGAAGCGAATCGGAGCACTTCCTCCACTTTGTTCACCTGGAATACAAATTTTCGGCGAAAGGATGCGACCGGCCGAGTTGAGCTCGAGGACACTCCCCGCGGTGCAAAGTTTCCTCGTTGATCCGCGGCCTCGGCGCGCACTCGGCGGGAGAATCGGCGCCTGCCGGGGTCACCTCTTCCAAGTGTTTCAAAATCATGAACTCGACGCGGCGAGTTTGCGCATCCTGACGACCTGCTGCGTGTCGAAGCGGTGATGAACGGGGGGCAACGGGTTTGTGGTTCACGTGGTGAATGTGGGACTGAAGTCTAACACAGTGGTGTCAGAGGAACCTCACAACTGAACTCTCAGAAACTGCTCCTGTAATAATGCCACGGTGCTCCCCTCTGAAACAAGGGATAATGCTTCAAAACAATTAGATTGGAGGTTGAAACGACTTGATTTGGAGTCCACACCTAGTAATAATAATAATTATAATAATATTTATATGTTTATATATATACTATTTACAGACTCAAAAACGCCATGCTGTAGCTTTTCTTAAAATTATGAAAAACCTCCGACAATGTATTAAAATAAATGTTGAATTTAAGATAGCACTTGTTATTTTTCCATAAATGGTCTGACAGGTCTTGTCGTTTTTTTTGTTTGTTTGTTTGTTTGTTTGTTTTGTTTTTATTTTTTTGATAAGCACAGTGTCTTGTTCTAGCACCTACAAAAAACGTCAGGGAAGCTTGTCATGCAGGAGTCTTGAGGACGTTGTCACTACTGGCTATATACCAAAGAAAGTCAATGTCTTGAAAAATAATAATAATAATAATAATAATAATAATAATAATAATTAAAAAAAAGTCTTTGACAGAAAAAAAAAAAAAAAATGTCAGAAGGGTTCTCAGACGATCCACTTGGCCTTTTTCTGTTCTTTAAAAGTGAGTGTGTTCAGAAGACCCCTGGCGAGCCTCCGCAAGACCGCTCCGTAACAACTTCCTGTCCTGCACCCGTCGGTCGCCGCCGCCGCCTCCGCCGCCTCCTCCTTCGGCCGGTTACAGCTGCTTGTCACTCTCCTTCTTCAGCCGGCTGAAACGCAAAAAGGACACACGAGAGTTTTAAAAACCAGAAGATCCAAAGCAGACGCGAAGACACACTTCACGAGTGTGGTGTGCGTTCGCTCGTCTGACCTGTAGTAGTCCTCCTGGCCAGGCAGCGGTCCTCCGTGCATGTGATGGTGTCCGTGGAGCCACTGCTGCTCCATGGCTAACCGCTGGAGCTCCGCCGACTGGGCATGCATGGCCTGCAGCTGGTGGGCGGCGGACATGGGTGGTGGAAGACCTCGTGGTAGGTCCCCGGGGTATGGAGTACCTGGAGGAAGCACAAACAAAAGATTGGACCGGCAGTGTGGCAGAGCCGGGTGGGTGGGAGAGGCGGGGGGGGGGAGGGGGACGGGGGAGGCTGGCAGATCGGACGTGATACTTCTGGTAATGAGAGCCGATGCTGGACGAGAGCTTACCGAAGACGGGGTGGCGCAGCATCTCGTGTTCGTGCGGCGACTGGCCCAGGAGAGGGTTGGGGATGGCGCCGGGCGGGTAAGGGAAGCGGGCCAGGTGAGGTCCGCCTGCCAGGTGATCTACCGCCAGCGGGTGGGCCCCCGAACCTGGAGGACACACAAGGCATTCACCACCCCCTGATGGGCGTTAGAGCCGTGGGTTCAACTCATTGCCAGATTGTATATCACAGACGGTTGCATGCGACAGAAATTGGGGATCCGCAGCTTCATGTAACGACCAAAAGAGTGCAGGGACCGCGTCACTATATTTATCCAGTGGAAAGCATCCGCTCGCTCCGTCAGATACTTAATGAGCATATTATAACACGTTGTCCAATCTCCCGTGTCAACGCTACACAGAGAACGGTACCGGGTGAAGTAATTCAAATTATTAGTCATTTAAAGTCCCCTTCGTTCAGTCTCTGCTGTGACGAGAGAAGTAACGCGAGTCAATACGTTCGCAGGCGGTTTGATAAAATGACAGCACGCTGACTAATACCCTATTTTGCATATTAGAAAAGATACTTATTCGACCTGATCATAACAAATCAGGTGACTTTCTTACTGTCATACGCGCGTATTTACCGTAACCTGTTTGAAGTTAAAAAAACAAAAAAAACAACCTCCTCTGAGCGCAGATAGGTTCGATGACCTAATCACCAGAAGTGGCACCATTTTAAATATGGAAGAATATTTCTGCTGCCTCTGACAACAGAACTTTGACCCTGGCATCTATCATTTTTTTTAAAAATTTATCCAAAATCTTTCATACTGGTCATTATAATAGTGTAATTACAAACAAATATACATTTCAGGATGTTTTGCAGTGCAATTGGTCTCCTAAGAAGTTGGCACATCTGGAGTAGGTTACAGTTAATCAGTGGAGCACCCCGAGGCGCTACCGCTGCTCCTCAAATAGTTTAGAAATATATTAAAATGGTTCTACGTGTTGATAATACGGATCTACTTTTCAATGTCAAAATATCCAATTACATTTCACAACAACAAGAATCACATAATAAAACATTCCAAAAAAATGAAGTTAGAATATTAATACTTTCATTTACTGATAACGTTGGAATAACCGTGTACAAAAGATCAACGTACAATCAAACACGTGCTGTTTGAGATTTATTCAATCTTCTCCATTTATAAATTTAACTATAGGAACGTCACTGATAAAAAAATAATAATTGATATGCACTTTATTCATGAATGGAAATGATTAAAAAAAAAACCCGACTGAACTAAAAGATGATGGAAGTAAAAAGTAAAGTCAATTTTTTTTTAAGTTTTTTTTTTTAAAAGTAAAAAAATCGTACTTTTTTTTTTTTAACAAAACCAAAAATTTGGGTCAAACCAACCGCGTTTGACAAATGGTGAGAAATTTACAGCGTTTAGTTCCTCAAAAAAATTGATAATGCAAATCGAATATGTCCTTGACTGAATGGCGTCATTTCAACAGTAAAGAAGCATTGACGAACACAAAGCAGGGCTTTCTTTTACCTTGGTGAAGGGGATCTTGCTGGTGGAGGTGGAGGTGGGAGTGAATGT
The DNA here is from genome assembly GCF_029030835.1 of Brachyistius frenatus. Lineage (NCBI taxonomy): Eukaryota > Metazoa > Chordata > Actinopteri > Embiotocidae > Brachyistius > Brachyistius frenatus. The sequence goes on along the minus strand of NW_027210605.1, from coordinate 7,714,052 downwards.
GCGAGTGCTGGTGGTGGTGCGGCGTGACATTGAACATCTGTAGACGGGCGATGGGGTCGTTGGCCACGGTGGCCATCCGCTCGGCGTGGAGTCTCTCTGCAGCCAACCTCTCCGGGTAGCTCATTTCGGGCCTTAGCTGCGGCCCGGCCAAGGCTAGCCGCTCTCGCTCCAGCGGGTTCAGGCCCGGGTGGAAGGAGGCGAACGGGTGAGGGCCGGCCATGGGGGGCAACGTGATGGCCCCGTGCCGGGCAAAGTGCTCCATGGGGTTTGTGGAAGGGTGCATCGAGTCCATTTCCGGAGGCTTGACCTCGAATCCGGGTTTCATCCTCTCCCTCAGCTCCCTCTCGCGAATCTCCCTCTCGCGCATCTCCCGCTCCCGCAGCTCGCGCTCCCGCATGGCCGGGTCGGCGTTGTACAGGCTGGGCATGTGGTAGGCCAGCAGCGGGTCGGCGGGGTTGAGGGACACGAAGAAGGGGTGGTTCCGATTGGTGGGCGACATGACGTGGGGTCGGGCGTACTCGCTGAGGGTGCGCAGGGCGGGGGTGTCGGGGCCGATGTACGGAGGCACGGCCGCGATCGTGGTGGGGGGGCCGTCGAAGTGCGGACGCATGTGGACGGGGCCCCCCATCTGAGGTTCGCCCATCCTGCCATCATGGGAGGAACTGGAGGCTTTCTGTGAGCAGCGGTGAAATGCCCGAGTTTAGTATGACGTGTGAAAAGAATGAAACCGAAGCCAAACACAAAGTGAAAGGGAGGTCGAGGAAACTCACCGCAGCTCGCTCCGCTTCCTTTTCCCGTTCCCGCTCTCGTTCCCGCTCTTTTTCCCTTTCCCTCTCTCTCTCCTTCTCCTCCCGGACTTTCTGCTCTGCTTCCCTCTTGGCTCTCTCCAGAGTTTCCTCTCGCTTCTTGGCCAGTTTCGACGAAGCCAGCGGGGTGAAGTAGAAATCTGTGCGAGCGCACGAGTTGTAGCCTCGGTCGAGGTGCTTGTAGAACCTGCGGTTTAACACATTCAAGACGTACTCAGAAAAACGGACGGATGTTCCGGTCCATGAATTAATACTTTTTACAAACGGAGAAAACAGGCCACGGCTCGTGTTTAAAATTAAACACGAGCCGTGGCCTGTTTTAAATGTCCCATTAGATGAAAAGACAGCTCGTGTTAGCTTACACGAGTCCATTATTCACACGGAAACAAACTCCCTCGTCTTTCCCGTTTGCTGCTGCGCTGAGTGTGTATTAAAATTCTCATTGCTATTCATTGGCGGTCTGAGAGTCACTTAAGCACTAGGCAACTACAGATACTCATATTCAGATGCCTCAGTTCACTCACATCTCACTGTAATTAATCTCCCTCCTCTCCATCCCGGATAATTTGCGAGCCATCAGCCACTCACAGCTCAAGGCTAATTGTGGCCTTGGATGCCTGTTTTGCTGAGGACATTCGATTTGTTGCTGACATCAAAGCCTAAAAACCTGAAGGCAGCGACTCTTTATTGTAGGATGTTCAGGAGCTAATCAGCATTCTCCCCCCCACCCCCAACAAGGCAGCAAGCAGCTCTCAACAGACTACTGATAAACAACAGTGTGTGCAGGTGTGCGTTTCTCTCTTCTACATTTGTTTGATCTTCTGCTGACCTCCTGTTCGGTTAGAGCGTGGGCGGACGTACCGTGCTGACTGGCTGGCGTGGCTGGGCGTGTTGACGACGGTCGGCTCCGGGGAGGGGCTCCTCTGCGGGGGCGGGGGGCTCTCTGGCTCCTCCGACTCGTCCAGAGGCTCCTCTTTGATGTGCACAGGCGGAAGTACCGGACCCGGACCGGCACAGGACACTGAGGCAGGAAGTGGCATGGAGATTGAAGATGATGGAGCGGAGGAAGATGGAGGCTGCAAGCCAGGCATAGAGTTTGATGAGGACGGGGGAGGGCCGGTTGGAGGTAGAACTGTGTTGAAAGGGTGAGACGTGAAAGGCGGCTGAGGTGGCCCGTTGGGGTGCGAGGCTGCTGCAGAGGGCGGCAGAGGAGGAGCGGGGGGAGGCTGGTGACTGGCTGAAGGCGGGAGGGTCTGGGACTGCGTGAGAACTGGAGGCTGGGCTGGGGGAGGCTGAAGCTGCTGCCCCTGCGGCATGAGCTGGAGGGGAGGTGGGTGTGCTGATGGAGGATGGTGGTTGGATAGGGAGCTGAGGGGCTTGAGGGCGGGAGGTGGAGGCAGGTTTGAAGGCATCTGAGGGAATGGAGGTGCTGACGCGTGAGGCGGGTGTTTGTGAGACTGTGGGTTGGGTATCTGAGGGATGGGTGTGGTTGGCGGAGGCTTGATGTGAGGCATGGACATTGGTGCAGGGGGTAATGGCTGCTCTCTGGGCGGCTGGCATCCGCTCTGTGAGGACGACTGGGACTGGGAAGGAGGAGTGTGAGGCCTCTGCTGTGATTGGCCAGAGACTGGCGGGGGTGGGACCTGAGACGGACCCACAGGGAATCCCTGCGGGGTCATGGAGTGAGGGTGGGGCATGTGTGAGGGGCCAGGCTGCAGTGGATGTGGCATGGGAGGCATGGGCCCATGATGTGGGCTGGGTAATGATTGAGGTGGGACTGGAGGGCCAGGAGGCGGAGCCTGAGTCATAGGTGAATGTGGAGAGGGAAGCCTCTGAGGGTGGAGGGACGCTCCTGACTGGATAAGAGACATTGGGCTTGCCTGGGGCAGAGGCTGGGGAGGTAGAGAGGCGGAGGCCGCTGCAGGGGAGACCTGTGGGGGCAGTGAGGGGGCTGAGGTCGTAGGCGGAGGAGGCGCCGAAGAGGCGGCTGCGGGGCCCGGTTGACACTGGATGACGGGAGGGTGCTGGCTCTGCAGGAGCTGCTGCTGCTGGGCGGAAGAGTCTGAGTCGCTCTCATTGTCCCGTGGGCTGGGGATGCTGGGCGAAGAGCTCCGGTTGTCCTGATCAATGTCTTTAGGATCGCTACTGAGCTCCTCGTTGATGCTGCGCCCGTCAGAGCTCTCGCCCTCTCCCTCCCCCTCGCATTCGGAGGGCGAGTCTGGCCGACTCAGCTCCTGAGGGACAGAGGAGCGAAACGGATGAGCGTCATCACAGCGTCAACGAATTGCAGTAAAACACACACACACACACACACACACACACACACACACACACACACACACACACACACACACACACACACACACGGATAGGCAAAGACTGCCGACTCACCTGTGTCTTGGACTTTTTGGCGCCGGCCCTCTCGGGCTCCTCCGTGTCCGAAGCTCCCTTCTCTCTCTGCCGTTTGGCGCTCTTCATCGGTGAAGGAGCCTCTTCTTTAATCTTCTGTGGAGCAAAAGAAAGCCAAACCATTAAAGAGTACATTTCCCAGAGATGCATGCGTAGAAAAACAAGGTCTCAGTGACTCTAAGCCACGTTTACCTTGCTTGGCTTCTTCATGTTGTCCGTCTTGCTGTCGGTGCTGTCGGTACTCGCTGCGCTGGGTGAGGTTCGTCCGCTGGAGCGCAGATCCTCGTTGGTAGGCGAGGCTCGGCCATCTGGACTGGCTGTCTGCTTCTTACGACCACTACGTAGCGTCGACATCTAAGAGTCAACGTGATCAAATGTTAATGTTCAATGCGGTTTGGACAGAGAAAATGTACACGGCCATACACCACTATATGTTTCTAACCATAGAATGCCTTCAGAAAAGCAAATATGTGAAAAATGTATGTGAAAGTTGTTCGTGTAATATCTTTTTGTTTTGTCGTCTGCATCACTCCAGAGATAACTCTGGGGATACGGTTCCTAAACGTGGAAATAGATGGATGGATGTGGAGCAGGAGTGTTTGGCGCACCGAGCCTCGGTTCCGTCGGGTCCTCATGCTATGCTTCCCGCTGAGTCCATCCTCTTCCTCTTTGACAGGTTTGAACATAAATGGCGGCGGGTCCACAGGCTTCTCGATGGGGGGCAGCTCACCGTACTTCTTGAAGTGAATGCGGCAGTCTGTGCACAGCAAGATGTTCTCCCGGCCCCCGTGGTGCCAGTCCTTGGAGGCTGAGGAAAGCCATTTACAGTTGTAAAATAAGGAACTCACAGGCAGCGAGAGGTACCAAACAACACAGAGAAATGATGTGGCAGTAACACGGAGAATGTCCTGAACCAACTTTGTAGAACAACATAATAAGATTATTATATTTTTGAACAGGAGCTGAATCGTGGAGGATGAAGTCTGATCTATACTCTGCTACACACCGTTCTTAGATTCTCAGTTATGTACTAATAAGGTCTGTACGAGTTAACACTATGAAGCCAAAGTTATTAGCGAGCCATGTTGCGACGGCAGTAATGCAAGTGTGATCGGATGGGAGGCTGGCGCTGGGAGCCAGCGGTGGGGAACGAGGGGAAGGATAATGAGGTGGAGAGAGATGTGGGCTCGTGCCTGATTTGATCAAATTAGTCTTGACGTCCTCTGATGCCCATCTGTCACACACACACAGGGCTGTGTTTGTGCAGGCTCACACTGATCCCAAGACAGGACAGGAACAGTCGAGCCAGTCCGTATGACGAGCGTGTGCGTGTGTGAAAAGGATCGAGGAGTCTTACTGGTAGTGAAACAGTGGCGGCAGGCGTAGCCCTTTAGCTCCTGTTCGCTGTCTTCACTGTCAAAGTCATCTTCGCTGGCTGAGCTGAGGTCCACTAGAAGAAAGAGAAAGACAAAAAAAACCTTCAAAAACACTTCACTTACATGGTTTTCCCAAAAGAAAAATCTCAGATCATGTTTCAGTCTTTCCTCTCTGCTGCCACTGAAGGGGTCAAATGTACGTACAAAACTCGCTTGAGGGGGGACGTGAAGGAGTGTTGACGGGAGTCGAAGCGGTTCGTGTCTTGATGCGGCGGAAGACGGGCTGGCGGCGGTGTCTGCGGTGGGCTCGACAACTCGCTGCCTCGGGAGTCTTCTTCCAGTAGTAGTAGAAGGTAATTAGCTCTCCCTGAAAGCAAACATGACAAATGTTGTTAAAACAGGAAAACACATCACAAACAAGAGATATTTGTAACAAGAGGCGACTGAATTAAAAGGATTTCAAGGTTAAATTTGTCAAAGCGGTTGAACGTTTTGAAAATTGCGCCTACGAAATATCTGCAGTTCGGTGGAATTGAATATGTGGAAAGTACATGTTAGCAATCGGCACGGTATTTCGCAGTGAAAGGCCGTGGAGTGGGTCAGTCCATGCCAGGGTTTGTAGATGGCTGGGCATGTTTGTGCTGCGGCCCTGTCTGTCCCAGGATTAGGCGAGGAGGCTCACTGAATGCAGGGATATTAGGATCAGTGCATTGGTGGCTGCCTGGGTGGCAGGAGGTTGAATGGGAACAAAAGAACATGTCAGGCAGAGCTTTGGCGCTACAAATAGGGAGTGAAATGGCTCCTCGCCCCTTCACTGGAAGAGTCAATTGAACTTTAATCAAACATTCGGAGGGGCGCGCTTGCCAGCGAGCAAGGCGGATAAATCCAGTGTACAAAAGGCCGCCAGGAAATCAATACCCAACTGAAACATTAACACATACAATCATGGATCAGAAAGCACTTTGCTGAGGCAGCCTGTGCATATTAACTACTGCTTTCCGGCCACACTCATAACACACGAGCCTTAAAAATTGGCAACAGGAGTCAGGGACAATTATGTCGTTTCCTGTGAGGCTTTGCCTTCTCTCCTTCACCATGAACTCTCGCTTGTTAGCGGTCCTCCACCGGCGCTACAACAAATTCATGAAGGTGTGGCGTGTTGTTTGGGTGAGCAGTAAGTCACCTGTAATCTTTAAAGCCCAGAGGGCACCCATCTACTGTCTGAAGTCTGTTAAACTGCTGTTCAACAAAGCTCCCAGGGTTTAATGGCTATCGATTGTTTTCCTTCTCCGCTTCAGCTCAGAAACTTGACATAAATTAGTCAGTTCCTTGCTCTCTAAAATGCATTAACAGCTTTTCAGCAACAGCCTAACGTCGTCTATCAAAATATACCAAAAAAAATAAATTAAAAAAAATACAACAGCAGGAAAGGATTTGATGAAATGGTGGACATTTATGAACTGCTGTAAAACCTTTTAGTTTCTTTTAACAAAACTACAAAATAACATTGAAAGAAACTCAGTATTTCACAGTATAAAAGTCTGATATTAATGGAAAGATAGCGGTAACTGCAGCTTTAATTCTTATCTCTACTTGATGGTAGTTGTTGTTGGCTGTGAGGAAACACAGGTCAGAGACTAGCCAGTGGTTATTCCTATATCACTAACGAGTTTGTTTGAGTATCTGACATTAAGGACCACGTTAAGTCTTTCTCAATCGCTGCTTTGATTGGCAGAAAATGCTTGATTCAGTGGGCTTAGGCCCCCTCTAATAAGATCTCTCATCATGTGGCTCTTCGGGGAAATTCATATCTACCAGAGCCTGTAGTACTCCATCTTATCAGCCAAAGCAGTGCTGGGAACATTTACTGAGGATGTCCGAGTTGAATGAAACCTTCTCACATTTCAGGGTAAATTAAGGTGCTATACTGCTCCGGTGTAAAACAACCCCAAAGCCCCACAGCTTGAACTAAGTTTTTTTTTGTCTTTTTTGAAGCCTTCTGCAGATGAGCACATCTGGAGTAGTGGGATGGATTCCACATGCAGGAGTCTTTAAAACATAACAAAAAACAAAAAAACAAAAACAAGGAAAGCTTGATGCTCCACTTCTGGAGCATTAACCGGCCTTTAAATAACTCTAAAAACATGTTTGTTCACGATCATGGAACAAACAGAGGAGCGACTGATTAATATGCTCCTGTTATGTCGCCACGTGTTTGTGCATCCATTTCAGCCGGTAGCAAGAGCTTTCTAGTCGTTTCCTGCGCGCCTCCCCTCTTCAACCTGGCCAGCCAGTTGGGAAGGCAGGGCGCAGGTGCTAACTGAGAGAAGGCAGGCATCCTGATGTGAAATCTAATTGAAATGTGCAGATCAAAAGTGTCGAGCGGTGCCGAGCGCTGGCTTCGCTCTGTGCTTAATGACTGTTCTCAGCAGTGCCTCTCTGCCTCCTCGCTGCAGGCTGACAACCACACAGCCTCAACAACAGCTTGGCAGACACAAGGAAAGGTCACCCTGCCTCTCCATCACTTACACCGTGTCAAGTACCATTACATTAGGCAGCGGCTAATGAAAACATTAACTTGGGCTTTTGAATAGGAATTAACAGGTGCACCGATGAGCTGCTGCAGCCGGATGTAAATGGGAAGAGGAAAACAAAAGAAGCAGCGTAACAAATGCAATGTAAATTTGTCATGTTGACAAAGGAAAGATCGTTGTCTGAGACATCACAGGCGACATGTTCGGCGTGCGGTGGAGATAGGACGTCTGAGTGAGAAGCAGTGGAAGGCGAACATGACGTTACTGTGGTTCAGAGAGGCTTTGTGCTGTAAATCAGTGTCAGAGGGAGACTGACAGATTACCTCTCTCAGCCTGCTTGCATGTCAAATTTGGGCCCTCTGAAGCCACATAAGTCCCATCTCTCACACTGACTGTGTACTTTTCTCTATCAAAGTCACTTTGTCATGCTGCCATATGCCAGCAGCAACACTTTAACTTCCATTACCTTCTGTTTCTTCTCCGTGATTGGGTGTTTAGGCAGCAGGTTTGTGTGAAGCTTCTGTGTGAAGTTGCCATTTTTGTCAGACTTGGACGACAGTGAAACAAACAATTCCACCAACCTGCATCTAAAACAGTGTCCGCAACAGTAAGAATTTATGGAAACACTTGAAATAGGAATGGAGGTAAGCCCTGGCTTCTGCACCATCATTTCCCCCCCCAATCCACTAAATCACTGCAGAGCAGCACAGACTGCGCTGCTTCTCCGCAGAACATGAGATAGTGACAACATAAGCTCAGTATTATAAGGACTTTTAGACTGCTTCCATCTGCAGGAGCTTTCTGGCCGGTGGATTATCTGACAAGGAAAGGGCTTACCCTCCTATAACGACACTCGGGGCCTCCATTCCAGTTATTGCCACTTAAAATGGTCGTCTACATACGAGTAGTAGTACATGTGTGTCAAACAGATGTCGAGTTCAAATCATGTGCAGCAATGTTTGCTGTGAGGTTCAAACATGGCTGACAAACATGTCAGGAGTCTCATCCATTATGCGATCATGTGATCCGACGTGTCGCAACTGGCTTTAATTACTTCAAAATAATTGCAGAAATGCTTGTGTTTGAATTCAATATTTGTCCTTATGAAAACATTAAAATATATTGTTTGGCTATTTTGGAGCATATTTCAGAGGGTGACATAGGAAAATGCATCTTGGAGATAAGGTTTTTAATGAGACCACTCTATAGTACAGTATAATTGTGGGGGGGGGGGAGGTGGTTGAGGCTGAGTGGGAGCGCTCGATCCTCCTCTGGACTCGGTGGTCCTATGTAGGCGGGCAGGGCTAAGGGCGAGGGCTAAACTCATGTATTTACACCCTCATCCCCTCTCAGGCCCAGGCCTGAACAGATGGTTTCTGTTTTTCCTGGCAGATTTGTGACAGAGCCACAAAAGGCCCCTGCTTTGACATGAAGCCAAACGGTTAAGGCCGTTACTGGCAAGAGCAAGGGAAGGAGGAGAGAACAGGGGAGAGCTGAGGAGGGGGAGGGCCGAGAGTGGAGGAGAGCCGAAAGGGAGGAATAAAGAGCCAGCAGTGGATAACAATGGACAATCAGCACCGAGTTCAACCGCAACCCGTCCTAAAAAACCTCTCGGCACATAAAAATCTCTGCTAAAAATTTGAGGCAGTTCAGCTGCAGTCGGGGAGCAGAGAGCGTGGGGAGCGCGGGGTTTGTGGGTTCTGGTGGCGGATAGTGAGCTGTGTAAACATCCATTAAGGCAACGTGAACCTGTGCTCCTCCTGTTTCCGCCTCAGACTGCAGCCTGAGGAGGGAGGATTGCTTCCTGATTCATTTCAGTAAGGTGAAGGGGGAAGCATTTCTGAGCTAAATCAAACCAGGGTTTAATTATATATGTGCCCGACCCCTGGACTTGGGATTCTTCATCGCCGCTGGCAGGTCGTACGGTGTATCGTTTGGAGTGGTGCTCGACTTTATCATCATCTTCACGCGGGCTGTAACCGTAAGGGGGAACTTTGTAAATGCGTATAAGGTTAAGAAGATCAGAAGCGTACTTGGGAGGACTGCACGGCCATTTCACATGCTCTTAAGTTAAAAGATGCATGTTATAGTGTTTTAACAGCATTCTTATGAAAGTGTTTGTGATATTTAAAGAATACAGATGACACAAACATTTGGCCGACTATGAACTTGTCATATAATGTGCTGAATGCTCGAGACTGGTTTAGCATTTATGAATTAATTGCCAATAAATCAACAAAAACATTTAAATTTAAACATTTAAAAAAACATTTTAAAAAATTTCCCCTCGGGGATTAATAAAGTATATACCTACCTACCTACCCAATAATCTTATATATAAAAAAAATCCTAATATAAAGATTTCTGCAACATGACGAAGGACCAGGTGAATAAAATCTGTTTTATATATTGTAAAATATTGTGGTGGCAATAAAATGTTTTTTTTCTTCTCAATTTTCTAAAACAATTTTATTCTGAATTGAAGAAAAACAGAGTAGCTGTTTTATGACCGTTTTATTTCTATTGCCAAAGCTGTATGATTTACATACAGTAGGTGTTTTGGGGAATAAAATTCAGGTCAAATATTGGCGGTATTACCCACGTGTACAGTATGTAGTCAGTTAAAAAAATACACCGATAGCACGGTGACGCCTCGAACACGATGGAGATTGAATAGTGAGAAGATGCTGGCTGAGTGAGCAGGGTGCATGTGAAAGGCGGTTAAATAGAGAGACGGTCGCTGTTGTGCAGCGCCTTCCTGCTGGAGAATGACTAAATAAGCTCTGCTTTCACAGGTCAGGGATGCAGATGCTGAAGAATCAGCACTCGTGTTTTTCCTGCTGTAAGCGCTTTTGCCAATGAAAGCAGATTGGATGGCAACAGAGCCTTTTTGCTGGAGGGTCGATCCTGCGTGTTCTGCTGATAAGCTAGTCCCCAAAAACCACAACATGAAGCCTACCAAAGAACTCAATAACACAGGGATCTCTGGCTCTCCGGGCTCCATCTATTAGGCTGAAAAAAAGCTTTTGCCTACACTCAGCTGCGCTAAATTGCCTGTGGTCGGCTAAAAGAACATCAATACTTGCTGGTTGAGCCTCCATCAGCCGACAGCAATTTCACTGCCTAAACAAGTTATATCATTTACCAAACACCGATGCTGTTCTGTCACACCACTGACAGCTGCTGCCAACTGGACTAGGCCCCTGTAGTTTGGAGCTGGTTTAATTAGCGTTCGGACCTAAGTATTTATAATCACGCTCATCCCCAAGGTTCTGGCTGCTGAGCTAAGGACATGGCAATGAATTCAATTTGACGTCTGTACAGATTGTACTGGGGAAAACATCTGCTGCGAGGTTGTGTAGAGCACACTGTTCTCCTGTTGGCCATCCTGTAGATGACAGGGCCCGGGGGCACCGAGTGCTCCCTCTTTTCTCAGAGAGAACAAGATTTTAGCAAGAAGCACAGCACCCCCTGGTTAATCTGCACGCTGACACAACGAGGCCATGTTTTAAAAATGAGACACACAGCTCTGGTCACAATTAAATGCTAACAATAAACACAAATCAGAAGAAGCCCCTAAATTGAGACACAAATGTCACCGAAAACGATAACATAAACAAACTCCCGAACTACAATCTCCCATTAGCTTTTTATTTATTTATTTATTTTTTAAAATAATCGATGGTACTTACGCAGATGTTGTTTAATCCGTGACATTAACGAAACCCCAAAAAGACGCCGCAGCTTCACCCGCATTAGCTTTTCTAACATGCTGCCACAGCACCTTTCTGTCTGCTTCACCTCCATGCCAAAACAAAGCAGCAACCAGCAGCATAAAAATGTCTCCATGAATCACTTTAATGTTTTATACCTTCGTTCCTGTCCTGTCAGGTTACATGGCTCACAGCTGATGTTTTAAGTACCAAATGACTGCACGACTAAAACTGTATTAATTTGACTGGAAATTAAGATGAACTCTCTTAAAATCCTCAAATAAAGTATGACTAAAATACAGTTAGATCACTATGTTGGTGCTAATGTTAGGTACCGGTCGATTTCATAAACATAAATACTTAAATGTGGAGTAAAAAAAAAAAAAAAAAAAAAAAAAAAGCAGAAATGGAGCCAAATACTCAAAAAAATAAACATTTACTCAAAGCTTGTGTTCTTGTAAACTGTTTTACAATATGTTACTAAATTGACGAGATTATGGTTGCTCTGTGTTCTACAGCAAAACATTGCTATTATCAATAAATATAAAGTATTACATTTATAAGTAAACAAAATGACTTGTGTTTACATGCAGTTTTAAAATCCCTGTTCCAAAAGACACAAACTGTACGGAATACAATTTCAAGCACGAGTTGATTTTGCAAAAATGTTTTTTACTCATTGATGCAAATTTTACTTTGTGACAGTGAATTGAAACTGGTGAATGAACACTGAAAATAATCTGGTGTTGACAATGGTAAAATTCGAGATAAGTTAATATGTTCTTATTTGCACATCTGTATCCTAACAGCATTTAATTCGCAACTTGTCCGCTGTATCTTTTCCAACCCATGACATTGTCTGGGCTCGGTTCTGTAACTAAAGGAAACAGGCCAATTTTTTTTAATTTGAACTAATTTTCATCTGTCAGTTTCTCTGTTCAGCTGCACCGCAAACAGAGCTGCAGCAGACACAAATCGGTTCAGTAAATACTGTCTGTTGATATCCCCTAAAACAACATTTCTATGAAAAGCCCCTCCAGTAAAAATATCAAGTGCCGAGTTATCTGTGATCTGCCATTTCAGCATATTTAGTTGTTTAAACACTGGAAGCAGCGAGCTCATGTTCCATGACGTCCTCTCCGGAGTGGAGGAAATGGTGGCAGCAGAGCTGGTTGCAGACGACACACCCACTCCCCCCTCTGGGCCTTTATGTGACTTTATATAAGGCATTCCTGAGTGCTAGTCAGGCCTGGTGTGTTTACACAGCGCTGGGTGCTTACCCTTGGCACTGGCTGTTCGAGCCGTGCTGGCGCTTCAGGGGCAGCGCGGCTAATAGGAGCTAGCGGGAGGAACAGTGAGGGGCAGACGCACTGTACTGGACCTCGGGATATCAGTCCAAAGACTTTATGCTCTGAACTCTGGTCAGAATTCAGGGCAGGAGCAATGTGTTTCTGCAACATTCCTCTTTTTTTTTTTTTTTCATGGCTTGGTATGCAATAACAGGAATAACAGAAATGTTTATGTGACTAGGGATGATGTGAAAATATGTCATTTCCAGGACCTAAAATCTCTCGAGATATTGTTGTGCTCATGTTCCTCAGATCGGATTCGGGAAGGAGCAGGTAGAAAATAAATGGAGCTTTCCTTGGGGTATTGACTGGCACTCGCTCAGATCAGTCTTGCAGTGCGTTAAATCATAAGCAAAGATTTTTTTGTCCTTGTGTGACAACCAAGGCTTTTCAGTGTCTATAGTGAGCTAATGCCAATTTTACCCCTTGTCCTCAGGTTGCTACTACCCTCCCCTTGCTCTCCCAGTCATCTTTTCATATGTTTAAAGGGCAGTTTATTTTCCATTTGCAGGGGGGAAATTAATCTTTCTCTGCACTGTGGTGGTGGCAGGCCCAGATCCTGGAGGAGGTCTATTACCTCTCCTGCCAAGTAGACTCCCCCTCCAGGTTGAATTGCATTAATACCTCCTTTATAGCCAATCAACTGGACTAGTCATATATTTCAAAACCAGTAAAAATAATTGAAGAAAGCTCTGTGAGGAAACAGTATTCATACACTTTAATCTCTTATTCAAGAGGTTCAAATTGGTTCGGAGGAATAAAAAATGAGGCACAAAGGAGGTGACACTAAAGAGCGCTGGCGTAAAAATACATTACATGATGTGTAGGTTTTTTTTTTTTTTTTTTTTGAGGTGCAGGGCTGACACCCTCACCCCACAGCAGACAAGAAAATGAAACGGATGAGAAGTATGACAAACACCTTTGATTTTCCTTTGATGTCTGTGTCAGCACTGTATCGGCTCACTTCCAGCAGGAGCAGCCTCACAGAAACAGCAAGGTTTGCACTGTTTTATGAATCACAATGCAAATCTAAGAATAATTTATCAGCCAAGTCAAAGGTGTAAAGGGCTTTGAAGCAACATGATCTCCCCTCTACCCCCCTCCCACAATAATAGTCAAGGTAAAAATCAAGAACTTCTCAAGCTCTTAAGATTTTTGTTGTACAGTAAATATATTCTCAAAGATTATAACACATTTTATATCTGCTTAAAATAGGAACAACAAACTATGGTTGCGGTCTTTTATTTCTAACAAAAAAAAAACCACCCCGCTCACTTGGGTGAACTGCTGTTAATGATTGGTAGACCTGAGTTTGACCTACTTGTACCGTGACACAGGTCACACATTTGTTCATTGATGATTACAACACTGATGTGTGTGCACACTCACACACAGAGGAGGGAAATGCTGACAAGAGGAACACCCCTCTGCTTGTAAATAATGCAATTACAAAGTGTGAGAGATAATCAAGAGCTTTGTCACTGGCTGCTAACCACAGGCATAATAATCAGAGCTCCAAAAGTGAAAGAAAATCTGATTCAATAATATTTTGGGATGATGGTAAAGGTTTGTTTACAACAATGTCAGCCTACATCTCCAGCTATGATCAGGTGGTCAGTAAATACAAAAAGAGGTTTAACCTAAACTCTCTGAATATAATTTATGTGACCATTAATTATTGACTGGGCCTTTAAAAGAAAGAAGTGCTGTAATCAAAGTTATCCCGTATGAGTTAAGAATTCATCTTAAATTTGCCCAAATCAGTCTAAATATAATTTTTTGTTTAAATGTTGAAGCCTTCATGTCTCTTGTTGAAAAGCTCCATCGCAACCTGCTTTTTAATCCCAGTGGAAGCCATTACGCTGCACTTTCACTACTCTGAAAGTTAGTGATGAAAGAAAAAAAAAAATCTCCAGTGCTACTGAAACATTGCAGCACAAACATAAGAAGAAGTAGGCTGCTCCTCAGACCGTAGTTATGCTACAAACACATCTGCACAACTTGTTTACTAGTTGCTAGCAGACGCTGCTAATTAATGTTCAGCGTGTAACTTCAGCATTTTTTCGTAAAGTACATCTGGCCTCTTTTCTTCTCAGGTAAAAGAAGTGTTTATTTTTTCAGCGAGCCTGAAGGGAGGTCTGATAATAGAGCACTACAGTAGTTGGCAGGCAGCACTTACTTCTTATCAATAAGGCCTCTGGTTAAAGAACGGCCATGCTCAAAATATCACACGAAAAATGTTTTACTGCTCCAGCTTTCTATTAGTTACAAGCTAAACTGCATGTACCACTTTTTATGTTTAGCATTTTAAAGCAAATGAAATACACACACACTGAAAAAGTTGAGCGGAACAGAAAAAAATAAATGATCTTACCGTTTCTTTGTTGGGCAGCAGCTCTTTCCGGATCCTGAAGAAGTTTTTGCCGAACTGTCTCAACCCTTTAATGAAGCGCTTCTGCAATTTTTTCACAGAGGAAGAAAGAGGGGAAAAAAAAAAAAAAAAAAAAAAGAGCAGTTAGTATATGTGAAGTCAGCCAAACTGAGACTCCATAAAGTTGCTGCTTAGCACCACGGCAAAAAAAACAACATTGTTTTCATTTCACTATGTCGGTGGTCAGAGAGGTTTGATGTGTATTTTAGAAACCTCGGTGGCCGTTTAAACTCCAGAGCAAACAGCCATGTCAGGGCAAAACGAGAGAGGAAATGACAAGTAAAGCAGCGAGGGACGCTGGGATTAAGCTCGTCTTTTCATGTGCAGGGAAAATACAGTAAGACAGCCTAATATAAAACATACACAACAAAAGCCATGTTGAACACAATGTTAATCTCAAGTGAAAGTTCAAAGTCAAAACATAAACTTGAGAGTTGAAAAGGAAGAAAAAGCGCCAGTGTGCAGGGTGAACAGTTTCTATTTTTGTCTTTATATTTTGGCAATTTTAAAACCGTGGAAAACCTGTCAAAACGTACGATCGACAGATTTATTCTGACAAGAGGAAAAGCAGCTGAACTACACGATGACAGAAATTTCTACTTCGCAGCATCGGATTTAATCTGACATGAAAACTGAATGTGAACATGCCACCTCACCTCAGTGAGAGCAAAATCAACATCAGAAATGAATAAAAACCCCAAAATGTGAGCGACCTAAATGTATTTCTTCTCCTTTAAGAGCCACAGACCGCGAGCCATAAAAAGCGACGGCTGAAAACATTCATAATCAGCGAAGCAGACAACCAACAGATTTACTTTCTTGCTCCAGAGGCGAGCCCCGTTCCTCAGTGATCTCAGCCAACCGTTTCCACCAAGTAACTCCAGCAAAAAGCAGGGAAAAGTCCTCAGGGAGCTCAGCACAAATCTCTACGTCCAGCCACAGGTAACGGAAAATTAGGGGGCAAATCCACAATGTCTCCGACAGTATGTCGATTCTTTTTTTTTTTTTTTTTAACAAGAAAGAAATAGCTTGTCACTCTCTGCTCTTCCACTACAAAGGGGAAGGCTTTACATGTGATCTTTCTGCAAGAGAGCCTCTGGTTCGCAGCAGGCTGGAAAACCCGAAGTGGAGTCCTGCGCTCCATGTTAGTGTTTGGCTCAGCGCTCTTTTCAGCCTGTTCTGGATCCTCTAACACTGAATGAGGAGGCTTAGTGTCTCTAGCCCACACACAAAAACAACAAACCCACTGTTTGTTATCGAAACTACACCAAAGGTATCTATTTTCTCAAGGAGAAACTACAGCAGTCCATTAAACGCATTCAGAGCTTCGGGTGAGCATGCACAGAGGCGAAACTAGCTGCCAGCCTGAGAGGGGAGGCAGGCTGACACAATTTGTATGGAGAAAGGTCTTGGACATGGTGGAAGGAGACAAGCTAGAGGGAAAACCAGACATGGAGCCTCTCATGTGCTCTCAGGAGTTAATTTTCCATGCCATGTACAGTGCGTTATGCAACCACAGATTGTTTACATATCCAGCTTTGGTGGGGAACAAAGGCCAAATTTACAGAAGCAAAACAGACAGCTGCAAAACACAACTGCCTTTCAGGGGGAAACAATTACAGGCGACCAAGAGTGGCCTATCTAACAAACAGGAGTGAATGACTATACTTATCTCCATTACGCAAACAAACTAGTCTCAACTTTTCCAGTTTTAGTGCGTAATCGTAATGACAAAATATCAAAGTATAGAGGTTAATTAAACCAGACTAAACAATCAAACGTAAGAGGCCCGATCACAAGACAGACATGCTCTGCTGACAGCTGAACAAAAAGGCCTGTTCCATCAGTGTCATTAGACAGCAGCTAATTTGCATTCATCAGACTGAAGGTGCAGCGGTTGATTAGCCAGTAGATGGAGCCGTCTCTAACACAAGCACATAAGTAAAACACATCGCCAGCCACTGGAGGGGTTAAGGGCGGATTACCATTTGGACGGTCACTCAAACCTCCAGTGATTCACATGACCGGTGCTGCACAGATTCAAAGGGATCAACGTTACAGTGCTCGTTTGACAGGCGATGACAAAACTAAGTAAACATCCATCTGAAATATTAGCTTCAAAAATGTTTGCGGGAAGAAAAAAAAATGCCTGAGGATGTACAATTATTTGAATAAACCTGAAATAGACGCAGTGCTTAAGATGAGGATGAATTTCCTTGATGTCTGTTTAGCAGTGGTAAAGTGAGCGGTGCGTCGTAACCTGAGCTTGTGGACCTGCTGTGTCAATAATCAATTAGAGCTGCCTATGTAGCCTGTGCCTGTCCTAATTATGTCACCTTAATTATGTTCCCCAACTACACTATTTACTCAGTCTGTCCGTTCATCTCCACAGAGGAGCTGCATGCCTGCTCCCCCCGCTCTCCTACTCCCTCCTCCCTTCCGTTTTCTTTCTCTCGCTGGCTCCCTCCTCCCCTCTCTACATGTCGGCTCCAGTTTAAGGCTCCATTTCAGCTGCCTGGGCTCACTGCTCTCCAGCCCAGCTAATAAATCATCCGCCAATCTGCTCCCTGAATCGCTCTGCCCCTGCTCCGATTGCTCCAGCCCTTGGTTGCTAGGCAACACGGCGGCAGAGGAGGGGCTGAGCGAATCAGACCGAGCAAGCCAGAGAGAAAGAGAGAGGGAGAGAGAAGGGGAGGGAGGGGGAGGCAGCTGGGTGGAAGCGCTACCAAATGGCCATCCGCTGTGCAGAAACAACAGGCTTCTCTCTCCGAGTGTGTTCCAGAGAGCTGGCGCTTTTCACCCGCCCCAAGTTTCCCCTCAGAGCCCAACAGTGCACTATTGTGAGGCTGGAGAGGAGACATATAAAAGGAGGAGGGGAACGAGAAAAAACGAGTCAATAGCCCATTGTTGTGTGTGCGCACTTCCTGCTCAAGAGCTGATTGTTGGGAGTTGTAAAACTGGTTAAGATAATGCGAACATGTGCACAAAGATGGTATCATGATGACAAACAGAGCGCAGGCTCGGCACATGGAACATAATTTCTGCTAAATGTCATTCCAAGAAAACACTGACGCAAGACCGTCCAACAGCACACAAAGCTGCTCTCACTCAATATGGAGTCATTATACTTGACTCGTTGTTAAAAGCTGACCTTTCTGAGCCTGCTGTGTATAAACCCAGAGGGCTGAGGACAATCAGTCAGCTCCCCAAAACCAGAAGGAAAAAAACACAGCTGTCTGTTATGAAATATCTGCTGGTAATAATAAGATTGGCCATGGTGCACTGAGAGGAAATCACAACACGCTTGAATAGGGGGAACCACACTGACAGACACACTGCCCACATCCTCTTTGCACCAACACCATACACAAAGACACAATCTATGTTTAGATGTGTTAAAATGGTCGCTGATGTCAGAGGACAGAAATGTCCCTCAGTAACAAACTTTTCTTAAAAAGTAGAAAAGCCAGATAATAGATTGAAGTAGCTGGAACTTTACTTTGAAAAACAAAACAAAAAACAAACAAACAAACAAAAAAAAAAAATGCTGATTTTATATTTATCTAAAAAATAAACCTGGTAGTTTTCTGCCCTTCCGCAGGCGGAGTAACACCCACTGCTTTCTCTGACTTGTACTGACAAAAAAGGTGACAGGAAATTCCAGCACACACCCATCCTGCCTGCTATTTAGTTACCAAACCACCTAAAAAAAACAAAAAAAAACACTGCTGGCACTGTCCCGTAATGTTGCTAAAAGACACAGTTGACATTAAACCTGCTCCAGCCTGCAGCAGGGGATACAGGGCAGTATGTTGCATTTGATCTGCCTGTGGTGTTTTCGCTCCTGTCTCAGGTCTGGTGTTCTACCACTGGGGGGGCTGCTGCTCTCTCTCCTCTACCTCAATCTCCTCCCACCTCTGTGCCTCTGGCGGCCTGCTCCAGTCATCCATCAGCTGAAGACACAGCCGGAGATAAGCCGTGGCACAGTGCAGCTGGCTGAGGAATAGACCTCCCGCCCTGCAGCAGTCATAGATCAGCCTCTCGGTCTCTGACACGGCGACACGCAGCACAACCGCCGCCGCCACCACTGCTTCTGATTGTTATTATGGCACCTCCTGTTGGCCGATGCATTATTAGCACCACTTCTTTACAATCAGGGATGGCAGCAGCCTCAGGTGAGGAGACATTTCATTACATCAAGTTTATGTGGGAAGCCTTCGATGACCTTCACCAAGTCTGGCACACAGTGTATCTGAATAAATCATTTCTCGAATAAAATCAACTCACTTGACACTCTGATATCAACAGAGGTGGGATTTATGATGATAGCTGCATACATGATAAAATCATAGAATATTTCATCAATAAAAATATGTTGTATGTAGAAACTGTTTGATGCTGCAGTAAAAGCAATGCTTGCACAGCTTTGAGGTTTTGCTGGCTATTTATCTGCCCAACAAAGAAATCATAGCATCGTGACTATCAACAAAACTGGATTTGCCACTTTAAGTATTCTGTAATCAGTGAGCCTCAACTTCATAACTCAGAGCATGCGTCAGCAGTGGCTGGATACAGACCAGAAGTCAGTCACCAAAAGGATTCATACAGCAGGAAGGTTTTTCTCAGACAAAAAGCAGAGGTTGCTCCTGCTAATTCTGGTTTCATGCATTACCACAAGCGGTGATTGAGATGGAAGAGTATAATTATTAACCTTTCACAATAAGGCGCCAGTAGAGAAACGTCTAATTGTACCAAAAAAACAACAACCTGCCTACTTCTCATCTCCCTTCATGTGCTTTCTGTTCCAGGTTTCAAATGGTTTATTTTTTTTGTCCGAGGAGACTATTGCACAATCAAAAAGATGAGAAGAGAGTTCTTTGCAGGCAGTAAGCATTGATTTGATGGAACGCACACATAAAGAAGTGGTGGAGCGGGATTGCCTCTCTGTCAGACTTTAGTGAAAGCAGCCGACTGTTCAGTGTCTCAGACTGTCTGAAACGGTTTTCACCAGCCCATAATAACAGATTACATTTTCCTTTTTCTTGGTGGTTAAATCAACTGCTCCTCTCCCCTCAGCAGCCCAGTGAGTAACAGTTACAAGGAGGTCGGACTTCACACTGGATGTTTCTGATAAATTATGCATGCTTTTATATTTTATTTATTTTATAATGCATGAGATTTTCCTTTGGTGTAATCTATAGTCATCACCTCGCTGATGCATCAAACGGTTTGAGTGGTGCTCCCTTCAAGCTGATGGATTTTCAGTGTCTGAAAGTTGTACTAATAATGTCACAGTGAAAGATTGTTGAGGCACTGACTGTCACAAATCTCTCCGGAGTGAAATCATTTTCTGTTCCTGCGAGAGGACAATAAAAAAAAAATGAAACAACATTCTGCTTTGCCATGTTGTCACTTCCCGCGGAGCCGTAATGAAACGGCTTACAAATGATAATGGCAGCAGTCAGGGATGTGTGCGCAGAGAAATTATAAATATTTTTCTTGAGTTTAGAGGGTTGAGATGATGTCCAGGATTATATGCTATGTGGCAGCAGCTGCAGGCGAAGATTGGAGAGGAGAGGCGAGGTAGGGTGTGTGCGGGGGGGGGGCAAGAGAAGTCAAAAGGAGGGAGGGGAGGGTGACAAGTGACCCCGCAGATAGGCGGATTCTGTCATTTCAGCGGCCCCCGCTGTCACTTTTATTCACATCTCTAAAAGAACGGGTGGGGTGAAAAAAGAGCAGGCAGGAATAATGAAGCCAGTTGCGGAGGGGACGAGATGGAAGAGGGAGAGCAGAGCAGAGCAGAGGCAGAGCAAAGGTTGATAAATAAATGAAGAGCAGCAGGGGTGGTTGCTCTGAGAGCGTCAAGGTTGGAGCTACATTTACACCTGTCCCTCAAGGCTGCAGGGCTGGAAAGGCACAAGTGGTGATCAGATCACTGGAAGCTGTGTCCTTGGCCGGGCGGAGTCGAGATGCTGCCTCCCAAGGCAGCAGACACAGTGTGGGGCAGGTGTAGTACAGGCAGCCCACTGACTGCCACCGCCACCGCCAGACTCTGAACGCGGTCGACACGTTACATCATGCTGTCGGAGCATGATTAGATACGGCTGTTGCCTTCACGCGGGCACATTATTCCAAAAACATCCAAGAAAATGTTTCGGTGGAATTACGGAAACATAGATTTACTTTTACAGATGTAAAGAGTTTTTTCAGATGTGAAACACAAGTTACTGTTTTGCATATATTTGCTCAACTGAGTTATAGTGCTTTGTATCACTGTATATGGTGGCTGATAAGTAAATGCAGTACAAAAATGCTAAAGGTAATTAACAAAAGTGTAACCCTTAAATTGTTGGGTCGTCAGAGTGCAGTGACAAGTTGATTTTTATACTGTAAATAATAAAAAATAAATACCAAAAAAAAAATCATATACGCAAAAGAAAATATACTGTATATGCATGCAATATATGGATGGTATATACTGTGTATATTTTCTAAAATCCACCAATCAGACAGAGCTTATTTTAGCAACATGGCAACAGAAGCTTGTTTAAAATTTGTAAGAGCCTTTGTCACTGACTTCAACATTCTTTGTGCATTCAAATATTATTGCATAATGTTATTATAAGTTTTTTGTCTGTTCAAAATACCAAAAGCGAATTAATGAAGGACTCATTTAATTGTGTGAATCAGGTTATTTGCAGCTTCTTTTTTCGAGACCCTGCGGCGCCTCTTAGATAAGTAGGCTGTGGTAAGACATGCTTTGGGGGCAATAAAGCCTTCCATCAGCATGTCAGTTCTTCACTCTGATCACCTTCATACAGCAGTGTAGACGGGTGACAGCAAGCGTGCAGAAATAAAGGCAAACTCAAAACTCACAAAAGCATGGCTGCATTAATTTGGTTGTGATTCAGCGCGGTCCTGCCGGGGGGGCTCTGCCTTAATTCAAATGTGGCTATCATGTTCGATTAAAAGAAAAATAAACCCATTTCCACTACATCTGAGCTGCTGCAATCAAAGCTCAACAAAAGACTGCCACGCTTTGGGATTAGAAAACAATATCAAAGAGGAAAAAGGATGATTTGCCCAGGAGGAGGAAAACTAACAAAAAGCAGAGTAGGGCAGACTTGTGGTTTTGTATATCTACAGTCACAGTAGTATCTTTAAAAGGGAGTAAGTATACAAACATGCAGCAGTGCAGTGTGTCATAACGCATCAAGGCCAAAGCCGCAGCGCTCGGTCGTTTTGACATGGTGTAATTCAGCGCTTTCATTCCCCTCCTTCCCACTCATGATGTGGTGTTTGAACAGGGAGGAGGGCTGCCATTTTCTGATTCCAGCCCTTCAACAGCTGCGGTGAAATTCACATCTAAATTCAAATGGAGGCTAACATTACCAGCCCTCGATCTTTTCCCTTTCCAGACTTCCAGGCTAAAGATTTATTCTGTGGGTGATAAACAGGATGCAGCTGCTCTTGAGCCTTGGAGGAGCTGGAAACTGATGAGTGTTTTCACTGCTGTCTTGTGAGATTGGGCCAAGCGCCCTGAGTTAACTCTCTCTCAACAGCTCCCTCTAAAGACACAACCTCAGCTCTGACGGTAGCAAAACAAGACGAATGAAGAAACCCACTGAAGAAACTGAAAACTTGGATTCACATCCTTTACATTGTTGTTTTTCAAGCAAGATACGTTTGTTTATTGCATTTCCAAATAAAAAAAAAGATTATTCCTTACCACTTCGTCCTCAGACCAGCACTTCTCTATCAGTTTGGGTACCGGCTTCTTCACCAGGCGCTGCAGAGCTTTGCCTGCATCATAGCTGCTCTCGTGAAGCTGAGAACAAACCACAGAATGAAGTCATTAACATATATTTCTGATGACAAATCAATGCATGGATACACTAAGGCAGACACTTTCTTTACGTTGACAAAAGAGGGATGTTTGAGTTGTATTCACACCTTTTACTGAGCTGATATGCAAAATACTACAAAACTTAAGAGCAATGCCAAGACCCAAAAATCAGCCTGGAAATAAACAACAGTGATAAAGGCAACTGCTGTGCAGCTTTAAGCTTTGTGTCACATTCAATTGGGTGAAACAGGCAGTGCTGGAGCTCTTCCTCTGAGAATAAACAAGCACTCATTGGAATTGCAAATAGAGAGGAAGGTCAAGAGACAATGACCTGCCCGCTATGTTAATTTTCCAGTTTATAGAGTCGGAATATAAATGCCCTGTTTATGATGATTCTAATCTCTTTCTTGTGCTTGATTCCTCGGTGTTCATTGTAAATGTGACGGACAAATCTCTCATTATGCCTAATGTATTGTTAGCTTCTGAGGCTGGGTTTACTCAAAGGGCCTAGTTTACCGGCTCAAGGGCCTTATCATTGCCCATCGCTGCACGGCTGAATCACAGAGAAATCTCTGCATTTCAAACAAATAACTGTGAAACTCTCATAGTTTTCCGTTATGTACATTCGAGTGCTACTTGTTGCACAGATACTTACAGTGTTAAGTGCGTTTAATGTAGTGTCATCTCGAGAGGCTGCTAAACACCCATCTTCTGTTGAGCCTCCGTCACACATCCCTGCAAAGGCAGCCATGCTCCTGTGGACACAACATGGATGATATAAACATTAAAAAAAAGGCCCTGGACCATCGCTTCACTGTAGTCCACATATTTTCACCCTTTTAATCACATCTCATGGGTAGAAAGTGAAGATGATCGTGTGCAGGGTTCGCCTGTACATCATTTCTGGCCTTCAACATAGTTACTCACACAAGTTCACATAGTTCAATAAAATTAAACAGGCTGGAAAAATACAGCACAATATTCAAACGAGGAGGTTACATGACAGTGCAAACTGGTTTTGTAATGGCTGAGGTAAAGCTGACAACTTATTGATCATTTAAGTTATTTTATAAAAAAAAAAAAAAAAAAAAGAGACACCTTTTACATGATTTTTGTTTTTTAATTTACAGCCTTCCTAAATCATACATTACAGTAGATTGATTCATTTTGGGTTTTGGCCTCTTTCTGGCCAGACCGCAACAGCTGGCTCGGCCTTACAAACGTGGTTGCCTGTTGCTCGGTGAGTGAGTAATTGAAGTTACTTCCTGTATCCATTTCAAATTCAAATCCATAGTTTTAAATTAAAAGCCCTGCAATCTTTCATACACGGTCCAGATATATATCAGGATTTGACCTACCTGGTGTCTCAATTTGAATTCTTCTATACTTAGACTTGATATTTTGAGTGTGTAAGTGCATTCCCACTGACAAGTATGGCAACAAGACGTGCACTGTGAGAACCCGGACGATTTACTCATAACGATCGAAAAGTTCAGTGTGAGATTCTGGACACGTCTCACCCTCAGGGATCATTGATCTATTTTCAAATTACCGAAAATGACGGCCAACGAAGCTGCAGCTGTTAGACAAATGTAAGTTGTACACATTCACACAAAAGTGTTTGTTTTTCACTTAGTTGGGTAGAAGCCATCAGTATTTTTTTTAATGTGTGTGTGTGTGTGTGTGTGTTTCTGAAACTGAGGGCACATTAACACATTCGTTGTGGAGATAAATGACCAAAACTAATATCATGGCGGGTGATGCATTCAAATGTCATCATTTTCGGTAAGTGCACAACAGCCGTGCAACTATTCGGAAGTGAGATTCAGTATTGTTGTGGACGAGTCATCTTGGTCTATGTACTGTTCATACTACCGTAAGCATAAAACTAAATATGATGGATAAAAATAGTCTTCAGTGGAATTTTTACAACACTGTCAGTCATGGATAAAGAGTGTGATTAATTATACTGCAGCCCGTGACTACAACATCGCAGCGAAACCTGTTAACACACATGACTTGAACTGCAACAACATCTGACAGAGCAGCGATGACTGATTTCATCCCCTGATACCGAACCCGATGAAGTGTAACATTGCTTCGGTGCATGAAAATACCAATCCTGAGACTACAGTAATTCATAGAAATGTTTTTTAACTGATCTTTGGAAAAGAAACAGCACAATGGTGGAGAGTGGAAGGCAACGCTGTCTTTTAGATTTTGTTCTTTTTTTTTTAAGCACTGAATTTATGCAACTACACTGGAGATCACATTCTTGCTTGGACCTTACAGATCCTGCCAAGTCTGAATTCAAATGTTTCTCTGGGCTCACCTTGCAGCTCTGAGGTACATGAGAAGGTCACAGTCATTGACCCCAGGCATCCATACCAGCTCCTCATTTTCGGTCACGGCCTGGCCACCAGGGGAGGGGAAAGGCTGCAGCTCTGGGAGCTTGGCCTAATTAGGTCCACAGAGAAGGAGAGGGACAGATGGTGTCACACTACAAATAGCATGCAAGCTTGAGGAAAATATCGGCTTTCAAACCCCTGTCATCAACTTTTCACTGTGTGGCTGAGTGGTGGCAGCGGGGAACGGGGACAAGTTACACTCACAATGACTCAATAACTTAACACAGGACGGCACTGCTCAGATTACTTTCTGTCCGTGCTGCAGATCAAATTAACAAAACTGTCAAGAGAGTGATAAACTTTTTAAACAGCGATAGGAGCATGTACACATGCTCTACTATTTAAATTTAAAAAAAATTCCCCTCGGGGATTAATAAAGTAAATACCTACCTACCTACCTACCTAACTTACTGATATATTGGAATTACAGCCACTTTATACTTCCAACAGTAATAGCACATAAATGCAGCTCAGTTCAGCTCAGAACAGTAGATGCAAAAATAACTGGGAATTATCTTGTAAACTTAATCCCCAAAAATATACTTCAACTCCCTGTATTTGATGATTATAACCAGCATATAAACATTTAATACATGTTTCTAACACACTATAATGTAGTTGTAAGCTGATATGAGAGTTTATTTATGTATTTGTCCAGAGCTCCAACTCCTGTGGGCAGCGGTAAGTGGAGGAAGATGATAATTGGCAATACAGTAAAACACTGTTATAATTAGTGGTCTGCCAAATGGTTATAATGATCAGAAGAAAAAAAATCACAGACAATGGAAACATTTAAACTTGTTGACATAATGACATCATGCTGTTATGCAGTGTAACAGCTGAAAGCGACTTCAGTAGTGTGGAAGTGGTTTGGCTACAAAACATTAAATGCAGAACAAACCACAGTCACATGTTTGTTTTTACTGAATATGTGAAGGCAAAATGTTACATTCATGCTAACATATGAAACCATGATGCTCATTTTGTTGCTACGGTATGCTCTTGAAATGAATACTAAAATATTCTTCCGGATTTTGTAATATAGTTGACAATATCGTTATCACAAAAATACCCTGAAATATGCCATATCGCTAACCCGTAGTTAGAATAACAAGATTTGTATTCATTGACGTTATAATTTTCGAAAAATACTTTAATAAACTCTTGAAAATGTTTTCATTGCAACAGACTACTACGTTTGCATAATGCTTAAAAAGGCTAAATGGGGTGAACTAAAATAGTAAAGCAGCAAGTATTACGACCAGTACCTATTAAAAAAAATGCTATATTCCTCATGAGCATCACAATCTGATACAATCACTGTTGCATATTGTTTTTAACATTCAGACAGAGGTTTTTAGCTGTACAGCATTTTAAATAATTATCCACTTTGTAAGAAGAGAATTTCATAGTGGGACAAACCAGTTTATTATCACTAGATTCAATTAATTTGTGGCTCAAATCTTTAAAAGATAAAGCTAAATGTCCAAAACTACAATACGACATGTGTGAATCATATAATATATATATATATTTCTTTTTTTTGTGTGTGTATATAGTCTGTGTCCATCCATCCATCATCTATACCCGCTTTATCCTGAACAGGGTCACGGGGGTGCGCTGGAGCCTATCCCAGCTGCAGTGCACCTTGGACAGGTCACCTGTCCATCACAGGGCCAACACAGAGACAGACAGAAACAAAGACCATTCACACTCTCATTCACACCTAAGGGCAATTTGTAGAATCACCAATTAACTTGAGGTGCATGTTTTTGGATGGCGGGAGGAAGCCGGAGTACCCGGAGAGAACCCACGCAGGCACAGGGAGAACATGCAAACTTTGCACAGAAAGGCCCAGGCCCAGATTCGAACCCAGAACCTTTTCGCTGTGAGGCGACAATGCTAACCACTGTGCCCCTGTGTGTGTATTTATTCTAAAAATAATAATTGTGTGTCTATCTTATTTCTTATATGTATTTGTAATTTTTTTCATATTGTGTGCACTTTTTGGTTTTCTTTGCTGCCGTGACGACCGAATTTCCCCACTGTGGGATCAATAAAGTCAAATCTAATCTAATAAAATCGGACTGTTATGTAAAGGAAGAGTTGTCCCTTCTTTGCTGACTGTGTGGTGACAAAATAAACATTTCCGAGATGATTTTAAAGAGAGGCCACATCTCGTTTCCAGTGATGTGCGTTGTACGATGACTTACTTGGTGACTGGGTCCCACTCGGATTTCCCCTTGTGTGCTGTTTAGTCGCCTGAGAAGAGAAAACAAGAGCAGATTGAAGCTAATTGTTTACTCGTCAACATTTCAAAGCTTTGTGAATCCTGTTGAATCAGTTGAACAATTGCACAAACTACAAAGTCACAGGTGGGTACCACGACTGACTGAAGCTTAAAAGCAGGAAGGAAAACATGAGAAGTAAACAATTGAGGTCCAAGATAAGAACAAACACAGACCAAGGAGACAATGTCCCTACTTCCTATTGTGGAACTCTTTGCTGGCAAGTCACATGTGAGACAAGTATGTGGTGTTTTATTCTCAAAAGCAAACAAAGATTTCAGGAGACTATTGCTGGTTGACTGCTCCTGCACAGCGAGCTGAGCAGAGCACATTTGCAGGCCTGATATTGTGGATGCAGCAATAAAACAGAATCCCCTAAAAGGGGGAGGAGGTGTGTGTGTGTGTGTGTGGGGGGTGGGGGGGGGTGGAGCTGGCTCTGGATATGCAGGGTGAGAGCCTCTGAAACGGCTGGCGGTACAAACGGTGGTAGCCATAGCAACTGCAATTTAATAATAGTGTTCCGAATCTCCAGCTGCAGTGGATTAAAGAAAATGACAAGATGTTCCTTTTGAAAAGCCTTTCCCTCTGTTGCCTAGGCAACAGCGCCAATTTTCATACAGGCGAGTGCGATGCGGCCCAGAATCTGTCAGCGTGATTTGCACCCAGAGAAGCTAGCACTCCATCACCAAGACCTGGGGGAAACTTGAGAGGCCACAACCCTGTGGTCTCTTTACAGTCCCCCCCCCCGCCCCCCAAACCACACAAGCCCTATGACGGCCACATACTCAACCCAACTCCCCTTTCCCCTTCTTCCCAGACATCTTCCTCCTCCTCCTCCTCCTCCACATCCTCTCAGACAGGAGAGAGTGATTAGAGGTGTAATCCATACTGTTCTGACCTACAGCTGACAGAAGCACTGGCACAAATCTAGATTTAAGCAGTAAATCTAGATTTAAGCAGCAGTCCAAAAACTGAATTTCAGCTTCAATAAATGAATCCTGCCAAAACAGTCGGCTGCTCCAGAACATGTCGAAATACCTCATTTCATTTTATTACAAATATTCTCGATGGATAAGACAAACTAAAGGTAAAGCACTCAGATATTGTCAGACTGCATAAACCCAAAAGTGATGAATAGTGCAGATAAAGCTAATAAATGGTTGTTTCCTGCATCACCGGCGCTCCAGATTAAATTTTAAAGGTTTTCATGAGTTTCACAACAGTGAGCTGCTTCTTTAAGCTGCATTTCACACGCCAGTATTAGCCTGAAACTTTTAAAAATAGTTATTACAGGTGAATAATGCAGAACTAGCTAATAATTGTTTCATTGGATTAATGAGATAAATGAAGCACTAAACAAAAGGAATGAATAATGCAGCTTTTTTTCCAAACAAACACAATGTCTCATAACGTGTACTTACATACGGATATCTGCATCTGTGTATCTACAATGCTGAATGGTTATAACAGATGTCTACATGTGGTTTGTTAACAAAGAAAAATGTTGAACACATAAAGTGTGTTCCTGCACAGAAAAAGTTCTGCGAAAGTGTTTCTGACAATATGCAGTCGGCCAGGTCCACAGTACGTTTGGCAGGAGGCTGTGAAGATGACAAATGAGGACCTGGGCACCAGAACGAGAGCGGCGTGTCTGAAGACAGCCGTGTTTTAATGCTGCACAGGTCCTGAGAGACGAGGCAGAATACAGATCGCAGCAGGGAGATCTGAGAAGTTTCCGCGAAGATATGCGAGAACAGCCCACTGAACGAGCGAGCACACACATGCGTGGAAGAAAATCAGGCGTTTGTTAATACAAAAATATCCCTGTTCATTGTTCAAATCTGGAAAAATAATGACTTGGAAGCTTGCAGTTGAATTTTCTCACTATGAATATAGATAATACCTGGGGTTGGGTTTTGTACCCTCACGGTTGAAATGCACTTATTGTAAGTCGCTTTGGATAAAAGCGTCAGCTAAATGAAATGTAATGTAATAAGAAAGGCATAAAAGAAGCATTAGCTTAGCTGTTGTGCTCAAAGTATTACTTACAATATTGTATTCCGTAATAAAGTTTATTTTTCCCCACTAATATGTAGCTCAAAGCCTGTTGCCTGGTAAAATAAACAACAATAAACGTGGCCATTTGTTGCTCACAACAAGTTCAATTCTGTGGCAGCATTAGCGCGCAATCCTGTCAAGTCATTACAGGCTTACTTATCAAACCCAAACAACAACGGGACGGTCTGGTCAACTTTCTGTGTGCGTGTGTGTGTGTCTGTGTCTGTGTACAATCAAGGATAACCCCGCCCCCTCCATCAATTTCAGCCAATCGCAGCGCGAGACTGTGGCACACTGACATAATTGCAGCGCAGCAAAAACAGACCCAACTTCACGGCTCTGGTGTCATGACAAGCAGCTCGTACGAATCACAGCTGGTGAGCAGAGCCGCTTGAGCTTTGATTGCACCCCCAGCGATGCTTCATACGCCATGTCATCCCGGTTGTAAACAGGAGCTGCAAAATGGAGCCAGGGAAGCCTCTCCGCGTCTTCGTATCTCCATATAATCATGCTGGGAGCGCATTTATACACCCTATAGCCGCAGATACATCCTAAACACTGCGTATATATCGGGACTTGGATGGAAATACATTAACAAAGGCGTGATACAACGCTATTTTCCATTGTGGCAGCGCAGACGCGTAACGGTATGCGAGCTGCAGTGACATGTTCAACAGCATTCAGTTCACAATGTGCAGCCCTCGGTTTCATCCCCCCCCCCTCCACCCCCCGACACAAACACAGCCGGTTCACACAATGACAGCGACGCGGACAGCTTGCAAACATCACGCACAGTTTTGTCAAGACAGCTGGAATGCGACTCGTGAAAATAAGACGAGCCAAACACTCGCGCAGCAGCTAATAACGGCACGAGAAAGCACGAGAATATGATCGCAGACCTACCTCCGGGGACTGAACAAATCGTCCATTTCTGACATCGAGCCCTAAGGTTGGCTGGTGACACTGTGTATATATAGTGCTCGTTGGGATTAACTCCCCTCTCACACCTATTTCTAAGTGTTCAAAATGGAGAACCACGCATTCGCTCCGGAGAGGTATTCACTGAGCTTGTGCTGTGACCTCAGCCCGCACGTACAGCGTCGCGAGCTCGGCTCGCTCCTCCACAGACACTACTGAGCATGTGCTGCGACCTCACACACACACGCGCGCGCACACACACACACACACACACACGCGTACAGAGAGACGCAGAGGCAGACAGACACGCATGCAGGATAACGGCATTCATCTCTCCTCGTATGTCTGCACCATAATAAACAAGAGTGAAATTGCAATGCTGCAGACACCCCGCTCAGAATACCAAACGAGCGCAGCGGAGGGAGGGAGGGAGGGAGGGAGGGAGGGGGCGGAGGACAGGGGCCCGAAGGAGGGGGCTCCCAACCGGCAGACCTCAGTGCCAATAACAGGGACAGCTGTCACCGCAACACGTGAGACATTCGAAACACAACCAGTTGGATAATAACAAAGTGGGGGAGGAGGGGGAGGAGGGGGGTCACCCATTAAATTAATTCGACAGCTAATCAGGCCCAACATGTATCAGAAATCCTCTCGACAAATTATACAGTCTCCCCACATGGGAATACGGATGTGAACGTGGTCGAGGAACTATATTAAAACATAAATTATGCAAAGGTAAATATTAAGATTCTAATTTAGCTGAAACAAACGCCTTGATATTTACTATTCAACTGTAGCACAGTAAACAAACTAAGACATTGTCTGGACAATGCAACCCTGTCTGTCAAACCACAAAGTTTCCTCAGGACTTCGTAGTTCTTGTTGTTCATACCACTTATTACTTATTATCATTTTTCAATTGGAGCAGAGCAGGGCAGAGCGGGAACAACAAATAGAATACAATATATGAAAAGTCAAAAATCAAAACTTTTCCAAAGCACTTTTAAAACACACCAACACCAGCCTCCCGACTGTTAACTAACTAACTTAACTAAGCTGTTAGTATCAGTGAATGAGGCTCAATTTAATTGTAATCGGGAATCTTTTATTAAAATATACAGAAAACCGAAACTTATCAAACTAAATCTCTATTACTTTTTAAATTGCACTGCTGCTGCACCGGTAACCCAGAATTATATCGATTTTTAAATTTTGTTTTTATTTTTTATATAGATTCTTAATCCTCCTCATCATTATACTGTTATTATCAAGAATGTTATTTTACAAAAATGACCAAAAATCAATGATACAACTAGACATGAGGAAACAAATGTAACACATCGTTAGTAGTATGAGTGGCTTGACGCTTTTCACAGCAGACATTTGAACTGGTAGCACGGCTTTGTTCCCAGTACCTCATCATGACAGCAGCGCCAGCATGCACAATACCAGGATCCTGAAACTGAGGCGGCTAAGCCTTCACCCACTGTAACACGTCAAACCATCTTCAGTGAAATCTTCATCAGACACGTGACCTCGCATACAAACGATCCTTTGCAGAATTTCCATTCCAATCTTAATTTTAAATGTAAAAGATCAGTAATTAAAACCTGACATGTAATTTGATAAATATCAACAAATGCCCAAACAATCATAAAGCCACGGGGGTTTCCTCGCGGCTCATTCTCCATAATTACACCACAGTCGGACCATTCTTTGTGCACTGATAACATTGTCAGCAGTAATGAGCAGACAGCATCATTAGACATAACACGGTGAAACCAAAGCCAAAAAGAAGCAGAAGGTTCATGTGGAGTAAAACTGAAAAATGACTTCTATGTTCATCTACTGCCCTGAAAACATGCTGCATACATTTGAACAGCACTTTGCTACTGCTGTGTGATACAGGAATTAAGCAAATATGACAATAATTTTGATTAAATTATCCATCTGCCAGTTAGTGCACGACTCTATCTGACTAGGGATGCATTATTTGGTAATTATTGTGATGCTAATCACAACCTCAACAGCTTGTCTCA
Organism: Brachyistius frenatus; assembly: GCF_029030835.1. Taxonomy (NCBI): domain Eukaryota; kingdom Metazoa; phylum Chordata; class Actinopteri; family Embiotocidae; genus Brachyistius; species Brachyistius frenatus. Next base: position 7,681,877 of record NW_027210605.1, on the reverse strand, counting down.
TATCATTTTTGCTGGATTATACCAGCTATGTAATTAATGTCTATAATTTACCCATAAACTTTCAAATTACATCTAAAACCATTATTATTTGATTGACAGAAAATTATTTATCACCTGTATTGATAGCCACTTCAGTGTTTTGGTCACTTCTCAACAAACACTGCTGAACATTAACACGTTTTAGCTTCTCAACCGTTGTTCGCCTTGTATGACAGTAAACATACAGTAAACATTTGGGCTTTTTGGACTGTTGCTCAGAAAAACAACAAATTATTGTTGTCACTTTTGGCTCAAGAAACTGTGATGGGCATTTTTTTTTTTTTTTTTAAACATTGCAACATGATATAGACAAAAACCCTGTTTAATCAAACATTAATATAATGGTTTGCCTTGTTTGAATTAAAATAAATGTCAGTGTTGCGCAGAGGTGACAGCATTTCAGCTTTTGTGTGTGTGTGTGGGAGGGAGGGGGGGTAAGATGGGTACTATATCAGTGAAAGTAACTTGACAATAAGCTCCTCACCTGGTCTCTGGGTTATATCCGAGGATATAGAAAAAGGAGTCGATGCGGGCTTTGAACTCCCTGGCAGCAAAAATGTCGGAGAAATGGGAAATATTGCATTTCCCCCTGCAGGAGAAAAGACAGACTTTATTAGACAGAAACACCGACATGACAAAGTGATACCCTCGCGGGGGCAGAAGTACCCCTAATTAGAAACTCGTGTGATGTTCATCTATTGTAGGTGACAAATGCAGCAGCAGGAATCTCCAGCCCGACAGTGCCTGCTGACTTTTGCAGTGCAACATCAGGCTCTGGCTACTGAAGCCGTAAATGGCAGCTAAACGTGTCAGCGTTGCCTCGACTGGTTGCAGCTGAGGTGTGGAGGACAGGCGGCACAGAGATCTGGACGGGAATTCAACCTGCGTGTCTCCCTCCCGACACCATGAGCTGCGGGGGCTGAGGCTCTGACCACATCTTGATACAATTTCCTGTTTCCAGCACCCTGGTGTCTGGCTCTATCAAAATAACAGACATCACAGGCATATGGAGTCGGGCTGCCTAGCAGAGAAACAGTATCTTCCTCCCCCTGAAAAAGATTAAAGGGTGCTAAAGAGAGCCGTCTTTGGAGAGCTGCGGCATTACCGCATCCCACTAGAATTCCCTCCCGTTTATCTAAAGCCTGGAGAATAAGTTAAATCAAAAGGAGCGCTGTGTAGGAGAAGTTGCAGCTAATTTTCCCTGAAATCAGTGGTTTCTGGAAGACATGGCTTTGCCGCTCACAGATGGTTTTGGTTAAAGACAAGGGAGAGAGGGAGAGAGGAGGGAGGCGTGGTCAGCCAGGACTGGATGAAGAGACAGAGGCAGTGACAAAGAATTAACACTGAATATCTGATTTCAGGCCAAGGAGATGATTCAGCTTACATGACAAAAAGAATAGAGAGTGCCATCGGCTGCACTCTGGCGGCTCATGCTTTGACAGGTATGTGTACATAGGAGCTGATGCAGAGCCATTTTAATCAGCATTTTAATGTAAGACTGCATGAGGCATGTGTCTTATTTATGGCTTGTCATCTTTAAACAGCTGGTCTATTTAAGCAGCACCTGCTCAAAGCAGTAAAGCATGGTATGTGCTTTTTCTCTTCTTTTTTTTTCCTTTTACTGTTGATTGTTATACAAATGCAATACTCCTGTTTGTAGTGCTACAAAGCAATTTACTGTTAGAAAAACCAAAATATTGCTGTGTTCTTGGTTCATGGGGAGCTGTCAATAAAGTAATAATGTATTATGATTATCATTTTGCTGCTCAGAAGAACACAGATATATTAGGTTTAATATAGAATACTGTACTATCTCCTGAGTGGTTCAGAGCTGACAGGTACTTTATGACAGTGGTGTGCCAAAAACACAAATGGGTTCTGATATTCTGGTTGACTACATATGGCTTATTATGTGTATAGATTCTGCTTTTACTTGATCGGTGAATTTTATATTTTATTTTCCTGAAATCTAAGTATATCTGTATCTTACACTATTCAAATGTATTCAAATTATCCCAATGAATTATATTAATAGGTATTGGACCAGACCGCAAATTTGCAAACCAAAGATTCTAGCAGGAGGCTTAAATAAAAATCCCGTAAATTCCTATAATCTCTATATGATCATTAGAATAAGCGTTAGAAAAACAGAAATGATTTTTTTTTTTTTTTTTCATTTTAAAAATAAGCCACAACTGTGAGCTCAACAAGCAAAGGTGAACAAACACCACAAATAAAAGCTGGGTTGTGTATTGCAGGCAACTGTGCTGTAAAGGCAAGCGCTACAATCGCAGCAGCGAGTGAGTGTAAGAGAAACCTGTAAGAAACTTATACTGTTCATACATAGTGCAGCTTCTATTTTCTACCACTAAGTTATGAAGCTCTAAAGTGTGTGTGTGTGTGTGTGTGTGTGTGTGTGTGTGTGTGTGTGTGTGTGTGTGTGTGTGTGTGTGTGTGTGTGTGTGTGTGTGTGTGTTTTGTTTTTTTACCTGAGAGCAGCAGCATGATAAGTGTCCACGTAGTCGGAGATGAAGAGTTCTCGACTCCTGACCACTGGGTCTGTGATGACCAGCTCCCGGCCGGAGTCTGGAGGACGACAAACATGTGTGCTTAGTACGTATCTACATTTACACGCACTAGATAAAAAAACAGACCAAACAACAGAGGGAACATTGATAAAGTAGCTCTGTTTTTTTAACTCAACTCATAAAATCATGAACACAGCACTGCGTACACCAAAGTAACAAGTGCCTCTGTGGAGGTCAATATTATGGCACATGATTCAATAAAGCCAATAGAGTGCAGTCCCCTGAGGAGAAGACGTAATGTTTAGTTCTCACGGGAAATGACCCTTACGGGTGTTAAGATGCATCAGCAGCACCAAGAAGGATCAGGGACTTGTCTTTGACAAATGACCTGAGCAGCGGCGTGCTGCGGCCACTGCGCTCCGGCCTTGTGACATAAATTCTAATAATCCTGAGTCCCTGCTGCAAGGACAGACCGGCGATAGCAGAGCGTTGTGTTACACCGAAGCTGTTCCTGGCAGGAGCAGCATACGCATACGTACAGCGTTCGGTTCATAATCTCAATGACACACCTGAACTGCAGCCTTGCCTCTGACAGACGTGAGGCTGGGATTATTGTAGAAAAAGAACAGAACAACACCCCGTGACTGCATTTACATTTGTTCTGTGATTACAAGGCGGGTTTTGAACACTATATTTTTAGAAGTGATTGTGTCTATGAGGCAAACTGAGAAAAGCTCAGCTATTATGGGCACACCGCCTAACAAGATCTGCCAACAGCTAACAGGATGTGTCAACAGGTGAGGGAGTGTGTCGTGACACTGAGTACACACACTGCAGATTTTATTTTCTCAAAACTGAGCTGGGATAGAAGCATTTTTAAGAATGTGCAAGCTTTAACGACTAACTGCACAAATAATAGTAAACTTCAAGCAGGTGTACATTTACTGAACACTGAGCTCTTGCTACCACATACCAAAGACAATGTAAAAGACTTTCAAGTCAACAGTTTAAGACAATATTTTATGCAAGAGTCAAAGGAGGATTAAGAAAATATGAATCTGTCCATCTGTATATCTATCTGATATTATAGCTATAGACAGATAGATGGATATAAATATAGATACACATATCAAGATAAATCATTCACTTTATTGGCTTTATTAATTGAGAATGTATAAGAATTTTTTTTTAAAATTTCCCATTTCATATAAATGAAATAAACAGCAGAACAGTGCAGTGTTATGAGGCGCAGCGCAGGCTATTTTGTCAAATCTAAATTCATCAAGTGATTATTCCACCTCTTGCAGGTCAATGTTAAATCCCATCTTCCTCCGTGACATTTACTTTTCATCACCTGGATTTGATGTTCAGTTGCTAAAGATCATTTCCTGTTCACGTTCCTGTTCCTGTAGATGTGTATGTGTTAGTGGGTGATGAGCCCACTGGCACTGACGGTGCTGAGAGTGTGTATGCTCCAGGGCCACATGACACTGCGGGTTATTAACACTTGACAGTGCTGCTGTCTGGCCTGAAGGAGTGTTACCCGGAGAACAGCACAGAGCTGTGGGATTGGCTCTGCTGCCTGGGACACTGTCTTCTGCTTTCTGTTTGAAATGCAATTCACAGCTCGCTCTCATATCACCCGACAGTCTGGAGAGCAGAGGCGTGTGTGTGTGTGTACACTGTATATATGCACATGTGCCGGCGGGTTTCGAAGCTCATGAAGCGGTCTCACCGTTCTCATTGTTGCGATCCTGCACCAGGTGCTGGTAGACGGAGTCGGGCACCTCTGACTGGCGGTAGTACCATTTCACATTCATCAGCAGATGGTCCCGTTTACTCTGCAACACAGAGAGACACAGAGTGAGTCAACAGGAGACCAAAAAAAAAAGAAAAGAATCCACACTAAAATAAACAGACATCATTTTGTTTGATTACGACGTCACAAACTGGCCTCTTGGCAAAGAATGATGCTGTGCAGATGCACTGTTTATGAGTCACACAGGCTGATGCCAAAAAGCATGCAGCGAGACCAAGTCAATTAAAAAGGGATTGTGGGGCATTTAGAGCCTTAATAAAGTCAACAGCGGGAAGGCCGTTGCTGGAGGAAGTTTGGAGTGAGAGGAACCATGAGGGTGGGAATAGATGAGCGTTCAATCTTCTTCTGCAAATCAAACCTCCAAGCCTGGGCTTCTCTTCACTTAATAATACTCAAATGAGATATTATATATATAGGCTTTTGCAGCTTTTTCATATATATTCAATTTCCTAGATAGGGTCTGCTTTTCTATGGTTTAGACTTTATGCTCTTTAAGTGCTGCCACCCACTGGGCTTTTAGTACAGTGCAAGTCAATAAAGGCTTGTAATTCTTCACATGACCAGCAAGCGACAGCACTGAGGTGAGAAGAAAACCTTTCCAGAGCAAGTCAATGAAAAAACAGAGGGAAGGATAAGTGGGGGGTGGGAAGAAAATGGTAGAAACTGAGGCCAGTGCTGAGGTGAGGGATGAAAAGGGTAAAATACTGTTTTCATTTCATGTAATAAAATATTTATTGTTCCTTCACATGAGCCCAACTGACCGTCACAGTGGTTTGAAAGAACATTAGAGAGGTTGGGTGCTGGACTGCGACACAATCCTATTGGCCCCAGCCGTGTTATTAGGGACTCTGCTGCACTGTACTGAACTGAACTGAACTAACCGACTGAGACACCTGCACCTCCACTGACACCACCCCTGGACTACAGGAAAAATGAGCATATGGAAAAAATGGGAAAAAAGACTATGGTAATCTAAGACAGACAGCTTAACATCCCACCCTCTACAGGGTTTAGTGTGTGTGTGTGTGTGCAGGAACATGAGGTCAGAGTAAAGATATTTAAAGCCTTTAGAGTACATTGTTCAGTTATGTCACTGGGGAGGAGACTGAGCACACACAGCCAAGCAAATCATCACCACCCTCCAACCTCAAGCCCACCTCTGGTTTTCCAATTCCCTCCATTCCTTCCTCCTCTTCCTCCCTCACTCCTCCTCTATCTCTTCCAGTCTAACCTTTCACTCCACCACTTCTTCCATTTTTCCTTCCCTGGTTCCTCCCTCTCTCCAACCTTGAGCAGAGAGGGGGGGGAACGAGTGAGTAAGTGAGCCTGGACGTGTTAAACAGCAGCTGGCATGCTGTCAGTCAGCTGAATTTACTGCACACGAGTATGCACAACATCACACAACCACACACACACACACACACACACACACTTTTGCTTGTGTTTCAGCAGAGAGCCATACTGATGGACTGAGACCCCCCCCCCCCTCCCGCCTCCCTCCCTCCTCCCCCCAAGCAAGAAGGCATACTGTGTGTGAAGAAATGTGTGCAATGACGACATTTTCCTCCCCCCCTCCCTCCCGGCAGTCAGCCCACCCATCCCAACCTCTTGTCTATCCAGTGTACAGACAATGTTACCTCCTAGACTAACAGGCTGCCTGCCACAGCAGAACGAGTAGTTACCCGCTGCTTATACATAATTAATACTTTAAGGAGACGGTAAATGCTGCCAGAGCGCTACCTGAACATTTCATTTTCTGCCTGTAAAACCACAAAATCAAAGGGATTTCAGAGAGCTGGAACATAGAGCCTGATGCAAACAGAAATGCTCAGGCAGGCGGAAAGACACGTGTGTGCACACGCACACACACACAGACACACACACACACACACACACACACACACACACACACACACACACACACACACACAGACACACACACACACACACACACACACAGAGGGTTAACACCTTATTCATTAGCCTGCATTATTTTTAACCAACCAAAGCACAGACCAAATGTTATTTCCACTATCATCCCCATCACTACAGAGTAGCTGCCGCTCTCCAGAGCAGATTGCTGTTATGAAGCTCACAGAGGCGTTAAGCCCTCTCAGGCAAAAGAGGGAGGGAGATGGAGAGGAAGACTGAGAGTGCAACATATGGAGCACATAGTGGGAGTGGAGCATAGCTTTCAATTATCTCAATTCTATAAACATGCGGGTGGAAAAATGAGTAGATAACACGAGGAGAAAATGAAGGGAGATGATAGACAGCTCAGACTCTCCACATGAACTACTAGTTGTATTGTCTGGGTTTTTTGCTAAGCCTGCCATAGAAAATGACAGAGAACATATAAGAACCACAATGCTGAATTGATTAGAGACATTCCACGCTGCCTGTAGAGAGCTGAGCGCAGCAGAGCCCCACGGCCCCTGCACAATGTCAGCCATCTTTGTCTGTCCTGCCAGAGGCTAAACATGGCCCTGCCCTCCCTCCTCCTGGGCCCTAAACCCTGGGAATACTGCTCACTGCTGAGAGGCCAAAAGACTTACTAACCCACTACTGAGAGAAAGAAATGAAGCACGAGAAAGAAAGAAAAAAAGAAAAAGAGAAAGTGCAGAGAAGCCAAGCGAAGGAGATAAGGAGGGGGGGAATCAGGAGAGAGAAAGGAGTTGGATTAAGGTAGGAGCAGTAAGTCCATCTTATTTCCTCCGACTTAAAATCACAACTATCCTCCTGCATTACTAAAACCCCCAGGGTACAAGGCAACCCCTTTATTCATCGAGGTGATATAAATCTGAGAGTCATGCTTTGGGGTTGAACACAATAGCACCTCCCCGCCCTCCAGTGGCTCAGCCAGCCTGTGGCATTCTTCAGCACACTCATCAGACAGGGCTTGGATTATAGCAGGGCTACTTCTCAAAAGGTTTTGTATTGGGGAAACATCACAAAACTTAAAGTATATTTCTAGTAGAAGAAATAGAAAATGTGTCACTCTTAATGAAAAAAAAAAAAAAAAATCAATGCATTCATCACTGCTCTAAAGGCAGGGAAGACAAGCCAGGCATTGTGTGAGTCAGTTAATTCTCTCTCTGACGAGCTAAAGGTGGCTGGCCCCTTGGGTCCATAATGGTTCTGCAGTTTCCTTTGTGTTGCTGCATGTGTGTGCAGTCAACTCTGGAGCTAGGGCCCCTGTGTACAACCACAATACTACAAAGACTGGGGGGGGGGGACGAGGGAAATACAGAGGGCAGACTTTACCTCTTTACAAGGAAGGGCTTTCATTTTGAAAAGAATAACGAAACGAGGAAATGTGTAAAGGTGTACACTTAAAAAGATTGGGAGTGCCGGATTAATACTGTGTTTTCAAGTACTAGAGTGTGAAATCAATACAATGCAAAACCAGTCCTAACACTAAAACCAATCCCTGTAAGTGCACAACAACAGTGGCTGTGAGTTTCTCTCCTGCTCACAGTGGCCTTTACAGTATGGCCATTGCCTTGCAGCCCGGGAACTTTGTAACCTGTAACCCTCTAAACCTAATGCCCTATTCCTCCTCCTCCTCCCTTCACTGTAACACTAGAGCTTGGCTTTAAACAATACCAGATCCTCCTGCTCCCACACGACAGGCCCCCAGTGCACCTCGTTAACAGGAAACCTCTGTTTATTTTCTCCACTTTTTAAACACTCTCCTCTTCCTCTGCCAACCCTCTTAGTGAGCCTTTCTCCCCTTGCTGGTGACAACAGCAGCCAGGATCTATGACTTCCTCCAGGAGGTGGCGAGCAGAAAGTAAGGAAGGAAAGACGGATCCCAAACACACACAGACAAAGGAGATGGCGGAGAGTGAGGGAGGGAGGGAGGAAGGGAGGGAGGGAAAAGGGGGAGGTCAAACAGACAAGAGCAGCAGCAGCAGCTCGGTGTTAGCAAGGAATGTCAAGCAGTTCAGCTCGGCTAGCAGGCTGCTGAGCTAACAGCTTAGTTAGCTAATGCCCCGGGGGCATGGGAGGCTTGGGTATGGTAGATCAGGGCTGGTAGTGGTGTGACATTGACACAGAGGCTCAAAATGGTAGGGAGGGTGGATTGTGGGAGTGTTCACCTCGCCTGTCACTGGGGGAGAGTAAGCACAGCCAAAGAACAAAAGGCTGATTGTGGCATTTGGAGGCAGAGATGGGATCTGGGAGGACTAATCTGCTGCTTCGACATGATAAGATTAGAGCTGGAGGCAGGAAGAGCTGGCTGGGAAGATCACACATACACTGGCATAAACACACACACACACACAAAGATGATGGATCTGATTGGAAGGGTTTTCCACTCGACTTTCTCTCTTCCTGATTTTCCCTCTTCTTCCCTCTTCATTTTCTCCTGCTCTCTCTGAGACAGAGAGATCTGCCAGCACACCAGCACTCAATAAGCACTTCCATCTGGACGACAGAACACACACACACACACACACACACACACACACACACACACACACACACACACACACACACACACACACACACACACACACACACACACACACACACACACACACACACACACACAGAAATGGGATGTGTGAACATACACTGGCGAGGTACAAGAGATCTGCTGTGCTCACGCAATCTTCAACATCTCAGTGACTGACAAAGGAGGTTGTTAAAAAAGAAATGCCAGCATGCTGCGTGAGCCAACACACACACACACACACACACACACACACACACACACACACACACACACACACACACACACACACACACACACACACACACACACACACACACACACACACACACACACAAATAACAGGCTTTCAGGATAAGCACCACTATTCTTCTCCTAAGCCTGCAGTAGAGCAGGGCAGGCTGGGACTTTATGTCAGAGGTAAGAGAAAGCACCTCTAAATCAGACTGTCAGAGCCAGCAGCAAGCAGCAGGATACCACTCCTCTCCTTGTGGGCTTCAGCTTTAGCGCTTGGCTACTTGGAGGAAGGCTTGCC